>NW_028258312.1:21127500-21467500 GCF_053883595.1 Heterocephalus glaber
CTTGAGAAAACAATCCAAAAATTCATTTGGAACAAGAAGAGACCAAGAAGGGCAAAAGGAATTCTACGTAACAGAGGCATGACGGGGGTATCACAATTCCCAACCTGCAACTATACTACAAAGCTACTGTGATAAAAACAGCATGGTACTGACAAAGAAACAGACCTGTGGAACAGTGGAACAGATTAGAAGATGCAGAAAGAATGCCAGACACACTCAACCATCTCATCTTTGACAAAGGAGCCAAACACCCTCAGTGGAGGAAAGACAACCCCTTTAATAAATGGTGGTAGAAAAATTGGGTTTCAACTTGCCAAAAGATTAAAACTAGACCTATATCTCTCGTCATACACTAAACTCAAATTGAAATGGATTAAAGATATAAATATTAAAATAGAAACCCGAACTAGTTGGAACAAAAGTTAGGGTGAACTCTTGAAGACATCGGTGTAGGAAAAGATTTTATGAACAAAATCTTAGTTGCCCGTGAACTAGCACAAACAATCAACAAGTGGGATCTCTTCTTAATTAGAAGCTTCTGCACAGCAAGAGAAGCCACCAACAGTGTGAAGAGACAACCCATGATGTGGGAAAAAATCTTTACCTGCTTTTCCTCAGACAAAGATTTACTATCTCAAATCTATAAAGAACTTAAAAAGATCAGACCTCCCAAATTTAAAGACTCAATCTGAAAATGGGCATGTGAAATGAACAGAGATTTCTCAGGCAAGGAAGTAGAAATAGCAAATAAATACATGAATAATTGTTCAACATCACTGGTCATTCTAGAGATGTAAATGAAAACAAGCTGAGATTCCACCTCACTCCAGAACGAATGGCTGCTATCATGAAATCAACCAATAACAAATGCTGGCAGGGCTGTGGGGAAAGAGGAACCCTGCTCCACTGCTGGTGGGAGTGTAGACTGGTGCAACCACTGTGGAAATCAGTGTGGAGATACCTCAAAAACTAGGACTGGAAATCCCATTTGACCCCACTATTCCACTGCTGGGGATCTTCCCCAAAGAATTAAAAGAATCATACAACAGTGATACATGTGCACCCATGTTCATAACAGCACAGTTTGTGATAGCTAAAACTTGGAAACAACCCAAATGCCCATCAACTGGAGATTGGATAAAGAAAATGTAGTTTTTGTAAATAAAAACTTCTTTCCAAAAGATGTTTGTGTGTGTCTGAAATTGGGCAAATACTGTTTTAAATTCAAAGAAACCAATATGCTTAATTTGTTTATATAGATTAAAGAGCATACATTAAAATCTAGAAACATGTTCTCCTTTTTTATTAGCCCTATCTTGCCACTCTGTAATTTAAAGTATCCATGGTGCTTTCAGAAAGCAGGATGGTAATGTATACATACATGCACACACTCACACACATTTGCATTCATACTCAGAGCTTTGGTTGGTGACAAGCCATCAGAGTATACTCTAAACTTGTGTCCTCTGCTTTCTCCTTGTCCAACTCCAAAGACAGTGTTTGAGTAGCCAGCTGTGTTGAGAAAACTTGGATTGTGATTTCTGGTTAAAATCAACCTTGCTTGTTCCTGGCAGTTCTCCCTGCGTGTAAGTGTCTGCCCAGTGGGTAGCACCGTTTTCATGGAACAGAATTCTGCAACAGTTGAACTTCTGTCTCTTTAAAATGTTCAGGATTTATATTTGTTTGAAAATAACAGCCCTATTGCCCATCAACTGGAGACTGGATAAAGAAAATGTGTGTTTTTTTTTTATAAAATGGAGTACTACTTAGCCATAAAAAATTAGAAATTAGAGATATTTATAGCTAAATGGATTCACATTGAGGCAATACACTTAAGTGAAATAAATAGGACACATATGTATAAATACCAAATAGTTTCTCTGGTGTGAGAAACTGAAAGTGTAAATAAGGACTAAAATGTATAATAGGTAATGTGAAATAGGAAGAAAAGGGGCAAAGGGGAAGGAAGTGGGAGGGGTAGGGGAAAGGAAAGAAGGGAATGGAATTAATATGGGAAAATGGAAAAATAGGAAGAAAATCTTTGTAAATAGGGAGGAATGGAGGAGTTGAAGTGGAGGCTAGGCAAGGGTGAAAAATAAGAACCAAGAGAGACTATGTAAAGGTGCAAATTTCCAATGATGAATGTCATTATATTGTATACCTAAAATGTACCAATGATTAGAATGAACAATCAATAATGCAAAATAGGAAGAAATTGTCCAAAGGGGTAGGGATAGTGGGAGGAGCAGAGGAAAGGAAAGAGGGAAAGGAAAAATGATAAGAAATGGAAAAAATGGAAATAAAGTCTTTGTAAATAGGGAAGGGTGACGGGGGTGAAGGGAGGGCTAGGAATGGGGAAAAAATAAGAACCAAGATGTATCATGTAAAGGGACAAGTTCCCAATGAGAAATGTAATTGTGTGGTATACCTAAAATGTACCAAGAAAAGAATTTAAAAAAAACACAGGATGAACATTTCTATTCATTTACTTCAAATGTAATGGAAAATAGGTTTATATTTAAATTAATCTGATGTTTTCTTATCATTTATTTATTATTAAAAATTCAAGCTCAAGGTAGAGAGAAATGTGCAGAGTGTAACTAAATTTAATTGCCTCTGTCACTTACTGTGAAATCATTAAAAGTCTTTCTTCCTTACTTGAATTTGTCTCTCTTATATTCTTTTTTGTTTGTATGAGGTTTGTCAAAACAACTTTACTCAAATATAACTCATGCCCTCAAAACCTTCGTAAATTTAAGGCAAAAACCCCCACCCTTTTGTACATGCCCTAAAACATGTACATTTATGAAACTGCCACCACACCTTTCCATTAGCCTGAAGTATTTTCCATCCCCTCATGATAATCCCTTCTTACTCCTCTTCTAATCCTCACATTTTCCCCAGAATGTCACCAGTGTGTTTTTGTCACTATACAGTAAGTTGGATTTCTTAGAATTTCATATAAATGGGACTTAATTGGATGTACTATTTTTTGTCTAGTTCTATGCACGCTTATTTATTGTAGTGTGAAAGACTATTGAATTTCTTTTTGTGGGTGCATGGTATTCTATATTGATATAGATTCTTTATTCATTCTTATGTTGATAAAGCTTTAGATTGTTTCTTTTGGAGGATTGTTATAAAAAATCTTTGTGGAGAGATCTGTGTACAAGCCTTTGTGTAGACATATTCAGAACTTTTGTTTCTCTCAGAAAAATACCTAGATGTACAAAAAAGATTAGCTTATATGGTACATGCACATTTTATATTTTGTTGCATTATGAAATTATTGTTGAAAAGTTTCATGCCATTTTAGATTCCTACAGTTTTTGTGAATTCACATTCTGTACATTATTTCCAACACTTGGTATAGTCTGTTCCTCTCATTATCACTGAGAATTTTATATTAGTTAGGATGAATCATTCCAGAGATTATTGATGCTCTATTCACTGTTTTTCAAAAATTTTGTTTTATTGGTACATTTTAGATATTCAATATAAGACATTAATCATTGGAAATTTGCACATTTACATAATCTCTCTTGGTTCTTATTTTTTCCCCATTCCCCTGCCCTCCCTTCAACCCCTCCATCCCTCCCTATTTACAAAGACTTTGTTTCCATTTTTTCCATTTTCTCATATTAATTCCATTCCCTTCTTTCCTTTCTCCTACCCCTCCCACTTCCCCTTCCCCTTTGCCCCTTTTCTTCCTATTTCACATTACCTATTATACCTTTTAGTCCTTATTTACACTTTCAATTTCTCACACCAGAGAAACTATTTGGTATTTAAACATATGTGTCCTATTTATTGCACTTTAGAGTATCACCTCAATGTGGAATCATTTAGCAATAAATGTCTCTTATTTCTCATTTTTTATGGTTGACTAGTACTCCATTTTATAGAAAAAACACATTTTCTTTATCCAGTCTCCAGTTGATGGGCAATTGGGCTGCTTCCAAGTTTTAGCTATTACAAACTGTGCCACTATAAACATGGGTGCACATATATTACTGTGCTATGATTCTTTTAATTCTTTGGGGAAGATCCTCAGCAGTGGAATAGCACAGTCAAATGGGACTTTCAGTCCTAGTTGTTTGAGGTATCTCCATTCTGATTTCCACAGTGGTTGCACCAGTCTACACTCCCACCAGCAGTGGAGCAGGGTTCCTCTTTCCCCACAGCCCCTCCAGCATTTGTTATTGGTTGATTTCATGATAGCAGCCATTCTTTCTGGAGTGAAGTGGAATCTCAGTGTTGTTTTCATTTGCATCTCTCTAATGACCAATGATGTGATCATTTTTTCATGTTTATTTGCTATTTCTACTTCCTTGCCTGAGAAATCTCTGTTCATTTCAGATGCCCATTTTCGGATTGGGTCTTTAAATTTGGGAGGTCTGATCTTTTTAAGTTCTTTATAGATTCGAGATAGCAGACCTTTGTCTGAGGAAAAGCAGGTGAAGATTTTTTCCAACATTGTGTTTTGTCTCTTCACGTGGTTGGTGGTTTATCTTGCTGTGCAGAAGCTTTTTAGTAGGAAGAGATACCACTTGTTGATTGTTTCTGCTAGATCCCGGACAACTGAGGTTTTGTTCATAAAATCTTTTCCTACACCAATGTTTTTTACCTAAGCTTTCTTCCATCTGTTTCAGCATTTCTGTTTTAATATTTAGATCTTTAATCCATTTTGAGTTTAGTTTAGTGCATTGTGAGAGATATAGGTCTAGTTTTCATCTTTGCCAAGTTGAAACCCAATTTTCCCAACACCATTTATTAAAGAGGCTATCTTTCCTCCAGTGAGGGTGTTTGGTTCCTTTGTCAAAGATGAGGTGGCTGAGTTTGTGTGGTGTTGTTTCTGCATCTTCTAATCTGTTCCACTGGTCCTAAGGTCTGTTTCTTTGTCAGTACCATGCTGTTTATATCACAGTAGGCCTGTAGTATAGTTAAAAGTTGGGAATTGTGATACGCCCTGCCATCTCTCTGTTACGTAGAATTCCTTTTGCTCTTCTTGGTCTGTTCTTGTTCCAAATGAATTTTTGGATTGTTTTCTTAAGGTATGTGAAGTATGCTGCTTGGATTTCAATTGGAATTGCATTGAAGCTATATAGCACTTTTGGAAGTATGGCCATTTTCACTATGTTGATCCTTCCTACCCTGGAGCAGAGGATGTCTTTCCGTTTTCTGATATCATCTTTAATCTCTCTTTTCAGAGTGCTACAGGTTTTGGAGTAGAGGTCTTTGATTTCTTTTGTTAGGTTGATTCCTAGCTATTTCAATTTTTTTGGATGCTATTGTGAAAGGAATTGTTTGTCCTATTTCTCTCTCAGTGAGTCTGTTGTTCATGTAGAGGAAAGCTATTGATTTTTTTGTGTTGACCATGTATCCTGCTACATTACTGAATTTGGTTATTAAGTGTAGAAGAGTTTTGGTAGCATTCTTGGGGTCTTCTATGTACAGTACCACGTCATCTGCAAATAATGACAATTTGACTTCTTCATTTTCTATCTTTATTCCTTTTATTTCTTTCTCTTGTCTAATTGGCATGGCTAATGTTTCCAAAACTAATTGAGCAGGAGTGGTGATAGTAGACATCCTTGTCTTGTTGCTAATTTTAGTGTATAGGATTTCAGTTTTTGAACATTTACTATTAAAATGGCTGCTGGTTTTTCATAGATGGCTTTTATCAGTTTGAGGTAGAAACTGTTTATTTCAATTTTTTTTAGGTTTTTATCATAAATGCATGTTGGATTTTGTTAAATGCTTTCTTGACATCTATTGAGATGATCATATGGATTTTGTCCTTGGCTCTTTTGTTATAGTGTGTTACATTTATTGATTTGCGTATGTTGAACCATCCCTGCGTCTCTGGGATGAATCCCATTTGGTCAGGGTGTATGATCTTCTTGATGATCTTCTACGTTTTATTTGTCAGTATCTTATTAAGGATTTTTGCATCTATGTTCATTAGTGAGATTGGCCTATAGTTCTCTTTTTTGGTTGGGTCTTTCTCTGCTTTAGAGATCAAGTATTGCTTCCCTTTCAATTTCTTTGATGAGTTTAAGCAGTAGTGACAGTAGTTTCTCTCTTAATGTTATGTAGAACTCAGCAGTGAAGCCCTCAGGATCCAGGCTTTTCTTAGTTGGTAAGTTTTTAATTACGTTTTAAATTTCATTGATTGATATTGGGTTGTTTAGACTTTTTAGGTCTTCTTCATTCAACTTTGGTAAATCGTAAGTATCTAGGCATCTGTCCATTTCTGTATTTTCCATCTTATTAGTCTATTGGTTCTCGAAGTATGTGTTGATGATTCTCTGGATTTTTGCTGGGTCTGCTGTAATTTCATCCTTTTCATTCCTAGTTGCATGGATTTGGGCCTTTTCTTTCTTTTTCTGATAATGTTGGCTAAGGGTTTGTCAATTTTGTTTATTCTTTTGAAGAACCAACTCTTGGCTTCATTGATTTTTTGTATCGTACTCTTAGTCTCCATTGCATTGATTTCTGCTCTGATCTTTATAATTTCCTCCCTTGTTTGAGCTTTGGGTTTGTCTTGCTCTTCTTTTTCTAGAAGCTTGAGGTTCAGCATCAGAGTGTTTATTTTAGCTTGATCTGTTTTCCTAATATGCCTATTCACTGCTATAAATTTTCCTCGTAAGACTGCTTTCATTGTGTCCCATAGATTCTGATATGTTGTATTGTCATTTTCATTTAATTGAAGGAACTGTCTGTTTTTTTCTTTAATTTCCTCTGTGACCCATTGATTATTCAGAAGTGTGTTGTTCAATCTCCATGTGTTTATGAAATGTTTGCAGTTTTCTTTTTTCTATTGATCTCCAGTTTCATCACACTATGATCTGCTAATATACATGGGATAACTTCAATTCCTTTGCACTTACTTCAACCTGTTCTATGAGTGAGTATTTGGTATAGTTTGGAGAACAACACATGTGCAGGTGAAAAGGATGTGTATTCTGCTTTTGTGGGGTGGAACACTCTGTAAACATCTGTTAAGTTCATTTGTTGAAGAGTTTGATCGAGTTGCTTATTTTTTGTCTAGTTGATCTATCTATTTGTGACAGTGGGGTATTGAGGTCTCCCACTACTATTGTATTAGTGCGTATATGATTTTTCATGTCTGTTAGTATTTGTTTTATATAGTTGGGCACACTAGAGTTTGGTGCATATATATTTATGATTGTCATCTCTTCCTATTGGATTATTCCCTTTACAAGGATGTAATGTCCTTCTTTATCTCTCTTAATCAATGTTGGTTTGAAATCCACTTGATCTGCAAAGAGGATAGCTACTCCTGCTTTTTTTCAGGTTCCTCTCTCATGGAGTATCATTATCTACCCTTTAACTTTCAGTCTATAAGTTTCTTTTTGAATTAAGTGTGTTTCATGTATGCAGCATATTGTTGGATCTTGCTTCTTGACCCATTCTACCAGTCTGTTTCTTTTGATTGGTGAATTGAGACCATTAACATTGATGGTTATGACTGATAGGTATTGACTTGCCCTTGTCATTGGCCTTTTCTTTTTGTTGAATTCTCAATCTTTGCATTTAATTTCTTGTCATGCCTGATGTATTCATTCTGCTGGCCTTCCTCTTGTTGTGAACTTCATTGTCTTTTCTGGGGATATAGTCTCAAAATTTTTTGGAGTGTTGGTGTGGTATTCATGAAGTTCCTAAGGTGCTCTTTGTCATGAAAGTATCTTATTCCTCCATCAGTTTTGAAGGATAGTTTTGCAAGGTACATCAATCTGAGTTGGAGGTTTCTTTCCTTTAGGGCTTGAAATAAGTCACTCCAAGCTCTTCTTTCCTTGTGGGTTTGCATTGAGAAGTCTGCTGTGATTCTGATGGGCTTTCCTTTGTGTGTGATTTGTTTCTTTTCTCTAAGTGCTTGTAGAACTTTATTCTTCTGTTATGTTTCTGAAATCTTTACAATTATATACGTATATGTAGATTTTTTGTTTTTTTATCAAGGCTAGTTGGAATCCTATATGACTCACTTATCTGTATGTCAAGTTCTTTTCCCTTGCTTGGGAAGTTTTCTGCCATTACTTCTGTGAACAGTTTTTTTATGTCCTCTGCCTGCTCTCCTGTTTCTTCTTTGACTCCAATCAGTCTTATGTTCTTCTTTGCATCATCTAGCAGCTCCTGGATTCATTTCTTGTGGTTCCTTACTGTTTTAAAACCTTTTTCTTTTCCTGGTCACTAATTGCAATGTTATCTTCTATATCTGAAATTCTGTCATCACATTGGCTCATTCTGTTGTGTAAACTTTCAATGGAGTTTTTAATCTCCTGAAAATCTGTTTGCATGTGTTTTATGGATTCCATTTGTTTCCTATGTTGGGATTCCATCATTTTCCTCAGCTCCTCTCTACATCCATTAATCATGTCTTGCACTATGAGCACAACCTCTGCTGTTATCTGAGAAATTATTCCTGCTTTCATTTTTTCCAGAGCCTCTTTTGTTGCCAGTTCAGGGAGTCCAGGTGGTTGAGCATCAAAGTGTTCCATCTCATTTCCCTTTGGGGTTGCTGTAGGTGATCTGGAAGTCTGGTTTTGAGGCCTGTTATGTGTCTTCTCATTTCGATTGTGGGGGCATTGTGATGCTGGTACCTGTGGGGTTCACCTCCTCTGTGCTGGGAGCGGTGCTACAGTGGTCTGGCCACCTGCTCCTCTGCTTGTTTTTCAGGTTTTTTTATCACTGTAAGTTTGATTTTGTTTTTAAACATATTTTCTTGTTTCCAGTTAACATTTGCACATTGGATACATTTATAATAAACTGTCTTAATATTCTATCTACTAATTTTAGCATTTGTGTCAGCTATAGCTTGATTTCAATTCATTGTATATTTTCTCTTTGTGTGTGTCTTATTTTCTTGTTTATTTGGATGGCTATTATTTTTTGATTAGATGTCAGATATTATTAATTTTATCTTATGGGGTGCTGAGTAGTTTTGTATTCCTAAAAGTATGACTTGCCTTATTTTGTTATGTAGTTAAATTACTTAGAAATAGCTTGATCTTTTTGAATAGTGCTTGTAAGGTTTAATAGGCAGGACCCCAAAAATGCTCAATCTAGAAGCCCTGAATCACTGACAAGAGGCTTTTCTACCTATTCTACTCAAAGCCCTAAGTTTCTGGAAGTTTCCCCAGAGTGATCGTCCACCCTTGGATCCCAGGAGTGCTTTCCTGTGCACATGTGCTGCTCAGTGCCCTTGTAGACACTCAAGACAGACTCTGAAGCTCTCCAGGGTCCCCTCATTCAATCCTACCTGCTCCTTTCTGCTACTCTTCCTTGTGAACTATAACGGCTTTTTCTTGGAAACTGCTCAGGGTGTGTTCTGAGTTCCCTGGGCTCCTCCTTTGAATCCACATACCAGAAGCTCTCTGGCAGTTAGATGGCAATCAAAAGGCTGGCCTCATTTGCTTTTTGTCTTTCAAGGATCACAGTTGATTTCTGCTTTATGTCCAGCGTCTTGAAAACTGTTGTCTTTTGTTGTTGCCGTTGTTATTGTTGCTTAATGTAAGAGGATAAATCTGGCCTTGCACTTTACCATGTCAAGAGGATGTAATTGACTCTTATTATAATGGATGATTTTTTGTACTCAAACACAATGCTAGTATTTCGTTGTTCTTGAAAAATTATGTCATGTTTCAGCAAAAAGTATTTAATCATGAGAGGTATCTATGACTTAAAATTTAATTTCAGAAAATGTTAGAAATAATTAAACACTGATTTTTCTAAGATATTGAAGATAACTACATTAATTCAATAAAAAATTTCAAATTTTTTCACTGAAATAATATTTCTTCTTTTCAAAAACTCTGCCAATAATAATATGAGTAAAATATATTTAGGTAAGAACTATCTACAATATAACCACCTCTATGGCTATATGACATTTAAATATAAAACAGTTATTACTGGAATATGGACTCAGCCTCGGTACTGTTATATTTTAGAGCATACTATAATGGATTCACCATTCTCCACTTTGAAAGAGCTGTTTGTATATCTTGACATGTAAATATAGACATGTCTGTGAGGTCAAGTTTTTAGGGACATCAAATAGTCCAGATAAGCACAATGCACTAGTCTATATGGAGCACTTTATGTCTCTAAGATCATCTGGGTAAATTCCATAAATGGCATTTTGTTAGGGTCTTCATTATTCTGGTAGTGTAGTTAATATACTTTATGTCAATCACTCTTACCATCTATCATTGTTAAATTTGAGGTTCAAATTCTATCTCTGCTGCTTACTAGTTGTGTTTGAGCAGATTACTTATTCTCTTTGGCTCTTATCTTCATTTATAAAGCAAGATTAATAATGATAATAGTACATCTTAGAATAGTGCCTTGCAAGTAACAAGTGCTATACAAACTTTAAAGAAAAGTAACTAATGAATGCAATTGATACTGAACAAAGCTTACCAGAAGAAGTGTACCTGATACCACTAACATTTAGTAGTGTCCAATAGCACAGGGAACCCATGGTTCATTTGCTGGAGGAAGGGGAGTGCAGCAGAAAGCCAGGTGCAGAGGTTCTCTGAGTGTGTGTGGAACAACAATGGGGTTCAAGTTGAGAAGGGAGCCTGAGACAACTCTAAGCTCTCCTGCTACCCTGAGCAGTTAGAGAGAGTACATGTTCCACAGGTTCTGCTTCCAGGAAGCCAAAAGTACAGAATGAAAGTTGGGTTGGCACCAAAGGGACACAATAGTTTCAGGATGGGCTGTTTGGCTGGAAGCTGTGGAAAAGCCCTAGCAACAAGCTCCACGAGGAGGGCAGTGCCCACAATTAGTTGATCATGCTGCATCTCTCTTCTGCCTGTTTAGGAAAACACCAATGACCCTGGGATAATCACCATCACCTCTTCTCATGAGAGCACACAGGCTGCCAGGTGAAGGGCAAAAAGCAAAGGGAAAGACTTAGAGAAGAATAGGGACAACCAGAGGGTGTCTATTTCAAAAGCATTGTCTGAGTTATGAGGAATTTTTCCACAGTTTTGAAATGAGGCTGGGTGGATTCTATATTCAAGCAGAAATGTTTCCAGGAAGAAATTAAGTTCAACTGTGACAAAATAAAGTTAAGCTTTTGAACTCCAGAATTTTTTGACTGAAATTTGTGTGGATCACTTTTAAACCATTATTACAGATCATTTTTAAGCCTTCATTTCACATAATAAGCTGTGATACTTCAATCTTTGGAGGCCTGGAAATGCAATCAGGAGACTTGAAGTCTAGCTATGACTTTTTTTTTTTTGTACCTGGGATAGAACTCTGGACCTTGCGCTTGAGAGGTAGGGGGTGGAACAACTGAGCTAAATCCCTGGCCCTAGCTATGACTTTGCTGCTTACAATGGTGAGGGCCAGAACAAGTCCTTCAACTTAAGGAGGGCCTTTTTCCACTGTTGAAATGTGTGGCGACACCTTTCCTGCCCTCCTGAGCTTTTCCATGAGCACCACATGTGATTATTAATGTAAAAGTGTTCAGAAATCTATAATGTGATCACAGGAAACTATTATGAAGAAGAATATAAACAATGGTGAGTTTTAGAAGCATTCATGGAATGTAGATTTCTATCAAAATAAGTTCACCCCAAATGGCGTTATGAAAATCAATATGCAGTGAAGGAAGTCAATATACTCAGCTATAATATATTAGTCTTCAGAATCAGCATGACCTGGGAAAGAATGGGAGAATTGCTACTTCAAATATTTACTAGATTTGTGGTATGGAAAAATTATTTCACTGTCCTATGTCTCAACATTATCATCTGTCTAATTAGCTCATGGTCAAGACTGGAAATTAAGTTTTTTAGTGCCATGGGCATAGGAAGCCTTCACCAATAAATGATAGGCTGGAACAGACTGTGGAAGAAGTCAGAGGGATGAACAAAGATTAGCTACATACATGGTAGTGATGTCCATTGAGTAACCACTCTCTATAATCTATGTAATTGCACTTTCAGGACAGAAAATCACAAGAATCATTTGGGCAAAGGGAGATTGAGTTGCTCCTTTCCTTGTATCTTGGACAGAAATGTAGGAAATGTGGAGTAGTCTTTAAGTTATGTGTAAGGACAAAGACTGAATAAATCTGCAATATCCTGGTGGGATAGTTCACCGTCACGTCTGTGTCATCTTGCTTAGAAATTAAATAGGAAATATTCCTCCCTTTTTAGGATTATAGTCTAGTGGGGGACACTGAAAAGTATTTTTTAAATGCCAGAATTATTACTAGTGTTGTTAGAAAAATGAGATAATTTTCAGTTTCATTGCTATAAAGTAAAATGAAGGGTTCATGCCAAAGACCAATTCAGTGTATACAGTTTGGGACACAGTGGAAATCAAAACATCACTAATCAAAAGGAAACAAATCCAAAGCCCAATAGGTAGAGTGTTTCCATAAAGGGAAGAGTATGGAATCTTCTCTTCTGTAGATAATTGTGAAAAGTGGCCTGCTAGGTATGTAGAGATGAAGCCCCGTGCAAAGTGAGGCTCACATCAACTTACCAATAAGGATGAACTTGACCTTTGGAAGCATCTACCCAGAGATGGTTTTGCTACTTTGAAAGAAATTCTATCTCTGGGAAACTTGGAATGGAGGCCAAGCAAAGGGGTATGAGAAGCTAGGACTGACCTAATGGTTAGCAAAGGGCATTTTGTTCATTTGGGACAGGGTAGATTTTAGGCAGCAAATTGTTAATAGTTAGGTCTCTACATAGCTTCTGGATAGCTTGTTTTTCCCAGCTTTATAGTAACTTTAATATAATTTAAGTCATTTTTTTATCTCATAAAAACTTTGAGAAGTAAACAAAGCATATGTCAGCATCGATTTACAGGTTAACAGTAAAAGTTGCAAAGGGCAAGTGGCATGCAGAAAGTCACACCATAAATAATGAAGTGGAGACTAGAACTCAAGTCTTCTAATTCAAGTCATCTTATTACAAAATAGACTCTGCATCTTTACTCAGATCGAGTATATCATTTAAGCAGAGAATTACCTAGTGTCTATGGATAAAAGGTAAACTCTTCAGATCAAATCCAGATTTTAAGGATGGATCGTACATACAGATGTTGGGACACATCCCACTCTCAGACATATTGCTGCTGTTTTAATCCTCAAATGGGTGTGACCTAGACATGCCTTACCTGGTTCCCAGTTTCCCTCTAGTGGAGATTCTTAAGGTCCTAAGACATATTCTCACAAACATTTCAGTTCCTGCCCCCTTGCTCTCTTAAAGAAAAAAAAAGAGCTCTTTGCATTGTCGTTTCCAATCAGGAAGTGCATAATTACACAGAAGTACTTCTACTTTGGTGAAACATAATTCTTGGCTTAGACCTGTGGGGTAAACACTGCATGTCAATAGGTCAAAAACGTCTCCCATCCTTGAGACATTAGGCTGATTCACTGGGGACATTAGAGAAATTTTCCCTTTCCAAATTTCATTTGTGAAGTAACCTTAAAATGAGATGCATTATGAGATTGAGAGAGGCTGGCCTGTTTTAAAGGTCGTTCTGTCCTCAGGCAACCTGCATAGGAAAGGAACAAAAATGTTGTATTAGTTGATTCTACTGATGTGCACAGTTACCGTCATCCTGGTAATTAAAGGCCCCTAAAAAGTTTAGCTGTGTGTTGTAGACTACGTATTTTTTTTCTTTCTTTTTCTTGGTCTTAAGCTATCAGATTAATTATGTTTAGCTTATAGAGACAGCCAGAAGTTGTGAGAAAGATGTGAAATCTACACACACACACACACACACACACACACACACACAAGCTGAGTCAATAGTTATCACTAGTTCTGAAAGCCCAAAGGACTGAAGTATATTTCACTTCTTGACACATTTCTCAAGACAAAGGATCCTAAGAAAATTTGGCTGAAGTGTTCGCCCTGGATTTGTGTAGCTGTGATCAAGCCTAACTACATCTGGCTGGATTGTGGATGATGCCATCTATCCGGGAGGGAGGGTCACGCCCCCTTTTTATTTATGTTCCATTTCATTTAGTATGCGTTGTGGGCATGGTGCCACTCTGACTTTTAACCCGAGTGGAGAAAGCACACAAGTTGACTGGGAACCTCTAGGGAAAAACGAGCTTTAATGACAATTTGAGTGTAAAATCTGGACTCTGAAAGAAAGGTCAGCACATCTGCATAGCCCCTGGAGTCGGGCTTAGAGCCCTGTCTGCCTTCAAATGAAGAAGTATTTTCCTGTGACTTAAGGCTGCTTTAGTTTGAGGTACAAGGAACACATGACAGAATCGGGAACTGAGTGATGTTTGTGCATGTTTGACTGCACTCTGCATCCTAAGAGAAGACTTTGGAGAAACCCAATCAATACTACAAGTATGTCATGGACAACAACAATGCTGTTTTCATTCTGTTACAATAATGAATTGAAGTCTCCCAACAGCAGGTATAATAAGCACTACTCAACCCTTGATATTCAATCACCTTTAACTGGTTATATCTATCTAAAATTCACTGTTAACTGTGGTTTTACAATACCCCATTGGCAACCTTTTATGGCTCTCTCTGCACAAAAATGCAAAAACATCGAAAATGCCTCTCAGTGCCATACACTCAGTGTTTCTCTATATTTGCTAAAATGTTTTCCATTTTTTATTTAAAGTCCATTGGAAGATATTCAGACTTTGTGCACAGAATGAAATGGTTTTGCCTTCAGTTTGAAATTATTTTTGCCATTACTGTTAGCCTTGAGTTCATATCTTCATCGTTCCTGGTTGTGAAGTGATTTCATATTATCTAGATGCCCTAAAGCAAGCTAATCTTTTACAAATAAAAATGAAGAAACCATTTTTTTTCTACAAAACTCACATTTTAGGGGGGCATCTGATTATTTTATTTAAAGTATTTTTTGCTATAGAATAAGAGGTACATTAACAAATAGACTTGACACATAGTAGAAATGAGCAAGTGTTTCTTCTTTATAAATGTAAATAAAACAAAAAACTTAAGGGATCAAGCAAAATCTTATTAAAATCCACATCCGGGAAAGAATCTAGCATTATAGTTTAGTCTGAATATGAATAACTATAGTTCCTCATTTTATTAGTCTTTATTTGGTTTCAATTTAATTTTAAATACCAAGAATTTAATATTTTAGGGCTGATTCAACATTTGAACTAAGCCATCTAGCCAATTCAAGCCATGTTATGAGGTCATATGAAATTAATATTGTTGAATTTTAAGATTTCAATTTGATGAGTTCAGAGTGCTTCATGTAAATGGTCAAATTTGACCCAAATCAGATTTTGTACAGGCAAGGTGGTGACCTATATAAGTACCTTTGGTTTGCTGACCAAAATTGGTTTGTAATCATCTCATTCTTATTTCCAATTTGATAGATAGGCTTTGTTGATAGCTTTAGTAGATTCTTTGAAACATTCCTTTTACTATGTTAAATGCAAAGCAGGGCATCAATAACAGATGCCTAAGTTGATTATTATAACAAACATGATTTTAAAATTTTTATTTTTTATGCAGAACAATAAGAGTATCTATTTTCATCTAAGTATTATTTAAAAAGGACATAAAAAAAGATAATTGTATCACATTTGTGATACATTTTATTATGTATGCTTGAAAATATATTTCAGAGATAGTTTAACAATATATTTTGTGCACATATTAGACTTTGTGGATAAGATATACAAAGGAGGCCTTTTTTGTATCTATAATGTGAATTCAAAATAACCAAGCTTCCTTTTCTGAACAAATAAAAGCTAAAAGGTTCCATCAAAGCAGGGTGGTAAAACTAAACTTAGCTTTTATAATAAAAATAGTGTCAAATTCAATTTCCCTTTCTACTACCAAGTAATGCTGAAATGTTTTGAAGTAGCACCAGGCTGTAGGGTAATGCAATCTGCAAAATATCACCAATATTTTGAAACATGTGGTAATGATTTTCCTCACAGTTAAAAGTGTCTCTGATTCTAACAATAAGCATGATTGCTTTAGGAAAAAAAATGTTAACTTTGACAGGTTTACTAGCCATTTTTTATTGTTCCTAATGAGAGATCAGTAACTTTTTATAATACTTAAAAAGTACTGCATTTTGTTGGAAAGGGGGTGGTAATCACTATAGACCCTTATTTCACAAGCAATAGTGGAGCCACTATGCAAATATGCTAATGAATTAATATAATATATAATTTATATGATATATTATATAAGTTCAACAACTATTAATTCAAAAAGTGAAAAACAGCTATATTTTATGACACATGTTTTAAAATATATGTTATCTTCACAATATTTGGAATTTACAATTTAGATTTTATTCTCGAGGATAATCTCAAGATTATGAGCATGCATAGTCCAAACAAATACAAATCCTATCAATAACTGATTTACCTCAGAGTGTTATACGAGAAGATGAACTGGTGCTGATATTTACAGGAGTGAAATAAAAGGACTTGAAAGTAAAAATTCAGGTCCAGTATCATGGCCAATGTTCAGTTTGTCTTACTGGAAACAAAACAATATGTGTTTTATATGGTAAACTGATGACTGGAAGGATATGAAAATTGTGAAAAGTCTTCATTTTGAAATGACAAATATTTGTCTTTTTGATATGCCTTCATTCAAGATATGAAGTAAAATTCATTGATGTTCAGCCACGATAGAAAAATGTTTCATAGGTAGAACACAGGAATGATTTAATAAGTTCTATGAGAAGTCAATTTGCATGAGATCAGCACCCAGCTTATAACGGGTGGTAATGGATTGTTGGTTTGATTTTACACCACTTGACATCAGATTACAATACACTGAATAAATGTTAACCTATAATCCCTTCAGTAAAAGTGAGCCTTGTTTGTCTTCCCTTGTAGAGACCGCATTGATTTTCTTTTATTGGATGCTCAACCACTGCACCTTAGATTGATTACTTTGAATTAAATGTGCAGAGAACATTTTTATTATTCTAAAAGAGCAATCCTAACATTAAGGAGATGCACTCCCTCCCATCCCCTCTGTACTATAGAATGTATATTCAGCCATATCATTTGGCTTTCTTTAGTTTTCCCATTTTGTTTCAGGGCTGCTGAGATGCTGACCCTCACGCTGCCCCAACGACCCTTGACCCAGACACATCTGACCAGTCAAGGCTCTGGGGGTGGCAAATTAATAGAAGCCCTGCTTGTTAATTGCATAAAAGAGAAGCCAAAGAATTCATCACCTCAGTCATGGCCATTGCTTCCCTTTGACCCCCTTCTCCCCCAAGGCTTTTGCTGGTGGTCACATCTGTGGTTTCCCTATAGCCTACATATTTGCCATATAATTATTCAGCATCAAGTCTTATTAATCAAATCGATGCTGTGTTTTAAATGGAAATTGCAGGATTAATACAAGCATTCATTTCATCCTGAAAATCTTGATGGCTTTAGCACATGGAATCCAATTGGAATATAAAAGAAGGAATGTAGAGACCTGATTGAATTAGTGGAGACATGGTGCACATTAAATTACATATGCCAGCAGGGTTCCATGCTTTTATGGTAAAATACTGCCTTGGAGTCCATACGTCATATACCTCTTGTGAGTCTCTGTAACTCACAAGCAATCTCAAAACAGGCAAGTACACGAAATTTTTCTATATTTTTAAAAGATATTTTCAAAATATTCAATATGTGTCCTATAGAAAAATAGCGTTCTATGACTATCTCATTGAACACAAGAGATGATCAGAGAATTTATGGCTGAATTTAAATAAACTTTCTAATAAATGGTGCTTGGCATTTCTTCATGGGGTGTGACAGGATAGATGAACCTATAACATCAACTTTCAACAAATCCTTTTTTACTCTAAATGCCTTTATATAGGATGTTGATAAATAGTAATTAAATTAATCAATAACAATATTTTTATATAGCATGGGAGTTATTTATGTTTATTTTCCTATATTTGTTGTAGAAAACACTTTTGTGGTGAAAACTTGAAAACCAGAGCCACCTCAGACTGCTATTGATGTGTCCCATGAAGATATTAGGCAAGCTCAATAGCTTATTCTTTGGGGTTAACCCTGACCTAGTGTGAGATTAGCATTAGCACATCAATAACTTAAGGAAATAAGGTCAAATCATGTTCTTTAGCTCCTCAATTTGAAAACTCTGGTGCATTCTAGAAATTTGCTTCACTCACAGAGATTTTCCTAGTTCAGGTTTTGTTTTTAATCTTTATCAACAAGAAAAAAGAAGCGAGTGTCTTTGTTTTAACAGCCCCAGTATGGATGTAGATAAGTTGTCTACACATTTATGCATCATAATTTGAAAGGGCTTTCAATATTATGGAATTAAAATAGTCTTTAAAAGACATATAGTTATAAAGTAGTAAAGCCATTTGGTTACTAGGGTCTAGTATGGGGAAATGGTGTCTCCTCATTCAGAAGTCAGGTAGTTAGACGACATTCCAAAACGTCCTAGTTTTATGCAAGTTAAAAGTCAGAGTTTCTTTCAACTAAAACAAGTATAAACTCCATTTTTGAGATTGACAACAATTTTGTGTTTTGCTTTGTTAAAAGCAAGCAAGGTGCACAGAGTGGGAGCTACATTCCGTGTCCTGTCATACTTGTGGTTCGGTGTCTTTGTGTAGTGAATGACTTGTACTGCTGCTGTAGGTGGCCAACCTGCTTTCTATGAATATACAAAGCTTTGCTTGTTTTGGATCAGATACCAACTGCCAGGTTAGGGTGCTTTTCAAAATCAACTTCAACCAAAATTTAGGCACAGAATATTGAGAAAGTTCTGATAAAAATATATCTTTTTCTGTGGGGTACATCTAAATGCTAAGTGTCTGTGAGATTCGACTTGGTACTTTCTGGGACTGGAAGTAAGTATCCTGTAGTTAATTTATGTGTATAACTATATAAGAAGGCCCTTGCTTCTTGCTGCTCCCATTATTCTGGAGTGTCATTCTGGAGTCTTTTTGAACACATTGTAAAAATCTGAATGATGCATTCTTCTAAAAATACCATCTTAAATTAAGAAAAAAGTTACAATATTTTTATGACAATATTTATAAAATTGCATTTGACAATAATGAAAACAAGCTGCTATAGTATATTTTATGATATAAATATATCATTTTAATATGTCCCTTGCCAAATTAAATGATTTGACTTACCAAATATTACGTATACTTCATGCTTAGTTGTAAAAGATAATTAGTTGTAGAATAAGTCAGCTTACCAAAGAGATAGAAGAGTTTAATAATAATTTCATGTACAAGACTGTCAGGGATTATTAGAAATAAATAATATCCCAGAGATTTCACTCTAATTGCCATTATTCACTATTTATATATGACCAGGAGTTTGTTCATATTGGAATAGACAGAATGTATAGTTTTTCATTGTCTTCCAGCAAGAGTTTAGATTAAAATGAAAATTTTCAGGATGAATGAAACTCCTAATCCAATATCACACTTTTATATCAGCTTGGTTTGATTTTATGAGTGAGAAGCATGGACATGTGTAAGTATGTACGAGAGTGTACAAGTGTGTGCAAGCATGTTTTTCCATATTCAAGAGGAGGTTAGTTGTGAGTCGCTGTACAAGATGGATTTTCCTGCTAGTTCTGCTAATCTTGTTTTGCCAATGATTTAGAAATAAAATTCTTTAGTATCAACTATTCAGTAAATAAGAATAATGAAGCATTTTGTAGTTGCACCTTACTAATAACAAAGCAAAAAATCACTTATCAGGTAACCATATGTCTAATTATGAGTAATTTTATTTTTGTAAATAAGGAAAAGGAAAGCTACTAGGTCCATATTTCATGCGTTTTACATGTTTTCAAGAAAGAGGGATAGAAAAACCTGAAAATGGAGCACTTGCAAGTCCCGCCCGCTAAACAAATTTTGGTAATGATTCCTGCTGCATAGAAGGACATTCAAACATTTTGTGCCTCACAGGGGACATGCATTGTCTTTTCTGAAGTACACTAAAGTTCATTCTTTCTATTTCTATGGTATAAGTAATTGGAGGGTGTGTCTGAATCAGGAGAAGTAGCACGGATAAGAAATATTTGATCTTTTCACTATAGCATGTTAGAATCTGAGGAAAAATAATGCCTGCTTGACTCTATCGTGTATTGATCACATCAAAGCAAGGATTCTTAAATAGTGAGAAAAACAAATTTGTCATAAGTTGGAAAACAGATTTGTAAACAAAGGTAGAAGTTTGGGTGGGAAAAGATAAATAAATCACTTTATTCTCCATAAAGTACAGTGATGGATACCACAAAATAATAGAAAGATGTTTAGGGCATTCCTTAATGTTGTGCAATAGTCTAAAAATTCACCATAATATTTATTTAGGCTTTCTGAAAACAACCCGGTAAAGCTGAGGGACATGTCACAGTGAATTGGACTATAGGAGCTAATTACCTCAAAGTTCACCTGTGGTTTTTTTATTATTATAATTATGTTGACACCATGTGAGCCACTGAAAACAATAAGCCACTCTTTAGAATAAGACTCAATACTTTCTGAGGTAAGAAACAAATAGTGTTGAAACTCATCTATATTGTCAATATATGTTGTTTAAAGGGGCAAAATCTTTAACACTATCTCAACTTACATCATTTTCACTAAATTTTTATAAATCGTTGTTAATATAGAGAGAAATAAACTCAGCATTATTATAAAAACTGATGATACATATCTGGAAAGATAGTTTTAGAAATTTGTACTTTAACCATTCTCAAATTCAGTTTAAAATAAATAGATTAAATTATTCAGCTTGTCAAATGACTGATACTATTTGATGTCATTCTATTTGGCTCTTGTTCTGGAATTATACACCAATGATTTATTTTGATTCCCTTGGAATGTAGGTGAAAAACTGCATTTGGTTAAGTATTTACATTTTTTTGGCTGAACTATTTCTACCCTATGAAAAATACTGTATTACAATGCACAATACACATTTCAAGAGGATGTCCTTTTCCATGACTGAAGAAAAAACATTTCTCTTTGCCAGTTTCTTTATAAAACAAAGAAATCTCTTCAACTTGGTAGTGTATTGGCCTGATGTGGAAATAAATGCCCTACATATCATTCTCATGCTATAGATATGTTTGTAGTATAAAAACCCCATGAAATAAGCAACAGGTAAAGAATAATGCTTTGTTTTTAACAGTAGAGTACAGTGATAATGAAAAGCATGTTCTAAGAACACAGCCACACAGACAAGCCATAAACACAGGATGAGGCAGTGAAATCATTCTGAAACAAAAAACTGATAAAAGCCAGGCATTTTTCAAAGAATACATTGCAATGTACAGATGATGCTTTATGTTTAACGAGAACCTCTTAAAAAGGATAAGGGACAGATTTGCTCAAATTGTGCGCATTGTGCCCGCCTCAATTGCCTGTACAATGTGCAAACCCAGCAGTGCAGATGGGCACTGTCCCTTGGTATAGATCATTGGGTGGCCATGGGAATTGACTAGAACGAGAAAGTTTTCATTTTAATGTGGTGTTTTAAAATCAGCTTTTAAAAAATTTTTTAAATGAATTGAAGGTAAATGCATCCATTTAGTAATCTCTGTGTAAAGTCTGCATGTAACGAGGGGCCATACGTGCTTAAAGCAGGCCCATCACGCCAATAATGCATTCTATGTTTTCATAGACCACACAATGACATAAACCAAAGGTTCAGTCCAGGATGATATCCAACCTTGCACCAGCCCCTCAGATAGCCCAGGACATCTCAACAAACACTTGAAATGCTACCAAACCCAAGCAGCCACTTCACATGATTTATGATGTCATTAATGTCAAGCTATCAGTGGACAAGAGTAAAAGAGACAACAGCAAAGCTGACTAAAAACAAATAGTTTTGATTAAACTCAAGGACGTTCAGTACAGCTCTCAGCAAAAAGGCATTCATCATTTCCGAAGCTGACCTTGTTTTTTCCCCCTTGGTTTTTTAAAATCCTAAATGCAAACATAATGCATGCTGGTGTTCTTGCAGACTCTGAACCCTGTTATATCTGTTCACTCTCAAAATGAATGAAGTAAAAGCTATTGCACCTTTTTCTATGGGCCTGATTGAGTAGCTAGTTGACCCTCTTCCTTAAACTCTCCCGTCACTTTCCTTTTATTTTTCTGAAGAATCCTGTCATTCTCCTTCTAAATCATCTCAAAAACGGTGCCCCCCACCCACTTTCTGGTTCTTCAAATGTCACTTTTAAATTCAAAGGATAAAGGATTAAAAATTGAAAATAACAGGAAATGCAGTAATACATGTGAGGTAAAAGAGAACTGCAAGTTCTTTTCATGGAAACGGTTCTAACTACAAACAGAGCTGCAAACCTTACTTTCTAGATGCACAGATTGCTCCTCAGAACCCTGTGTTTCCATCTTTGTAATCAGAAGTCACAATGCTCCTTTGTTTGACATGGGCCCTGTTTAAAACATACTGATTCTCTCATAAGGAAGAATTAAAATATAAAAATATAAAAGTGTGGAGGAGAAACAAATGGTATTTCAGAGATTTTATTCTTCATCAACATCCAACTGAACTGAGTCACCTCAGGAAATCTTATTTCATGCCCTTGTAAGAGCTGCCATAACTCATTCAAACACCAGGAGGAAACTCATAGTTCAGGCTTTAAAAATATATTTTAAAAAGCTGTCAGTGGGCTTTTATTTTCTTTTAATGTAATAAGGTTATCTACTCAAGTACAAATTTTAAGCAGTAGGGTCCTCACCAGATATTTCTGATATCTTTATAAACATCTGAGCTTATATTGTTTTATTCTACTAATCATCTTATTGTGATCATATTACACATTTCAAAACCATGAGGTTTTATTAGCTGATATGATTTTCACAGGCATTACTATAAAGTAAGTTATATCTTACTATCAGAGTAAAATCATTAAAAATACTTAATGCGCCATTTTATCTAGACTTATACTTAAATAAATATAAAAAGTATCTCATGAATCTTAAGATGAAAGCTATAATATTTTCTTTTTAAATGACCGGAATATCTCCTGAAATGTTGCCCCTTTTTAGCTGCTGTCTTTGATTTGTGCACACTTAAAACAATCCTCTCTAAACTAGGTATATTTACTCTGATTAACAAAAACTTTCTGCTGTGATTTTTTATGTGAAATAAGACAGACTGTTTTATAAGTATTAACTGTGCATGAGAACATTTGTAATATCACCCTTGGAGAATAATAAACAGATACTAGAGATTGAAATTCTGACATAGTTTACAGAACAATAATCCAAACATCTGTTATAATGACAAGGGATTTGAGCAGAGTAGCGAGTACATGGGAAAACTCTGCTACTTTTAGTGCAGTTATAACGTTAAATCAAAGCCTTGAAGTCAAGGCAGCTTGCGGCTAATATAAACAATTTTCTCCATATTCCTGGGCCACAAGCCAGATCTCAGGATTCAGTTACAAGCACAAGGTCAAGAGGGAATCAACAATATGAAATTACTGCCTATGAATCAAAAGAATAAATGGATAATTAAATATGAAAACAAATTAGAAGGTATACTCTCATTTAACTCACCAAATGAATTTGTCGAGCAACTTTATGTATGGAATTTTTTTGTTCAAGCAGGATCAGTAGAGGTTTTAATGTACTTATTGATTAAATCTGAGCTTTTAGCTTTTTCCCTGACTCAGGCTCACCATCTCATTTTTTTTTCTACATACATATTTGATTCCTTAAGAAAAAACAACATCTAATCATCACCATGAAGATAAATGTCTAATTCTAATTTTCTTTGTAGAATAAAAGAAAGAGCTGTGAAAAACTGTTCATTAATATAAGCCACTTTAATTAAGCCTGACGAAGAGACACAGTGCTGTATGTGGATGCTAGCTTTCTAAACGTTAGGTGATTTTTATCCTGTTCCACTTTTGTTGCTGTTTATAAGATTTTGGCCAAATCATTTATCCCTTCTAAAATCTAATTTCCTATAAAATTCAGGGTAGAGTAAATTCAAAGATATATTCTGACATCAAACAATGGTATGTGTATATGCCCACATGAAAACAAAAACTGATAGGTGTACTAACTAAATTTGAAAAAAACATGACACTGGGTCTAACCTTTGGAATCAAAGTGTCTAATGAAGCTCCTCAGTCTTAAAATACGCCTGACTTCAGACATGAGTACAAATAATGTAATTATTACTGGGTAGGATAACTTCACATTAGGTTAATGACTCCCTGAATCCTCTCTTATGGACAGAAATATGTCAAAATCCCTCTTCAAATTTGAGAGAAAGAAAAGTAGGAAAGTAAATTAATAATGTCAATTTAAGAGTGAGATTAATGTAATTTTCATTTTTTTTTTTGAAAAGAAGACTAGAACTGTTCTAAAATCAAAACTTGTGAAATCTCCTCTTCCTGAGACTCTTTGTGAAAGCGAGCTCTCTGGGATATATGTGCAGATGAGGGTCTATGAAAAACACGCAGTCTTGGCTGAATTGGAATAGGAAATTAAAAAGACAGAACTTATCACAGAAAATACTTCACATTAGCTTTGGGATGAGCTTATGGAATTCACACAGATTTGAAGTAAAACGTCAAGTGGAATCTCTACTGCTTTCTGAAAGACCTCAATCTATAGCACTTCCTCTTTCCCAAAAAATGTTTCCCAAAATGTGAAAACAACAACAATAAAATTAATCTCTAAATTTTATGAACTGTTGAATTTTTTCTGAACTATTGAAAAATATTAACTACAAAGGAATGGTTTACTAATTCCTGTAGAAATAAATATTCTCCATAAAGGCAATCCTTCTCATTGAATGCAATTAACAAAACTGCATGAAAGGCACAGATAGCAATTGCGAACACTGAAAAACCAGTATTAGCAAGTAGTAAAGGGAAGAACCCTTGAATGTAAAGTACTGCTGAATGAACCGTAAGTGTACAATGTTTTTTTTCTACAGTATCTCTATTTGTGAACATAATGCAATCCAGATCTTGAGCGAGAGCCTATGGTTCAGATATGGAGAAAACAGGGCAAAACCTCACACTGTCTTGAGGGGCAGAGAGGAAGCTCCTAAATCTTGGAGGGACTGGGGAATATCTCTTGATTGTGTTCTTCTCTTCTGTGCTTTATTGCATCCCACACTACAGAGGCCCTGCAGCCAAAACTCCAAGGGAAAAGTCACTTCCTTTCCCTTTTCCAGGTGGAACTGCCTCTCCAAGTGGGGTGAACTAGACTCTGCTGAGATTTTTCCTTTTTCTTGCCCTGCTACTTGGTCCTGGAGTCTATGCAATCACAGAAAGAGACAGTTTCTGAAGGGAGGACTAAAAAGCGAAACTCAACGCACTAGAAAGTACCAGTATGATCAAAGAAAGGAAGTAGCATGGAAAAGTAGCATTTTGGTTTGTCCATTCTTAGGCTGAGCCCCAAACTTGATTCTAAATGGCATACCACAGACTTCAAGGGTGAGCTAATGGATGGAACTATTGTCAGGTCTCAGACTGACCACTGGGCTCTGCATATGCAGGACAGGAAACAAAACTACAGAAGCTCTAACAAAAGGATCCAGATGTGCTATGTCTATGTACCACTGTCCCACAATAAATATATTCAATATGTATGGCAAACCTGTACTAATACAAAATTTTTAAAAAGAAATAAAACTAAACTGGCATTGGAACCACAGCTTCCAGGAAAAAGAGTAAATGACTAACATTCCCTATAGGATATAAATAAGCCCCTAAGTTTCAGAGTGTAATATTCAACAATGAACACAATACAAGCAAGAATCACCTGGAATGTGAAGAACCAGAGATATCTCAATTCATATGGGAAAATGAAAGCAAGAAACACTGAGGACAAGATGACAAAAATTGGATAAACTGGCAAGGACTTTAAAGCAAAACTGCAGAAATACTCCACTGGGCATTCAAGTATTAAAATGGAAAAAGTCAATGAGTAATAAAAACTATAAAAACACGTGTGTGTGTATCTAACATAGGTATCTAAACAGATGAATTAAAAATGGACAGAATTGAAGCAAGAAATAAACAATTTAATAATGATGGGGAGATGGTGCTTATTTTCAATACTGGAAAGAAAAACAAAGCTTACAAGGAAGCAGAAGCCTGGAATGATTTTATAAACCAACTAGATTCAAATAGAAGATTCCACCAAATGGCAGCAGCAGAATGTATAATGTTTTTAAGTGCACAGGGAATGTTTTCAGGATAGACCATATGCTAAGCCATAAAACAAGCCTCAGTAAATTTTAAAGAATTGAAAAAATAAAAATGTGTTCTTTAAACATAATGAAGCTGTGTTAGAAATTAATAAAATAGCAATTTGGAACATCACAAATACACCGAATTCAAACAAAACCTGAAGAACCCTACGGGTCAAAGAAGAAATTACAAAGGAAATCAGGAAATCTTTGAAAATAATAAAATAAATACAATAGGTGAAACATAAGGAATGTGGTTAAAATAACATATTTACATTTTTAGTTACAAATGATTATATTAAAATAAGAAAAATCTCAAGTCAATGAACTTTTAATCTTAATAAATTTGAAAAAAGAAGAGTCAACTAAATCCAAAGAAAGAAGAACAAAGAAACTACTAATGATCTGTGGAAATGAATGAAATAAGTAGAGGATAGGGGAAAAAAATCAACAAAACCAAAGACGAGTCTGTGAAATGGTCAACAGAATTGAGAAATGATCAACTTCACAGTCTCAGAAGGAAAAGAGGGACTACGAAAATTACTAACATTAAGGATGAGACAAAGGAGACCCCGCACCCATCTGGGTGTGAAGGTGCACCTCTATGATCCCAGCACTTGGGAGGCTGAGGCAATAGTATCAGTGTGAATTCAAGGCCACCTTGGGCGATAGAGTGAGTTGAAGGCCAGCCTGAAATACATAGAGAGACTGTGTCTCAAAAAACAAAACAATGAAAGGAAGAAGGAAGAGCACACCTATACTGACCTTAATGAAATTTAAAATATTATAGTTAAATATTTCAATGTCAGCAAATTAATTAACTGAGATGAAATAGGAAATTCTTAAAATGACAGAATACAAAATTGATTTGAGAAGAAATAGAAAGTCTAAATACTTAAGAAAAGTAGAAAAATGAAATTCATAATTGAAAAACCTCCCACAGACTTCAACACCTAGACAGCTTCAGAAGTGAATTCTATGAAACATTGAATTCCAAAACAGATAAGAGAGGTAAACATACTAACTCACTGTATGAGGCCAGAGTTATTCTGATACCAAAACTAGACAAAGATGTTAAAAGAAAACTACAAACCAATACATCTTGTGATCATAGATGAAAAAATTCTCAGCAACATCTAAAGCAAATCACATTCAGTAATATTCCAATAGCATATATATAGTCCAGTAGCATATATATGTGTATATATGTATATATGCATATACACTCATGTATGTATATATGTATATATATGTATATATGTATATATGTATATATGTATATATATGTATATATATGTATATATATGTATATATATGTATATATGTGTATATATGTGTATATATGTTTATATATGTGTATATATACACGTGTATACATATATACACATATATATACACATATATATATACACATATATATGTGTATATACACGTAATTCATATATATATATGAATTACACATCATGAACAAATGGTATTAACCTTGGAGGGTAAGGTAGTCTCGATATCTAAAAATTTTAAAAATTTGCAGCATACAACGAAATTTTGAAAGTCTATTGTATTGTTGTATTTGTATACATTAGTTGTTAACATTCCAAAGGTTAACTTAAGAAAGCAATTCAACTTGCAAAGGCACAAAAAGAAAATATACGCATATTGAACAAAAGTGCAAGATACTATTTGAAAGAAATTAAAAATATCTAAAGATATTCTATGTATGTGGAATGGAAAATTTATTATTGTTAAATTAGAAAGGGTACTCAAATTTATTTACAGATTCAATATAACCTATCAAATCTACAGCTACCTCCTTTTGCAGATACTGAAAAACTGATACTAAGGTTCATATCAAAATTCTAGGGACTTCAAGTAAGGTAGATAATCTTTTATAAAAGAAAATATTTGGAGGACTCACACTTCATAATTTCAAAAATTTGCTTAGTAATTTTAATCAAGACAGTGAAGTACTCATATAAAATTAGACCTGCAGATCAATAAAACAGAATTCAGAGTTTAGGAATAAAAGCTTTCATCAAGGGGTGATTAATTTTTGATGTGACTGTCAATACAATTCAGTGAAGAAAGTCTTCACAAATGCTCCTGGGAAAACTGCATATCTACATGGAAATAATAAATTTGGACCACCACCTTACAACCTAAGCAAAAATTAACTTAAAATAGATCTCAGTATAAGTGCTAAAGTATAAGTGCTAAATTTACAAAAATGTTGAAGTAAAGTATAAATGTATGTAAAGTTGGCTTAGGCAATTGTTTTAGATATGATGCAAAAATCACAAAGGAAGAATTAAATTGAATTCCATGAAGAATCTTTATAACTTGACAATAAACAGCATAATAAAAATGGGTAAAGATATGAAAAATACTGCTCTAAAAATGATATGCAAGTGCCCAATATGCACATGATAAAAGGTTCAACATTATTAGTTATTATGGAAATTCAATTCAAAAACACAGTGAGATACCACTTCATATTGTTTGGGATGGGAATAGTGAAATAGATAAGAAGAAATTATGTTTAGGATTGGGAATGCTGAAATTGTTGGTAAGTATGTGAAATGAGGTAACGCCTTTGGAAAACAATTTATCAGTTCCTCAGAATGTTAAACATAGAATAATCACATGATGCAGCAATTCTCCTCTTTTACTTAAAAGAAATGAAAACATTCTCTCAAAATAGACTAAGGACTAATATCTAGAATATATAAAGAACTCCAAAAAATTAGACATACTCAAATTTAAAGACCCAATTAAAATGGCATCTAAAATGAATAGGCATTTCATCTTCTCAGAAATACAAATGGCTCATAAATACATAAAACATGTTCTGCATTGCTGATCATTTGAGAAAATCAAATTAAAAGAACACTGAAATTTTATCTCACTCCATAAAGAAGGGCTATCTTCAAGAAATCAACCAATAGCAAATGCTGGTGAGGGTGTGGAGAGAAAGGAATCCTTTTTCACTGTTGATGCGAGTGCAAACTGGTGCAACCACCACGGAAATCAGGATGGAAATTCCTCAAAAAACTAACACTAAAAATTCTATTTCACTCCACTATTTCTCTTCTAGGTATCTTCCCAAAAGAGTTAGACATCACACCACATGTATGCATGTCCATGTTTATAGCAACACAATTCACAATAGCTGAATCTTGGACATAGCCTATGTGTCCATCAATAGATAAATAGGTAAAAAAAAATGTGGCATTCACAGCGATGCTTTGGTTCTCAAACACTTTTGTTTGTGAACAACAACAGTGGTGCCTTGGTTCACGAATTTAATTCTTTCCACCATTCTGTTTGCAAACTGAATTGGACAAAAACCAAAATCAAATTTCCCTATAAGGTCAATATTGAACCTAACCATTCAATTTGATTCAGTTCTCATCCAATTCAGTTTCCAGATAGAATAGTGGAAAAAATTAAGTCTGTCAACCAAGAAACCACTGTATATAGAAGGTAATACTACTCTGCCATAAAAAAGATAAAATGAGTCATTTTTGCAAAATGGATGTGCCTTGGGACTTTAATGTTAAGTGAAGTAATTCAGACATACAAGCTTAAATATCTCATGGTTTCTCTAATATGAAAAACTCAATATATAGCATACAAAATAAAAGATAGATACAGTAACAGAAAAAAGGTATTGTAATCCAATGCAGACAATATATCTAAAGTGTATCTTGATTTAGTACAATTGTCTTACATGCTTTATATGTTCTCTGGCCTATTAGTCTGGTTTTCAGTCCTTATATACGATAATTAACTTTATAAAGTCTTATAAGATAAATGAATGAATCTGATACTGGAAAAATAAAGGGGAGTGGAGGGAAGGGGGAAAGATAGAATTGAAATATGTTATGTACATGTACCAATTTCCTACAGTGAATACAACATTATGTACTGCAAATGTACTAATAAAAGTAAAAAAAATAAAAACCCACAAATATTTATAGAAGCATTCTTCATAATAGTAACAATATGGAAACAACTCAAGTTCCTTTCAACTGAGAATCCATGCAAATGATATATCAACACAATTATACATCATTTGGTAATAAAAATTGACCTCTGTATTCATGCTACAACATGGATAAATCATGAAGACAGTATGCTAAGTGAACAAAACCAATCACAAAAGACAACATACCATATGAATCCATTTATACAATATGTCTTTATCAAGAAAACCACACAGACATAGAAAATAGATAAATAGTCATGTAGGGTTGGGGAGAAATAGGAGGAAATTAGGAATACTGCTGTGTTTACAAGGCTTCTTCTTGAAGCAGATAGAAATGTTTAAACAATTTGTCGTTATGATCGCCTAACTGTAGAAATCTACTAAAACATGAAATTGAACATTATGTTGGTGAAAAATATAATTTGCTAATCATATTTTAATAAAATTGTTAAGATAGAACCATTTGTAAATTTTACAATGTGAAAATACAAAAAAAGTTTAAACATCTTATTGTGTGAATTCAATAGTAGAATAGAGATGTCAGAGGAAATGAGTGAAGTTTACTTTAATACAAATTATCCAAACTGATAGGGATGGGAGACAGAAGAGGAGATGAGAGAGGAGAGGAAGAGAGGGGAGTGGACAGGAGGGGAGGAAAGGGCAGAGCAGTAGGAGCTTCAATTATGTGTGAGTGAACAACTGAAGTTTAACACGTGTCAATAGAGTCTCAGAAGAGGAGAGAAATTTCACAGCACTACAATATATTTGAAGAAACAATAGCGGAATCTTCTCAAATAGAAAGACTGGCTTGTTTCCCTTGGCAATACATTTAAGATCCATGCCCATTTTTGATGATTGATAGCTCATGACTTCCTATTGGGGAATAGTATTCCATTGCATGGACATATGTACCATACAGTACTTTGCTTTCTCAATTACCTATTGGATAAGACCTTGATTTCATTTAGTTTTTAGCATTGATGGATGAAACTGCTATGCATATTTGTGTGTAGGATATTGTGTGGACACAAGTTTTCAAATCAGATGAATAAAGACCTAGGAGCATGAGACTGAGGGATTGGATAGGGAGATTATGTTAATGGTGTGAGAAGCTTAAATTGCTTTCTCGTGTGTTTGTAGCATTTGATATTCCCACTGAATATGAATGGGACTTTTTGTTTTTCTGCATCCGTCTCCACAATAAGTATGGTCAGACTTTTTAGCTTAACTTTAAAAATAGTAGTACAATGATATATTGTTATTGTTTTAATTTTTATTTTCGTATAGACAAGTAATTTCAAGTGTTTTAATAGACTTATTTTACATTTGTGTATCTTCTCTGGTGATGTGTTTTTCAGATATCTTTTTAATTTTTAATTAAGTTGTGTTTTTATTGTCAAGTTAATTTTTTTGTGCATTTTTGATTTGAGTCCCTTATCAGATATATACTTTGCAACTATTTTCTCCCATTTTGTGATTTATCTTTTATTTAACACTACCCTTTAAAGAGAAGATATTCTTAATATTAAGCAAGTCATTTTATCTACTTTCTTAATCTATGACATGGACGGTTGCATTTTAGGACTCATCACCACACCTCAAGTCATATAGATTTTCTCTTATTATTTTTCTAAATAATTTATAATTTTCATCATACAATCAGGTCTCAGATAAAATTATTTCATTTTGGAGATATATAGGATTTATATGGATATCCATCTTTTCCAAGACTTGCTGAAAATTATTCTTTGAATTACCTTTATGTATTTAGCAAGATCTTTATACAGGTATACAAAGATTGTCTTTACGAGTTGAAAAATACGGGGAATGCTGCCGCCAACTGCCCTCCATTGGAAAGGAAGCTGCATGAAAACATTAAGGTGTGTCCTCATCCACCTTTTTCACTCGGTTTGGCACCAATCAACTTTTGGCTCTTCCCCAAAGTCAAAACGATCCTGAAAAGTGAAAGATTTGAATTGATTCAGGATATCCAGGTAGCCAGGACAGCACCACTAAAGACTTCCAGAACTGCTTCAGAAAGTGGCACAAATGGTGGGATATGGGTGTTCTAAGAGAAGGAAGTATTTTCGGGAGTTTAAATGGCAATGTATCTTTTACTGAAGTAAATATTTTTAAAAACGTAGACATAATGTGTTATGATCACACCTTGTATTTTAGCCTATATAATTTTTTTCAACATGAGGGATTTTTCTTTCTTACAAGGCTACTCTTCTGGCTGTGAATTCCTTCATGTTTTGGGGTGCTAGGAAATCCTGATTTTTCTACTGTGAAGGATGATTTTGCTAGAAATTCTGGGTTGGCTGATTTTTTTCAAAGATGTACATAAATCCCTCTCCTTGTTTAAATGATAAGAAATCATTTCTGATAAGAAATCATTTAACTCTTGTTCTTTTCTTTTACTCGAGTTGCCAACTCCTAGTTTCCTTTAATGTTTTTTTGGTAGAGAGTGGTTTGTTTTTTAATATTGAATCAACAGAGCTAGGTTTTGATTTTTTTGGTGTTCTTTCTGCTTGGAATTCTTGTTTCTCCTGTATCTGTGGTTTTGTCTGTGCCACAACTATTAGAAAGTTCTGGGCCTGGGATGTAGCTCAGTGGCACAGCACCTACTTGGCAAGTGCAAGGTCCTGAGTTCCATTCCCAGTACCAAAAAAAAAAGAACTCCCTGTAGAAAGTTCTCAGACATTGTTACTTCAAATATTTCCTCTGCTCCATTTGTTTCTTTGATTCATGTTTTCCAGTTATAATTTTGGAAGAACTTGTAATTGTAGTGTCATCCTCTGATTGTTTTCAATGCCTTTGCCTCTTGCATATCAGTTTGGGAAGTTTTTTCTCTTCCTTCTGATTTACAAAGTCTTCACTGAGTCATCTTCACATTCTCTGATTTCCTTTTCCTCACTCATGCTTTGACAATCAAATGCATTCTTCAGTTCTATTATTGTGTGTTACTTCCTAGTATTTCCATTTGTTTCTTCTTTTGAGTGCCCTTGCCTCTACTTACATTACCAACCTCTTTTTGAATGATATTTTATCCTTTAGAAACTTTAACACACCAACTTTAGTTATTTTTAAGTTACTTATCTGATAATTAGAACATGTGTGTTCATAGCCTGGGATTTTGCCACTGCTTTTTCTTTCTGGGCTTTCCTTCTTCCTTTCTAGCATACCTCTTAATGTGTCTTAAAAACTACAATTATGGGTTATATAGTAGCAACTGAGGCAAGAGGCATTTTGGGTGAGGATGGTAACCTAGGAAAGACTTTGCTTAAAATATGTGTGGCTGTGGGACCCAAACTCTTCAAATTCTTCCCGCAATCTGGTTTTTTCTCCTCCTTTTGCATGGAGCCGAGCTTCATTCTTATGACTTAACTGTGATATGTTAAATTAACTGGACTAAGCAAGCTTAATAGATCAGTAAAGCATAACCCTGGGCATGTCTGTGAGTGTTTCCAGGGATGACTAGCATGTAGGCTGGCCCAGTGCAGGAAGATAACCCACTCCACTGTGAGTAGCACCATACAATAGGCTGCAGCCTGGATGGAATAAAAGGGCAAGGAGAAGGAAGCAGGCACTCACTGTGAAGAGCTACGTCCTGCTTAAATGGTGTCTGTTTGGGGGATTCTCTTGCCTGGACAAGACTCCAGTTTCTGCAGCTTTCCAATGCAGCAACTCTCTAGGGAGTTTCCAACCCTTCATCTCAACTCTGGGGATGCATCCTGGATTCTTCTTGTTCCGTAGCCTTCTCCTTCTTAGGCTGAGCAACTACTGGCTCCTTCAGGTCTCCAGCATGCAGTTATAGTAGACTCTCCCGTCTCTGACCCTGTGACCCTTTCAACTTTTAATTCCTTTACATAATTACATATACATATTTTTCCTATCGATTCTATTCTCCTAGAGAATTCTAAACAATACACTTTTGTTTTGTGTAGTCTGAAATTATGGGGGAGAGGAGTGTTTGATCCTCTCCAAAATAAATCTCAATTTGTGTCTCGAGGCTGTAACCTTTATAAATGTTTCTGCAGTGATGCAGCTCCCCCTCACCTACCACCATTCCCTTCCTTGCTGCAGTGCCACCATCTTGCTCCTTGAAGCCCTGGCCTCTGTGACTATGTCCCTCCCCATTTATGTTCGGAGGACTGGAAAAGAGTGTAGTAGGGGTGAATTCCCTGTCCATTGCTGAGGTAGTCTTCATAGCTGAGCTCTGGCATCATCTTGTCTCTGGATGACAAGACTCCACTAGGAGAAGGTTCTGGGCTTTTCTTTCACAATGGTTAACTTCTCTCTGCTGTAGCCATAGGGATCTTTCTTAGATCCTTGTAAGGAAACCTAGTGAAATTCTCAGAGGAAATGCACACACACTCAAGACTGCAATACTCAGTTTTCAATTCACTTGCAAGTTCACCTTTGGTCTTTGACCCTTGTCAATATTATTACTTAAGTTTGTTTTTTAACCAGTTGTGGTATTGCTAGCTTCTGCCTCATTCTTGGCCTTCTCAGAGGCTAAATCTTTGTCTGTCTTCCCGAATTTCAAAGTGGCAATTTTCCCTGTTGTCAGTTTTTGGATGGCTCAACAACAACAGAAATCATTGATTTTCAGTTTGCTGAGCTTTTCTTGTAAAGACAAGAGAGACAATTTTCAAGTTCTGCCTGTTTATCAGAGGTGAAGTGAAAGTTTCTTCTTTACTTTTTCTCCCTCATGCTTACCATAATCTAGCAGACACATCATTTACTTGTTTTCCTTTTTCCCTAATTCAGCATGTAAGCTTTGAGCAGACTGAACCTTTTCTTTGTAAGAGGGTTTTATTGATTTATCATTAAAATTTAGAGAAGTATGCATCCCATAGTATAATCAGTGTTTGTTCCTTTTAGTTTATGTTGGTTATTTCAAGAAAATGTATTAAAATTAAGATTTCTCTAAGTCCTCAAGAAATTAAGATTTCTCCTGGTCCATTTAAATTTTTTTGATCTACGTATTATGTGTGCATGGGGGTGGACAGATCAAACTTAGGGCCTTGTGCATGCTAAGCAGTGCTGTACCACTGAGCTGTACCACCAGCCACTCAATCTTTCAGATCCTTTTCATAGCTCCTTCATGTGCCTTTCTATCCCAACAAGCATTTATTTAGAGCAGCACTACAAAGAGATGATTCCTAGAAAAACAATTGGTTGAATGGTAATTGTTTAGGTAATTTAAACTTTTCTAGGACAATTTATTTCAGGGACAAGAAAAAAAATTCTCATTTTATGTATTAATTCTGCTATATTAGTAATAGTTCCTTATAGCCGTGTTATAAAGTGTATTGAAACTGAGTTTTAGGTTCAGTTGAAAAACATTCTGCCATCCATGACATTTGTTCTTCCACTTGGTAGAAGAGTTTTAGCGCTCTCACTCTGAATTTGGCTTCTAGTTCAAAGGAATAAAATAATTAATTTTAGATAGATGGTAACATGGTTTCCATGACCCTATCCCAGCTGTGCATATTCTCATTTAACAAACATCTAGCACAATATGTATGTATCTTTTTAACAAATATAATTATGAATTAAATTCACTGATTATATAATTATCAACACAAATAATTTCAACTTAATTTTAGTTCCTTCCATTAATTTCCAGTAACTAATAAACTTTCTACCAATATAATTAATACCATATCAGTCTATTTATATTTAACTTATATTCTCTACCTACTTACATCCATTCATTTGGAACTCATTTTCATTATCCATATAAATATTATATTTTCCAGGATAAAATATAATCGATTTGAAAATTACTTGAATAGATCTGATTTCTGGGAATTCAGATTCAGATTAAGTGGCTGGAATTTTATATTTTATTGTAGATGGTAAGAACTTTCAATAACTGCCTATCTGAAATTGTGAACATAATAAATTATATCCCAAGAAAATCCTACCCAGTATCCAATTAAAATAATAAGGTGAGCCCTTGTATCTCATATGGGATGAATGTTGAGAGAAGTATTTTAAACATTGTGGATTTTCATATTGGTGTCACACTACCTGTAAAATCATTTGGACAAAGTCCAAAATTTAATTTTTAAATCTGAAATATATTAGAGGAATGTTCTTCATTTTAATTGTGTAATAAAATATGCTATTTTTCTCTTTGTAAAAACTTTGACACAATAGTTTGACTTCTCATTAAGACATTTATTATTATATTTTGACAATTTTTGAATTAAATGAAGCAAATTGAAAGTACTGATAACCAAGACAAAAATGACCAATCCCAGAGTAATCTTAAAACAGTTAGATTCCTGAGAAATAACCTAGAATATCGATAAGCAAGGTAGGTTTGATTTGTTAGAGGATGGAGGTGAAACACAGTAAGTACAACAGGACGCATAGCATTTGTATATTTGGATTGAATCCAGGTCTGCTTTAGGAATTCCATTATTTTTATCTCATAGAGTAGTTCAATGTAATTGTTTGACTCACTACCCTTTCAGGCCTCCTGTTCCATGCCCTTTTTGTTTTCTTGGGCTGGCTTTTAAGGCTTGAGAGTACAACATGAAGTAAAATCAGATCGAACTAGGTGCCCTAAGATGCTGTAATACAATTGAATATATTAAAGTAGAGCTTAAGATAAAAATTAGAGGAATTTTTCAATTTTAAAAGCCACAAAGCTACAGCTAATCTAAGTTGTCTAGGGATAGGCAAGACTTTCCTTTCGCCTGTCTTGATTGGCTTTGCTTTGATGCAAGGGAGGTATTAATTTTATTCTATTCCTTTTTTAAATATTAATTTTTCATGTCAAAACAAAAAATTTCTTCCTGGAGTTGGACGTCATGTTTAAAAAAACATCATATTGAAACAAACTGAAATATGAACTCTAAAAGCTTTATTAGCTAAATGAGTATTGAATATCACACATAATGGAAAAAGCTTTATAGGCTGTTGAGTAATAATATGAAGACACCATCTCAGTTACCAATGTTTTATTATATCTTAAAGATCTAAAGTTTGCTGTATTAAGAAAATCAGATTGATTTGAAAGTACCTCTAACCTCCTGTTTAGTCTACCTAATTTGCAATGACTAGAATAGAGTAAAATATGTAATCCTCTTCACTGTATGAAATTCATCATTATTGTTAAAGTGTTGGTAGAGTAACCATTCTAAACTATATCTTTTGCTATACAGTGAAGAACCAAAAAGAATTACATCATTAAATGATTAAATCCAAAAATAGCATCACTGGCAAAGTCATTCCTACAATATTCATTTCACAGTAATTTATGTAAGAGGTTCTCTGTAAGAAACAGTTCCAAGAAAGATAAGAGGCAACATTTATTGTATACAAGGATCGTATTAAGCACTTTGTGTGAAATATAACATTTAATCTTCAAAAGAACCCCTGAAGACAAGCTCAGTTTTTAATCCTCCCTTTCCCAGGTGTGATAAATTGAGGCTCAGAGAGCGTAGGTGATTTGCCCCTAGGGACATGTGATTGGTAAAGGATAGACAGGATTCTGTCTAACCCAGGCACACTTTACCCACCTTTCTGCTCTCAACCACAATGCACTGCTACATTTCTAGAAACAGGACCAAAGGTAGGGGAGTTGAGACATTTGAAACACAGTTCCTCAACAATGCATATTAAAATCTCCTTAGCACCTTGTTTTCTTTTGCTGTTGTTTAGGTGTAGTGTAAGGAAAATAACGGTTCCCCAAACAAGTCCTTGTCCTAATTACCAGACCAGTGACTATTTACCTTACATGGCAAAAGAGACAGACATGACACATATGATTAAGTGAAGGGTTTTGGATGGAGATTATCTTGGATTATCCCCATGCATCCAGTGTAATTACAAGGGTCCCTATAGGCAAAGAGGGAGGCAGGACAGTCACGCTCATGTGGTAAGGGCTCATCCTGTCCTTGTTGTCTTTGAAGATGAAGAAGAGAAGTATGAAGGGAGGAATTCAAGCAGCCTCTAGAAGCTAGAAAAGGCAGAGACATTTATCTTCTCCTCAAGCTTCTATGAGGGACACTGGCAGCAATGAGTGAACACAGCTTCTGATTTCTGATTTCCAAGACTGAGAAAAGACAGACTTGTTTTTAAGCCACTAAATTTCTAGTAATTTGTTACCAAAGCTATAGAAAACTAATATATAGGACCAAAGGGAAATGCTTGCAAAAGCCTTCCTTCTTTTCTTCCTTCCTTCTATGCTATTTCCTATTTTTTTCCTCGTCAGTATTTCATAGAATATTTGGAATGTTTGAGAAACACATACTTCACTTAAATTTATCTATAACCAACCAAAATTTTGAGCTATCAAAGCAACAATCCCCACCCAGTATTAGTTAATTTTTAAGGCAAAGGAAAGCTATACATTTCATCTTCCCTGCTGATTCTAATTAAATAATAGTGCGTTCTTGGACTCCAAATTTGAGACAGCTCCTAAGGCCAGTTGAAGCTGTAAGAAGAAGCATGGTAGGCAACTATCAAGGCAAATATCTGCCATGATCCAGGAGAAGAGAACACTGGGTCCAAAAGTGCTGAGTCCGAGACAGGGTGAGAAGAAGTTCACTTTACAAGAGATGAAGAGGACTTCATTCACTGAGAATCTTCAACATTCATAAACATGCTTGAAGGTATTGGGCAGTTGGTGAGGAAAGAGGTACATAACTGGGGGGAAAATCCCTGCCTTAATTTAGATCATTCTTGGAGATCAGCTTGAAATGATATTTTCATGACTTGTTCAAGATTGTGAGTGTCACAGCGAATTAGAATAACAGTCTTGGTAGCCTTCAAGGTTGTTAGTAGACTGAAATCCATACACTGTAAAAGTTATTTTGGTTTGGGAGATTTGTAGGTTATTCAAAACCATGAGATTTTTTTCATCATTATAGTTGATAAAAATAATACCAGTGACTTTTAGTAGTAGGTCAAAACTGAAGTTTAAAGGCATGGTTAGGAACCTTCAATTGTGTTTAAAGAGCTCTAGTTAAATATAAGTTTCCTAATTCCTCTCCCTTATTCAAGAACAAAATACTTGAGGAAGATATGTGTGAGAATGTTTAGTCAGATTTTCATCACAGAAATGCTCAATGCTAAGTAGAGGGAAAGGCTGAAACCCTAACATTTGTTGTAGTTTTCAATGAATCCTATCTGAAAAAAATAGAAAACTCATAGTTTTAGTGACAACAATGGTTTAGAATGCATATTTAAGTAGAGATAATTATCCCTAAATATTAAACTTTTTCACTTCTATTTTTATTTGTGTGTAACTTAGATATTTCCATGAATCATATTTATTTGAGATGAGAAAAGACCACATTATTGACGAGAAGGAAAAATATCTTCTCAATTAATGTATTTAGTTTCTCATTGTCCGTAGGTATAATTATATACCCTTGAAAAAAGACATTAAGAATAAGGCTTTTTCACTTTAGTTGTTACATTAACTTTCTATGACCAACTCAATATTTTAATCATATGTGAATTAATACTAAATATATGCTATAAGTGAAATACTCTTGGTAGCAAATGTTCACAAGCATAAAATAAATCACACCTATTATGTGATTAAATGTACAAGTTAGCAACCATTCAGGTTGGTTGAAATGCTGTGGGATTTTCATGTAGAGAGATGGGACATCTAGGCCTTTTTTCTCCAGGAAGCAGTGGGTTCATATCCAAAGGCTGGGTGCCGAACATGGGTTGGAATTTTGTTGTCTTTGTCTCCCTTATTTGGGCATACACTAACATTTTACAGTATGGTTGGGTATACATTAATATCCTACAGTCTGGTTGGGCATGATTTATGGTACAGGGTTACATTAGAACTACACATTTGCACAAGAGGCTGATATTGCTACATTGTAAAAGTTTCCACCTGACAAGTCAGTAGGTGCTCTACCACATTATGGCATACAAACTTATTACATCATATAAACCTGTGGTCAGATTAAAAAGAAAAAAAGTTATTTTGTGAACTAGAACAAATGCAGAGATTTCTAATATTTAATAACCACTTAAGATTCAATTTAATGTCCACAGTTAATTACAAGTTGGGTATAACATGTAGAAAGAGGAAAGAGCAATGTTTTAGGATTAATATATAAAGAATAGTTTTGCATGAAAAATTAAGATTCTTCTGAACCTAACTTAAATAAAGCTTCTGCATATGATAGAGATGGATCACTTGCTCTTATAAACCTGGCACTTAAACCGAACTAGTTATGAATATTCGTGACAGGAAGATTTAGCTGTATGCCTCATCCCCCCACCAGTGACTAAATAATTAGTCTTTCAGTTAATCTTCATTACCATTGTCATCTTCCACCTTGTCCTTTGAAAACAAGATGGAAATAGAAGGATATCTAGAAATTCATATTGAGAAATATGAGTGCTGTAAGCCATTCATATGACAAAAGTGCTTGGAAGAGACAGGAAAAGTTATTTCATCTAATCTGTAGATACACCAATGTTAAATTGATTAAAATTTCAAAGGAGATTTCAGTGCATGGTAATGCTGATGAATAGTCCTTAGACAGCAAAGGGTAAGATGAAATGCAGGCTAGGAGGAGGCACTAAATTGTCTTTCACATTCCTGTGCCTCTATATTGTTCCTACTCCCTGCCCCACAACACATGTGGCTATTACTTCAATCTCATAGCACCAATTTGCATCTGGAAAGGAGCTTATGTTATAAGAGCTAAGGACATAGTTATGTTTTTTGGCCCCCTCCTGGATTTTGTAAATGAATAAGAAAAACTAAGGAAAGCTTACCATTAGGAATTGAGCTCTCCATCACTAGGGGTCAAGGTCATTTAGGCAATAGAATTTTAATGCTGTTTATTTAGTATCTACCAGGCAGTAGGCAATTTGATCAAATGCCATCTAATTCTTATCAAAATACTGCCTTCTACGTATTAGGGGTTTTTTTGCAGAGAAGGTAATGGACACTAAAGAGGTGAAGTAACTTATTCCAAGTAATGCTATGTTTATTGTGGAAAAGGATCTTCAAGCTATATTTGTAAGATTTTAAGCAAAAATTTTAAAGTGGTTTTACTTGATTGGAGCACCTCTCCATTATTTCTTTTACTTTATGGATGAAACAAGTAGGGACAAGAGGTACTGAGGAAAAGTTAAGCTGTATGATGAAAAGTAAAAGTAAACCAATCAAAGAAATAGACTTTGTAAGAGAAATACAGTGTTTTCTTGAGATTAATTTGTTTACCTGTAATTATGATGATAATAGGTATTTTTAGTCATAAAATACATTTTAACTGCCTATCTGTCCAGGAAACACAGTTTCTGTGTAGATACATTGTATTGACTTCAGTTCTTATAAAATATTGTTTCAGTTATCAGTCAAACACTACAGTTTTATCCATGTGTTCATATTCATAGACAGCTCTTCTTGGAAAATTTTCTGAGCTTTTTATTTGGTTTTCATAACTTGTTTGCAAGACCACTTAAGCTGAAGCTTCATTGAAATCCAACAAGAAGAAATTTTCCCTGTAAAATTTACTGAATTCATCTTCCTGTCAATAACAGATTTAAGCAAACTTTGTTTTCAACATTCCTACCTAGCCTGAGATACTTATTTCTTTGATACTTTCTTTTAGAACCTAGTATCTAAATCAACCAAGACTTTGTCACCAAATGATGAATTTATTTGATAAAAGAGTTGCTCTTATTTTTCATTTAGAAATAGGTAAATGCATTTTTCTTCCTGGACATGAATTAATTAGTGCTTTTCTCTCCAAGACATCTACAACTTAGAGAGAATGCAAATCCAGGACCCATCCATATGTTTAACATTGGAAAACAAAAAGAGTTGGAAAAGAGAAAATAGCCCACAAATAAATTTATGAACATATATCAACCGTGATTAAATTAAATATGTTGTAAATTAGAAGGAGAAAGTAAATTCATACGATTCAAGATTTTCTCCTTATGCTGTGCTGTCTTCTGTATTATAGTGTTTCCACAATAAAGTGTTAAAACCAAAGTAATTGGTGACTACAACACACTAAATGGTGACTATTAGGTGCCCAATCTGGATGAAATCACTGCCTTCACTTAGAATTGTCTCTTTCTTGTCTGGTAGAGAAGCTCTTTTTTCTAATCAGGTTAAAATGTTAGTTAAGATCATTATGATTCAAAAGTAAAAAATCAACAGTGGCACCTGTTTTAAAGATGTGTATTTTGAGATGAGGAAGCACACAAGTCACAACAGTCTGGACTCTTCCCAAAAGTCTGTTTCAGGGAAGCACTCAGCCATTCGTTAAATATTGTTAACTCAAAACCTACTTTACTGCAGACCACCAGAAAAGAATGGATTTAGGTGAGATTAGTTCAGATCAGGGAGAGCAGTAATGCAGCCATTTTATGATTCTCCCAGATGAAAGAAGACATCACTACTTGAGGTCCAATGCTTTCAGAACTGGCTGTAAACTTGTTCTGGACCGAGCTTGCAATATTTCCTGAAATCACATTCACACATTTGTAGTTTAACATTATGTCATCAGGGTTTCTTTGAAGATGTTGAAGAAAACTCAAAATAGAATGTATGTTTGCATCTGCCATACACATTTTGAGGACCTAGTGTCAAATATGAGTCTCAAGAATGAACCTGGCCTTTCCCTAAAATGTAAATTATTCCTCCTTTCTAGAAAGGTCACACAACTATGTGCTAGAACCTGACTACGTCCTCTAAAATTCATGTATCGGGAATGTAATCCCCAAGCCAACAGTGTTGGGAAGTGGAGCCTCTTTGGAGCTGTTTAAGTCATGAGAAGTTTGTTCTTATTAACTGATTAATGCTGTTATTAAAAGAGCTTGTGGGAGCCAGTCCAACCTCTATCATTTTTCTCTCATACAAGGATATAAACTTTACTGCTCTTGCCTTTCTGCCTTCTGGCATGTAAGGTTGTATGGAAAGGGCTCTCTATGGAGATCAGATAACTGCACTTTAGTCATGAACTTCCCAGCCTCCACAACTTTAAGAAATAATTTTCTGTTCCTTGCAACTGTCCAAGTCTTAATTATGTTGTTGTAGCAGCACATAACAGACTAAGACATTATATTTCTCATTTTGATTTCACTGCTAGAAACTTCAGATCTAACTCTTTTTTTGGAAGGGAATTCTAAGGATTGAAGCCAGGGGCACTCTATGTTGAGTTATATATGCAAAAATTTTTATTTTTTACTTTGAGGTAGGGTCTAAGTTGCCCAGGTGTGCCTTGAATTTGTGATCCAGCTGCCTTAACCTTCCTCTTTGCTGGGATTACAGTTGTGTGCCACCATTCCTGTCTTAGATCCAAATTGTAAGCAAGCACAACTACACTCGATATTCAAACCCTTATCCTCATTGACACATTGCTATAATCTTTTTCTTTGGTTCTGATTTTCAATTTCTCTTTTCCTTTTCATTATATGTATTTTCTGATAATCTGCTTCAGATCTTCTGTGAGAAAAGATGGAGTTATAAGTAAATAAAAATTTTAAAAATGTGCTAGAGCCATATACTATCAGAAAATTCATTCTATATTGTTCATTGATATTCTTATTGAAAAAGAAAGACCTTCTGTTTAAAAAAACTTTGATGTATAGTGATACCTTGGTTCAAAAACGAGTTCAGTCCACAGTTCTGGGGAAGAGGGCCGCGTTAGTGTTCTTCACCCGATGTGGACTTTGCGAATGGATGCAAAGTTTGCCAAATGCTTCTGCTCCTAAACTGAGGTATTGCTATATTTGAATGCAAGAATTCTAAAGCTCATGCAACCTATTCAATATTAAAGGATAGAGAAAAATTGGGGTTTTTTTGATTCTCAACATCATAAGCTAAATCCATGTGTATATCAGAATTTAGTTCTATTCACCATAAACCGCCTAAAACACCAATGTAGGTCAGCTCTGGAGTTCTGTGCTTTGACTATTATGGCCTTCCTATTCAAAACTTGCCTACAACTTTTGCTATGAGAAATAAGCAAATTCAACAGCTGTTTATTTCTATTCAAAACTGTAAATGACTTATATTTGATAGTAGCTACTAACAGTAGTTGGCAAAGAGGTAATGAATTAAAAGTCAAATGAACAACTTTCCACTTTCAGGAAAGTGAGAGAAAACTTTAGGATTGATAGTTTTTAAAAGAATGCAAGTAGATGGAATAAGATCATTAGAAATTTGTTATCCCAAGATTAATTTTAAAACTTCAGAAAATATTTTTACTGCTTCATTTCAGATACAGGTTTATTAAATTATTAAATATTATTTTATCAATACTTCAAAACTTTTCCATATAGACTAAATAGAAATTTATAATTGAAAAAATAAGGTTTAAGTTTAGAATTTTTTCAAAACAATGAGTTTCTATTTTCCTTTCAAAAATGAAAAATGTTCTTAAATTTCCTCTTCCTCTTTTTTTCTTAAATAACAAACATCTAAACCAATGAGGAGTATGAAAAGGTAATCCTAAATAACTAGCTTTTACCTCTGAAAAGGGAACAGTGACAACAGGTATCTTAATATTTCAGAAACTAAATTATATTCTTATAAATTTTTATCAGAATTTAAAATTTAATTTTGTGAATTCCTGCACCTATGTGATCTTTTTCCAAACATCTTCAACATGGCAACTATAATCTCTCTTAAATGTATTTCTAAATTATTATTAAATGTTTCTTAGCTGGAATGATTTTGTTTAGGAAGAGTAGTGAAAATTATAGAGATGGATAAGGATAATGTTATCCATTAGGGAAGATGAAGAAGATTTGATTTGGAGGGAACAGTATGAAAAGCTCCTTTGTGATGATGAAAGTCGAACACGTATCTTGACTGTGAAGGTGGCTATAAGAAGGCACACATGTGGTAACATTTCAGAGAACTACACACAAAAGCAAACAGAAAAATGGATAATTCAGAAATTGGTGAAACCGGAGTAAGATTTGCGGTCTAGTTAACTGACTGTGCTAGTAGTATTCTCATCTTGATAATATACTATACTTATGTAGGATGTCAACGTTGGGAAAAGCTGAGAAATGGATGCCCAGGACTTATTTAGAGTATGCTTGTCACTCTTTGGGAGTCTAAATTATTTCAAAATGTAAAAAAAATTTAAAGATAATTCTACTAAGTAAATAAATGAAGCAGATTTTCTTGATTCTTTTTTTCAGTAAGCAGTAATAAAATACACAACAGAAAGAAAATTAACTATGTGTTAAACATAGTTAAACATAAATATGAAGCAAAATATTTAAGTATTTTATGAAATTGATATCTAACATTTTGTTTTTAATACATAATTGGTGCATTGGTTATATTCCATGTTTTCCCATTGCAATATTATAGGAAGTAACATTTCCTATTTGCTAATATGTTGATGAAGAGGAGCTGATACAGAGATTGCTTTGGGTGAACTGGGACTGTTACTGTGGAAATGACAAGAGTACAAGACTCCCTGCAACACACTCTCAAAGGGCAGCTGGGATATTTGCATATCTCCCTCACATATCTACAGAGAATAAATTTTGTCAAAACTCAGCAGTACTCTTTTGATGTACTTTATGGCAATAAATAGGTAACATATATTGGGTACTCAGTACAGTAACAGAAACAGTGTGAAAAGCTTTAAATTGGTCAAATTTAATATCCCATTTTACCCAATAGGTAAGATGTTATTCCAATTTCACAGAAGAGGAAAATATGTGTACAGAATGTAAACAAAACTTCCTATATGTTATACAGTTAGATCAATGGGCAAGTCAGACTAGCTAAAATGAGATGTTGGTGTTAGGACCATACAGGCATTTCTGGTGTCTAAAAGCCATGCTCTGAAGCAAATCCTTAACATTCTAACTAAACAGCTGTCCCACTTACGTCCATTTATAGGTTTAGCCACGGGTGGATAAAGCTGGGCATCTGAGGTCTTGGAGATCTGAAGAATTAAGTGAATCTATCTTCATACATTGAAAATTATGTTAATAACAAATTATGTTTTTACGGATGCAGAGTATGCATTTTCTTGGTTGATTTTTATAGGTATCCTGTTAAAAATGTTCTTACAACCAGTTTAGACAATTAAGGAAAATATAATGGCATTATCAGTAGAAGAAAAAGTTTTACTGTACTCTGTGGAGCACTAGAATACTATCTCAGTTCAAAGAAGAGTTTGAACTTTTATTAGCCCAAGGCTGCATAAACTATACCAGCCTTTCTAAACATGCTGCTGCTGGATGTTGAGGTGAAGGTTCTAGATATATTCCATTAATTCCTATCTACTAAAGCATGGGCTCTGAACTACCGTCTGCCCTGACTATTCTGATATTCCCTCATCTCAGGCAAATACTGCAACTTTTCCAATTTCTTGAGTTTTAGCACTGCATTCAGCTCGTGGAGTTCCTCTCAGGCATCAGTGACTGTAATTTCGCTTGCACCTCAGGATTGTCGCTCAAAGGTCCAGGCTGAATTGCTATTGCTACTGTCAGCTGCCAGAAAATGAGTGTCTGTCATGTAGAAGTTGAAATTTCTGTGTTCACAGTAGAGACCCAGAAGGACTTGCACAATAGCACCAACTTATTAAAAAATTTATTAATCTAGGTATTTAAAAGACTCAATGATATTCAGTTGAGTTGTGTGATTAAAGCAGGTTTTAAAACAAAACAAACTTCAAATATCCAGATTCATAAAGCTATAAAGTGATATTGATGATGATAATAATATAATAACAAATGTCCAAGCAATCATTTTACTTTTGGGAGGAACTTTCTGATACATCGTATGGATTCTGTTTGAATTAGATTTTTGTGATTGATTTGAAAGTGCAACACAAACCACTGTGGCAACTAATTGCCTTGCTATTTCTTATTATTGTTTAACCTTAACTCATCTTTTTGAAAGTTACAGTTTTATAAATTAAACTCTTTCAAGCTTTCTATGAGCAAGAACTATGTATCTAATCTGATCCCCCGTAAATTCTTAAATATGGGAGTGTGATGGATTAATATTTGGAGACAAGAATGTAACTGATTTTTTTGAACACCGTAATACATCAAAACTGGTCAAACAAAACCGAGTCATTGTTCCTATTCAAACTGTCACTGATGTTGTGAAAAATGTTGTATTTCACATTTCTGTTGCTATATTGTATTTCTTTAGAATATATTGTTTTGTATTATATATTACATAAACCAAAAATGTGTGTGCATATATTCATAAATATTAATTGATATATATTATGCATAATTATTGAGGATATTAATTGAACTTATTTTCGTTAAAATACTCAAACCTTTAGTAAGAGATAATTACAAATTAAAGTAGTAGTTGTGATTAACAATTAGATAATTGGGTCAATCCTGATTCAATAGGCAAATTGGCTATCATGTATTAGTTTTAAGAATAATTTTGAACAATTAAAAATGTATTAGTAGATGTTTAATCTTCTACAAAAAATCAGAATAGTATTTTGGACACAGGGGTACAGATGCAGAAAATAATTGCCACTCGAAACATATTCATCCAGGGTCTAAATTTCTAAATAAGTCTGCTATTTCATTATAAGCCCATTAAAAAAATGTTCAGTTATTTTACTACTCCAAACACCCCACGATTATTAAGAATGTAAAAATTCATGTAGAAATACACATAGAAGGAAGTGGAAAGACTTCAGTTTTCAATACATGACCATAATTGCTGCTGATGTGTTTGTATATACATAATGATCCCAAATTGGAAACAACCTAAATGTCTGTTAACTATGAATAGATTGACAAAAAGCAGCAAAGTGTATAGTGGAATACTATTTCTCAACCAAAAGGAACAAAAACCTGACATATTTTTAAGTCAAGGACGAATTTCATAACTATTATGCTAAGTGAATGAGGCCAGAATGGGAATTCACATACTGCTTGATCTTCTTTGTATGAAATATCTACAAAAGACAAATTACAGAGACAGAAAGTAGATTGGTAGCTTGCAGAAGCTGAGAACAGGAATGCAGATTAACTGTGAATTGAGGATGTCAAATTGTTTTAAAGTAATTTTTAGTGATGGTACCACCAGTTGGTAAAGTTACTAAAACTACTGAATTACATACTTGATGTGAATGAATTTTATGAAATAAGTGTCCCATAAAGTTGTCAAAATATGTTGATATAAAAATTTTCCAACCTCCTCTAATGCATATGAGGGAATCATAACTGATATGCTGGTTTATAATATTAGTATATTTTACTGAACTCATACAGTGGACTTTTTCTATTTTGGTATAGTGGCTATATCATCTTTCTTTTGTGGTACTAGAGATTGAATCTATAGCCTCACACATGCTAGGCAAGTGCTTCACCACTGAGCTGCATCACTTGTACATTCACATCACCAGAGTCACTTTTATTTTTTTTTATTTTGAGGCAGGGTCTCTCTAAGTTACCTAGTAGTAGATTATAGGTATTGTCTACCACCCCCATCTTATATAACCATTTTGATATACTATAGTATTTATTGTACAGATGTACCAAGCTAACCTATAATTGTTACCATTTTTCACCTGTTACATTTTTATCTTTATACATTGGTTTGCTGATTTGTATAAACTGAATTTCCATAAATAGAAAGTTTGAGTTACACAACGCAAGTATGTATATATGCAAGTATATATTATAGTTATCTACAGTCTTCTGCGAGCAGATTCTTCTCACACATATTGTCTCAATTTATACTTTCATTTATATGTAATACAAATATCCATTTACCTGTAGGTTTAGAAGCAAACAGACATTATCAATAAGCCAGTCTTTAAAGAAAATATACCACTACAATTTTAATTGGTAGTGGCTACATGAAAAAGAGGTTAAATATCTCTTCATACATTCTATGTTTATTTGTATTTCTTCTTTTATAAATTGTATGTTTGTTTACATTTCTCATTTTTTCTGAGTTATTTCAATTTATTGCTTGATAAGATTTATGTATTTATTAACATTAATAGTTTGCTTTATACATAGTCGGCAAATATTTCTTATAATTTTTTAATTTAAAGCTTTGTTTTTATTGTGTAAGATTACATTTTTATGTAATTAAATTTATCAAATTTTTTATTGGTTTTTCTTTTTGATGTTATACTCAGGAAATACTCCCCTTCCCAAGATTATAAAAATATTCACTTAAAACTTATTCATTGTTTCTTTTATTCTAATTTTTAATATTTTAGTAATCTATAATTTGGTTTTTTATTGATAATATGATAAAAATCCAACTTGATTTTTATCTTTGTGACTCTTCAAAAATTTTTCTTTTTGGGGGCGGGTACCGGGGATCAAACTCCGGTCCTTGCGCTTGCACAGCAGGCAGCGAAACCACTGAGCTAAATCCCCGGCCCTCTTCAATATTAATAATAGTGATGGGATTACCTTAGAAATACTGACTAACTAGTTTCCTTCCTAAGGGTTAACCTCAATGGCTTCCTGCTAATTTTTTTTTAAACATATATCTATTATAAATCTCCAGCATAGTCTTCTCTCTTCTGATAGCTTTATAGCTGTTAGTTTTCAGATAATGAAGTTAACAACAAGTTATGACAATATTTTTTTCTATTTGACGTACAAATAGAAACCTAGTCTTACATGTATATATTGACACTTTTTAGTGAAATGTATGGTAGGAGAGATAAAATGCTTGTTTGTTTCATCTTATGAAATTCTGTTTAATCATTGATTTGGAGTGAATTATATTCATCATTCCTTCTTGAATAGGATATTTAATTTTAAGTAAAAATACAGAAGCTCCTAAAAATTATAATTGATATAACACAAGTATAAATACAAAAGACTTGAATTGCAGCGTTTATGCATAGCAGGTAGAACATGCATGTTACCATGGTTTAAAATGTTTCATGTTGTGTACATGTGTATTTGAAGATTAATTATAACAAAAAATGTGAAGAAAAACCTTTTCACCTAGAGTGGAAGGGATACATGGCTAGTGTGTATTAGTGTTCTCTAGTTGTCAGGCAGTCACAATAAGTCTATTATGAGTTCATTCAAGCACCAAGATCTTAGGTAACTTGCCCAAGGGCCTGCATTTGTAAAAGACAGGGTAAAGGTTAACTGCAAGCAGTCTGTATACAAGTCTGTGTCCTTAACCACTGCAGTTCCTCTCTCACAAGACCTCCGAGATTCCCAGCCCAGCTTCCTCAGTGGCCTTGTGCTCTGTCTCCCACCTGTACAGATTTAAAATTTCAGCTTTTGTAAAATAATGAACTCAAGACTTACTTTTCTCACAGAATGATCGAGAATCACACTAACTGTGGGACGTACTATTAACAAGTCAAGTACAATGCAAAATCAGTTTTTAATCAGCATTAGGAACAATTTCCTATCCATTTTATACTATTCATAATGAAAGCCCAGAGTAATGGCTTTAGACTCTATAATTACATATATTTCACACCTTTATTTGTCTATCATTCATTCAATAATAAATGTATAATAAGCACTTATGATGAGCTACTCTTTGTAAGTATTAGTGCCAAAGTTTGTATCCTGTAATAATGAGCAAGGTAGTAAAGGTTTGCACTCTCATGGAGCTTCCATGGAACTTGAGTCAGGGAGTGGGGGGGTGTAGAAAATAGGCCACATTTTAGGCGATGTAAAGTTCTCAGATGATGACAATGAAATTAGTCCAGAGGAAGCATAATTTACTATACTTAAATCCATGAAAATCAATTGAACTGAAGAAATATTTCATGAAATTCTCTTCGGAATTAAAACCACATCATGTTAGAAGGCAGAGTAATTCTCTACCATGAAAAACTTATTTTAGTGATATTACATCTTGAATCACTATTGATGAAAATTGCACTAGTCTAGAAGAGAATAGGGCTCAGACTATGCACTGGATGATATCAAATGCATATTTCTTTTATTTAAAGGAAGTATTAAAAGCTAATACTTGAAAACTAAGTTTCTGAGCCTTACTATAATTCATGGACAAAAATAACGAAATAAAAACTCAGTTTTCAGTCACTGAAGGAAGCACCCAGCTATCACCAAATAGCCAATTAAGCATTCTGTCGATACCTGAGAACAAAATATTAGATTCAACTGATTGTGATGATCGCCCTGGAAAATCAACAAAACTTCCACAAAATAAGATAAACTGAGGATTTATAAAGCTAATAGACCTATTTTATTGTAAGATCAATAAGGCAAGATGTTAATCTAAGCCTGGTCTTTGGTTTTATTTTGCAGTTGTTCTCTAGTTGAATTGTGTCCCAAAATCAAGGTTAAAAAAAGAAAGAAAAGGAGGCTGAAGTTGAGCTGCAAGATGTGAGCAATATTTTATATATTAAAACATTATTAAGCCATTTTATGCCTGTGATTGGTCTGTCTTCTTAGTGCTCCTCTCTGATTGTAACTTATTTGTTATATTTACTTACGTGTTTATTTCAGGTACCCCAGCAGTGACTTCTTCTGTGTGAGCTTGTGTGTGTGCGCGCGTGCGCGTGCACGTGCGTGTGTGTGTGTGTGTGTGTTTTACTAGGGTTTGAACTCAGGGACTTGGATATGCTCAGCAAATGCTCTATCACTGAGCTACATACACCTTCAAGCATTGCTACTTTTTTCTTTTGAGATAAGATCTCCCTAAATTTCCAAGGCTGGCCTTGAATTTGTGGTCCTCTTCAGCCTCTGGATTAGCAGGACTACAGGTGTATAAAACCAAGCCCATATCCCAGGAGTGACTTAACAGGAGAGTCATGCTATGAAGTTGGGAATTTTCATATAAAATATTCTGTAATTTAAAATCACACCCAAATCTCACCATCAGCCATTATTTGAACTGGATTAGCTGAGTCAACTGCTTGCAAGATTCTCAATTCCTGTATCTACCCTTTTGATTGTCTCTGACTCCCAAATCTGAGTTAGTTATCTGCTTAATTTGATATCTCAGCATTTTATATTTTCCCTGGTATTGGCTTGTCTGCATTTTAGACTAAACTCCCAATGCTCTTACAGAATAACGAGTGTCTCTTTCTTAAAAATTAATTTTATTGGTACATTTTAGCTATACAATATAATGACATTCATCACTGGAAATTTGCAACTTTATAATCTCTCTTGGTTCTTATTTTATTTTATTTTATTTTATTGGTTTTTATTTTATTTACCAATGCACCAACATGCTACATTAGGCCCGACTTAGAGTGGGTGTCTCACTAGGATAAAACAATACATATAGATATTCAAATATGCTATTAGTAGTCAAATACACTAAAAATTTCTGAACAGTACATTCAATCTAATAAGGAAAATTTGACATTTCAAAATGAAAATAATTATATTTGAAATGTTAGAGTTGGCTTGTGTTCTGTTAAATTTTATAAAGTTTTAAAATCATATAATGTACGTAATTTCATGAATTAAAGTGCTTTTATGTTTAAAATTGAAAAATGCTAATAAATGGAATGTAAACACAGTGACACACACCTGTAATCCCAGTACTCAGAAGGTTGAGGCAGGAGGATCACCATTTTGAGGATAGCAGGAACTACATAGCAAGATCTTGTCTCAAAACAACAACAACAAATCTAGAAAAGTTAGGGTTGTTCTTGGATTGTTGGCCCTAGTAGTTATCTTTCTACACACACACACACACACACATGCTAAACATAGCATTCATAAATTCCCACCACTTTAATGCTGCTATAAGTTAAAGGAGAAAGACTTTCAGAGATAGAATAAAAGTAGAAACTTTCTTCCTTGTCTTTTCTTCAAAGATAGGATTCATGTCCAAAAGCTGTCCATCTGCCCTTTCAAGAGCTCTACATTTACATGATAAAAAGGCAGAAATATAATTAATATCTTTTTTCTTTAAGAGAGAGTCAAGGCATGTGTTTCAGCGATGAATTGTGAAAGCTTTGACACATCTAATTTTCAATCCCATGTCTCCACTCTGAGAGAGGGCAAAGGAAAAGTCAGGGCTGTAGCCCTTTGGTGTTGAGAAGATGTCATGATCTATAGCTGCAAACCATGGGAGGATAGTTTCATTTTGCTTCTGAACATGTATCAAACCCTGTTGCCAACACATAGTCTTTCCTGTCACACATTTCACTGATTCTAAATCAGTGAATGAGCTATGTCTTTGGCAGCATTACTGCATTTGAATCTTTTCTTTCTCAAATCCAATCTGCACTTGCTAAACCTGGTGATCTGCATTCCCAAAAGTGGCAATTGCTTTCATAATTTTATGCCATTAATATTCCCAAGAAGTATACTAACTGGAAAAGAAACTATTGTAGTAGAGAAAAAAGAAGTTGTGGGTGATGCCAATAGTATATTTTCAGAAGTTAGGGGTCTGGGAGGGGAGCGAGATCAGATTGTCAGTCTTTGAAAGGAAAACATTGATTTCATTGCAGAGGTTTAGTCTCAACACCATTAGATGTGACAGACACGTACCAAAAAGAAAGAAGTCTGTGGTTGCTGACTCATGTACTGGAAACCTGAGACATCTGAGTCACAAATACCAGACTCACTAATAATCGGAACATGACAAACCACTTAATTTATGTGGCATTTTCTCTAAAATATTAGATTGGGTTGAATCTACTTAAGGAAGTTTTCATGATTAGTGCCTGAACCGCTACCTGTGTAGCTATTACCAGAAAGAGGCTTACATTGTGGGAGTTTTTTCTGCCTCCATTTGCATTGATAATGCATGCCTGCAAATTGAAAATTAGTCTAATAAGGCAGCTCTTCCAGGTCTAGATCAACACAGATAGACTAGGTGCTGGGAATTTCAGGATATAATTTTGTAGGAAATTTTTATGAAAACATAATGAAGCAGGTTCTTCTTCACTTCATAGTATGGATTAGTAAGAAAGGTTTGTAAACAATGTTGTTAGAATGGTTATGGAAAGAAGATGAATGTCACTCATAGCTCCAGGTTCATGCCAACAGCATATTTTGAGTAATTGTAAGTTATCTTCTTATATGGCTTAGAAACTACACATCTAAGCATCATAGGTTTTCATCCCCAGAGGAAACTATCTGATATGGAAGAAGAACTTCATTTTGAATAAATGCTCTAGTCTTTCCAGGAAATGCATGTAATCATAGAAATTCGAATCTGATTACTGTAGAGAAAAAGTAGGGAAAATTTATAATGCACAAGTAAAGAAGACACTGCCAAAACAAACCAGTCTTAAGTATTACTAAAGTCATCTTATTAAAAAAAAGTTTTCTAATGGGTGCTTCCTTAATCTGACCTTTCACACACAGATAAACCTGCATTCACATCAGTCCTCTTTTCAATATGTAATTAGTGTGATTGGGTTTCAAATGTCCAATTCAAGTTTCACCATAATTTTTCATTCATAAGCAGTACTTCAAATTAGTTTAAGAAACACCTTCCTTGGCCCTCATCTTTTTGTAAAATTAATTTTATTGGTACATTGGTACAATACAATGAAATTCATCATTGGAAATTTGCACATTTACATAATCCACCTTGGTTCTTACTTTTTCCCCATTCACCTGCCTTCCCTCCAACCCTTCCATCCCTCCCTATTTACAAAACCTTTGTTTCCATTTTTTAATTTTCTCATATTAATTCCATTCTCTTCTTTTTTTCTCCTACCCCTCCCACTTCCTATTTCACATTTTCTATTATACCTTTTAGTCCTTTTTTACACTTTCAGTTTCTCACACTAGAGAAACTATTCAGTATTTACACATGTGTGTCCTATTAATTTCACTTAAGAGTATTGCCTCAGTGTGCATCCATTTAGCTGCAAATATCTCTAATTTCTCATTATTTATGGCTAATACTCTGTTTTATGAAAAAACTACATTTTCTTTATTCAGTCTCCAGTTGATGGGCAATTGGGTTGCTTCCAAGTTTTAGCTATCACAAATTGTGCTGCTATGAACATGGGTACACATATATCACTGTGGTATGATTCTTTTAATTCTTTGGGGAAGATCCCCAGCAGTGGAATAGCTGGGTCAAATAGGACATCCACTCTTAGTTCTTTGAGGTATCTCCATACTAATTTCCACAGTGGTTGCACCAGTCTACAGTCCAGCAGTGGTATAGGGTTCCTTTTTCCCCATAGGCCTGCCAGCATTTGTTTCTGGTTGATTTCATGATAGCAGCCATTCTTACTGGGGTGAGGTAGAATCTCAGCATTGTTTTCATTTGCATCTCTCGAATGACCAGTGATGTTGAATATTTTTTCATATGTTTATTTTCTATTTCTACTTCTTTGACAAATGTCTGTTCATTTCAGATGTCCAGTTTTGGATTGAGTCTTTAAATTTGGGAGGTCTGATTTTTTTTAAGTTCTTCATATATTCTAGATAGTACACATTCTTTTGAGGTGCACATGGGTCATTCTCTAAAACAGACCACATATTCACTCATAGAACATGTTTAAGTAAGTGCAAAGGAATTGAAGTTATCCCCTGTATATTATCAGACCATAGTGTGATGAAATTGGAGATCAATAGGAAAAGAAACCACAAGAATTTCATAAATACATGGAAACTGCACAACACACTTCTGATAACCAATGCATCACAGAGGAAATTAAAGAAGAAATTAGAGAGTTCTTACAATTAAATGACAATGTCAATACAACATATGAGAGTCTATGGAACACAATGAAAGCAATCTTACGAGGGAAATTCATAGCAGTGAATACTCAAGTTAGGAAAACAGAGTGAGCTCAATTACACAACCTGATGCTGAACCTCAAGCTTCTAGAAAAAGAAGAGCAGGACAAACCCAAAGCTCAAACAAAGGAGGAAATTATAAAGATCAGAGGAGAAATCAGTGCAATGGAGACTAAGAGAACGATACAAAAAATCAATGAAGCTAAGTGTTGGTTCTTTGAAAGAATAAACAAAATTGACAAACCCTTAACCAATCTCATCAAAAAAAGGAAAGAAAAGGCCCAAATCCATGCAATTAGGAATGAAAAGGGTGAAATCACAACGGACCCAGCAGAAATCCAGAGGATCATCAATACCTACTTTGGGAACCTTTATGCCCATAAGATGGAAAACACAGAAGAAATGGACAGATTCCTCGATACATGTGAATTACCACAGTTGAACAAAGACGACCTAAAAATTCTAAACTACCCAATATCAATCAATGAAATTGAAAATGTAATTAAAAACTTGCCAACTAAGTATAGCCTAGGTCCTGATAGCTTTATTGCTGAATTCTACAAGACATTTGGAGAGGAACTGCTGCCACTGCTGTTTAAACCCTGGCCCCCATCTTATATGTGTTGAATCTGAACGGCCCATAGGAGCATTGGAAATCTCCACATTTTATAATGAAAATCCCAGTAGTATTCTCAGTCAAGTTTGGGAAGTAGTTGCAAATTATAGCCTGAACTGATTTTGAGCCTTTTTTTCCTAATACAAGTGAACAGTCAGAATTCCACGAATAGGATTAATCACATTTATTTTTCTATCATTTGCATTGAAGGCAATGTAGGGGTTAATTCCTTGAAGGTAAGTAAGTCTATGTTAATAAAAATGTCGATGACTAACATACTTTTAGTCTAACAAAGAATCTAAATTATTTGTGCAATTCATGAGAAGAATGATTTAGACATTCCTTGGGTTCACTATGTAATTTTTAGCAGATGTTCTAAGTGACTTGCATTTCTCTGGTTAACCAAATTACATGAAAAATGTTAAATTGGATCACTGATCTGTCATCATATTTTAATAGCTCGTAGTGCATTTATGGAATATTTTTATAATCTTGTGTTAATTACTAGCTGCCCTTTTCTTAGGAAAAAAATATCTTTAAAAATGAGCACCAGGAACCTCCTAGAGCTTTTGGTACTTAGATTCAGTTTGGTATTCAATGCTATCTGCCCTTAAGATGCCAAACACATTTATTCACATACTCTAAAACAGTAAACAAACCACAAAACTAAGTGAGAGGGAATAATTGCCTTTTATATTAAACTTTTTTCATAATATAAAAATTTCTCATATTGACCATATTACTTCCCCAAAATTTCACATCCTTTACCACATGACAAAAACAGTTGCTCATTGATTCTGTAATTCAATGGATAATTGCAAACCTACAATTGTAAGAGCAAGGGGAAACAATTCAGATTCAGTCCTTAGTTTCCTGGGATGATAAAATAGAGTCAGAATGAGATTTATTCTAGACTCGCAAAGGGTTGGAAGCAAGAAAGAAAATGGTGTTTTAATAAAACTACTTCCCAGACCATGGACACAGCTACAGTTCCAGGAGGGAGCAGAATTTTGAGGCTGACTAACCTCTCAGTGAGGACACACCCCTCTTCACACAGCACATCCCTGTGTATCACATGTTCTGTGAAGTCCTGGTCTTCCGGGCCATCTGTTAGCATGCCAGATGGACCCACCTTGCAGTGCCTTTTCTCTGGGTGACCGCCCAGTTCTATGATGCTGTAATCCATAGAGTCCTCAAATCTACAGTTGTCCATGCTCTTCAGATACTGTCTCATGTGCATAAGACCAGCCTGGCTCAGTTAGGTAAATGTTTTATTCAATTAGTTACTGCCACCATCTTGAAATTCTTAGTAATTTTAAAACAAGAGTGTGCACATTTCCCTTTTCACCTCCATCCATGCTGCTGCAGATTACCAGTAAAGGATCTATGATAATGTTGATATATTTTGTTTGTTTACTTATTTGCTTACTATTGGTATTAATTCATGGAGGGAGTAATTTTAGTCTTATGCAATATTTTATCTCTGTTCCTTACAGCAGTGAGTCAACATTTTAAAAATAAATAAATGAATGAACAAATGAACTTCATTGAATTCAAAACCTCGGAAGCATGCCAGAAAGTGACACAAAATAGCATTGTAAATTAAGGAAGAACCATGATGTTTGCCTTTATTTTCCTCAAAGGGTTAAACCTATATGTTGAGTGATTGTTTCAAAATTTAAAATTTGGAACTGTTTTTGTTTAAAACTGACTTTACTAATAAAAGTCTACCTCGCATTACAAATCATCATATATACATGTTATGGTTTATTTCTAAAATGGCCCCCAAAAGTCTTATGTGTTCAAAGGTGGAGTTTTGGAAGGCAATTGTATCATGGGGCAGTATACTCATTAGTGAACTGATGAGTCCATAGCTGAATGTGCTTTCAGAATGTAGGGCTATTTGGACATGTTCGGTCACTAGAGTCACTAGAGTAATGAACTACAAGGGTGCATCCTTAACCCTAGTTTTTCTCTTCTCTGTATTTCTGCTACCTGGCTTCCATGTTAGAAGAGTTTTCATCTACCACCACCTTCCACTATATCATTTCTGTCAACCATATGAACCCTCTGAAATTGTAAGCCAAAATAAACTTCTCCTTTAAATTGGGAGTGTTGGTTATCGGGAAAGCTGACTAATACAAAAACTTGATAGCATATCAGTGGGGTTTTATATTTGGCCATGTAATTCAGAGACATTTAGAACTTGTATGGGGGAAAGGTTTGGAAACTTGGAACTGTGGGCTAGAGAAGCCCTAGAATGTTGTAAGAGCTTAATGGATGTTTCTGATGTGAGCTCAGATGACCAGTGTTACAGTTTAGATAAAAAACCCTCACATGTTCAGAGGCAGTACTTTTAGATGGTGACTGGTTTGAGAGTGCTTTGGCTAAATGTGCTATTAGGAGGTGGGGTCTGGTCAGAAGCTGCAAGTGACTTGGTGTGTGACCTGGAAGGGTAGATCTTTATTCTTATCTCCTCTCATTGCTCTCTGTTGCCTGGTACCATGGCATGACATGAGCAGTTCTCCTTCACAACCAGCCCTTCCACTATGCCATTTCTGCATATGAGCCTGCCAACTATGGACTGAAATTTTTAAAACTGAACTAGAAGAATTGTCTTTAAGTTGTGAGTGTTGGCTATTGTGTCTAAATGGTGGGAAAGTAGCTAAGACACACTTTGGTATCAGAGAAGTGGGGCTGTTGCTGACCATGTTGTTTAGAAGCCTTTGGAAATGGCTTATTGAAGAGTATTGGAAAGGTTTAGAGATGTTAACTACAGAAGTCCAGGAATGGTGTAGGCACACCTTGATAGGAGACTCTGGTTAGTGCTCAGAAGATGAGAATGTCCATAGAAACTCAGACAGAAAAGACAAGGCTTAGGTGGTTTCAATTGGAAACAAGGACTCCATTGGCAGTTAGGCTGGAGGTCATGTGTGTTATGCTTTGGCAGGAAAATTGTCTACAATTTGTCTATGTTCTGAGAGTTTTGCAGGAGACTGAGATTAGGGGAAGTGAACTAATTAATCTAGCAGAGGAAATTTCAAGGTAGTCCAATGTTTTTGTTTTGGAACAGGTACTGCTGGCTACTTTTGGCCATATCTACTATATGAATCTGGATCAAAACACAGAGCTGAATAATTTGAAATTTTTTTTCTAGTGACAAGAAATAAAATATCTATAAATTTAGGAATATAAGATTGTGGCTTTGAAAAACTTGATAGCTAAAACAATTAACACTAAAAAAAAAAAAAAAGGTCAACTATTTGCATTAGAACAATGGGAAAGATACTTTAGGGGATCTCAGGAATCAGCAGGATCCCAGCCTCCCAAATTCAAAAGTGCAGAAATTAAAGACTTTGCTTCAAGAAGAGAGCTACAGGGCACACTACCCAAGAAGATCTACCAAGGGAATTGATTTCCTGGATTCAGTTCACCATGCTTAGACATTCAGGCACTTAGGACTGCTGCTTCCCTGATCCAAGAGGGGCAACCTGATGTTCAAGCCAGCAGCAGACCTTGGTATTGGCCACATGGTGCTGGTTTTTCAACCATGCAGAGTACAAGAGCTGTGCAGTGATGGGGGATTCTGCCTAGATTTCAGAGACAGGCCTGGGAGGCCAACCAGCGTGTTACCGAGAAAGCTATGTGTGAAACTGAGAGAGTGAAGCTTAAAGTGCAGTGTGGTGGAGACCCTAGGAAGTTGAAAAAAGCCAGGAACATGGAACATCCAAGAAAACCTGCAGGCAAGGAACACAGCCAACCCAAGAGAGAGGCCATGAAGGCTGCAAACAGCAATGCCATAGGAGGGGTGCCATCCAAATTGTTAGGCCATCACATCTTACCTCAACTTGGGCAGGGTGCTTGGAAAAGAGCTATAGGAATTAATATTTCCCTTGCTGTGTCTCAGTCTTTATTTGGTCTGATTTCTTTCTCTCCTTCTATTCTTCCCTGTTGGAATGGAAATATTTATTCTATGTAATTATATGTTGGAAGTGTTTAACTTTCATTTTGATTTTCACAGGGACTTAAAGGTAAGAGTTCACCTTGAGTCTCCAAGACTTTAGACTTGAAACTTTCAACAGTGCTGTAACTATTAACATTTTGGTGACTACTAAAGATAGACTAAATGCATTTTGCATTAAGTGATGGTCAAAAATATTTTGAGGGTCAGGGGTAGACTGCTACGGTTTAGACTGAAAATGAACCCTGAGTTTCATGTGTTTGGAGATGGGGATTTTTGAAGGTGACTGGATTATGGGATGCTATAGCCAAATGTACTATTAGGAGGTAGGGATTTATTGGAAGAAGAGAGACATTACACTGGGGCATTACCTAAACGGGTGCATCTCCCTCCCTGTCTCTTTCCTTCACTCTGTTTCCTGGATGTTATGGCATGAGCATCTCCTTTCTGCAGCAGGCCCATCAATCATGCTGTTTCTGTATTTGAGCTTCTCAACCATGGACTGAAACTTCTGAAACTGTGAGGCAAAATAAACCTCTCCTCCTTTAAACTGTGTATTAGAAATTATGTCTTAGTAATGTAAAAGTGACTAAGACAACTAGAAAACTTAAAGGTATCCAGAAAGTAAAGGGAAGGTTCATAAGATTTCAGATGTGGGCAAGGGCTCTATTGGGATATGGACTAGATACCACATCTATTACATCCTGGCAAAGATCTTGTCTTCATTTTACCCATACTCTAAGGCTTTTTATGAGGCTGGCTTTAAAGGTGGCAGACTAATTGAGCTGGCAGAGGAAAGTTTAAGGAAGCGCAGCATTCAGGGTATGGGATGGATACTGCTGGCTGCTTTCAACTCAAATTACAATGTACATCAGGAGCAAAAAGGAGAGCCAGAAAATGTGAAAGTTTTGCAGCCTGGCTAGAAAAAACATTCTTGTGAAGTTGGTAATGAGTGTGGTTGCTGAAAAGATAAGTGCCATTAATAAAAACCAAGCACTTTACACCAGGACAATAGAAAAGAAGGCTTAATGGCATCTGAAGAATTGACAAGTCTCTACCCATCAGAGGTGTAAAAAGATAAATTTCTTTGAAATTCTTTGATTGAGGAAGAGAGCCCCAGGGCACCTAGCTTGCTTAGGGGCACCTAGAAAAATATCCCCTGAGTTCAAGGGCATCAGATAACTCTTTGAATTGGGAGCAAAACTTGATGCCATTCAACGTGCTGGTTTTACAGGCATACAGAATACAAGAGTTACAGGGTTATGGAGGTTTTGACCAGATTTCTGGTTTCTGAGGTAGGCCTGGAGGTCAGGAAATGGGCTACTAGGAGAGATATATGTGAAGCTCTAGGAATGAAGACAAATATACTGTGAAGGCCTCAGGAAGTTGAAAAAAACATAGAGTGTCTACTGAGGAAAGCCAAAGGTAGTGAGTGGAGCCACCCTGACAGAGAAGTCATATGACTTCAAAAAGCAATGCCATAGAGGTAGGGCTTCCCAAGCCCTTTGGACTTTACATCTCACCACCACAGACACCAGGTTGTAGACATAGAGCTGCAGGAATTAGTATTTACTGTGATGAGTTTTAGTCTTGGTTTTTCTAATTCATTTCTATTTTCCATTCCTTCCTTTGTGAATGGGATTGTTTATCCTGTGCCTTTGTATGTTGAAAATATTTAACTTTCTTTGGATTTTTCCAAGGGATCACAGTTAAGAGTTTGACTTGGGTCTCACACTAGTCTTAATGTGGATCCTTGAGCAATGCTGGAACATTTAAGCTTTTGGTCACTCTATGAGATGGAAATGAGTCTTTTGGGGAGTCTCCGGCTAAATATGTTTTAGATCTACAATGTTCCTCACAATTCTCATATTCAGAGATACAGCTTTTGGAAAGTGATATGATCATGGGAGTGCTATACTCATCAGTGAAGAAATTCATTAATAGTTTACCACTGAACATGCTTTTAGGAGACAGGACCTGATTGGAGGGGGCAGGTCACTGTGGGAATGATTAAAGGGTCTCTCTCTCTCTCTCTCTCTCTCTTCTCTCTCTCTCTCTCTCCCTACCTTCCTCCTTTCCCTCCTTCTCCTGGCTGCAATGGGCTGAACTGCTTTCCTCTGTCATGCCTTTCCACAATGCCATTTCTTTCTTGGTACCTTCACCAAAACTCCTTTAACTAGTCAATGTCAGGTATTTTGCCCCAGTGATAGAAAATCTGACTAACATACTGATACTGTGCTTAAAGGAAAAAATAAGCATATGTGATATTTTTATCTTTTTTGGACTTCAGAATGTTTCAACACTGTCCTAAAATACGCAGTAAATACTGTCTTTCGAATATGAGGAAAAAATATACAGATTATCCTCTGTTTGGTGCTGTTCAAAAACATAGCTATAATTTCCTTAGTATTTCTCACATTTCTCCCAAGGGAATATACAAAGAAATAAAAAAATAATATCTAATTTAAAAACTCAAAGTTTATTATTATATTGTAAATATTTAGGTCACTCAGCACATGATGGTGATTACAGTCCAAGATTATACAACATTCTTTTGAATACCTCTTTTGTTCCTGGGCATGTACTCTGTTCACTGAAAAAAATGTTATATTCAGTTCAAAACGATCATATAATCAAGTGAGTAGGTGTATAGAAATGTCAAATAAGAGTGATAATATTTCCCACCTACTTGCCTTCACAGGGTGCTAGGAGAATTGATATGAAAATATCTTTGAAGTGTTTTGAGCTTTTTGGAAGAAAGATATGACATAAATACAGAGCTGTATTTTTGGAAATATGATTCTAATGGCCCCTAGGATAAGTCCTATGATTTCAGAGTTAGAAGTTATAATCACCTTCTGTTCTAATTCTTTCTCTAGATTTGAAGCCCAGAGAGGTAATGTCTTGTGGACTAGTGGACAGTCAGGAATGATTTCATAGGACTGAGGATTAGAGGATGCAATACTAGAAAAAGTATTATTAATTGGTTAGGGATATTTTAACAAAATGCCATGGACTAGGTAATTTAAACAGCAGGAATTTAATTTTTCAGAATTCTCGAGACTAGAAGTCTGAGGTCAAACAGTCAACAGGCTCAGTTTCTTCAGAGCCCTTTCCTCTGGTTTTTTCATGGTCATCTTCTCTTCATGACTTCACATGTTCTTACCTCACTTTCTATGTCCTAATTTCCTGTTCTTATAAGCATGCATGTCATATTGGATTGAGGCCTGCCTTAAATGAACTCATTTTAATATCATTGCCTTTTTAATGACCCCATGCACAAATATATTCATCATCTTAGATACTGAAAATAGGAGCATCAACATTTGGAAGAGATACTATGCAGTTTTTAACTCTCAAATAGAAGTCACTAACAATTTCCATACACCCAGCCTTTTAATGCTTCCTATTGCTCTTGCAATGAAATGCAAACTCTTTGCTACATAACTCTGTTTCTTTGGTGTTGGTCAATGCCATTCTCTTTCCACTCACTTTTTTCCCAGTATACTGTCCTCTCTCATTCTCAAAAACATCCTGCCCTTTTTCTTCTAAGTTCTTTACATATGCCTTTGTCTGATGGATTATTTTCTAAGCTCTTTAAATCCTTATCCCTCCAGTCTTAGCTTAATATCGTCTTCTTTGGCCACATTATGTAGATTAACCCTAGTGACATTCGTCACCTTATCATGTTTATCCTCTGAGTAATCTACAAGAAAGAAAGAATAAGCTCCTGACTCCTTGCAAACTGAGACACTTACAAAATAATAAACATCTACCTCTCTCATTAAATAAGTGACTACTATTTCATTTAGCTAGGATAATCTTAACCTTCCTTTTGTATGGACAAAATTTATTGAGCTATCCAATCATAGAATTACCCCTACATTATGACTTGAACCAAAATAAACTTTTGCTTCCTTAAACTTTCCTAAATGTTACCTAACAAGAACATAATTCCCATGATAAGTTTTTTCTAATGCTGTCTTACTGACATACACCTCACAAATCTACAAAGTGCATGCTCTCTTCCTTCAAGTAATAAACATAAATTGTTCAACTGGAGGTGTTCCTTCCATGCTTTAGTTTTATCCAAATCATTTATTTACAGTGTTACATCTGGTCTATCTCTCCCATGAAAGTGTAAAGTACGTGAGGGCAAGACTCAGGCTTTCTTCGTCACTTGTTGGTTGCCAGCAGCTTTCAGAACTTTCACATGCCTGGTACATAGCAGGCACTCCATTAATACTTGAGGGGAGAATTAATGAATTGATGTCAGAATATTCATGATTGTATTTTACATACCCCCAAGTATGTAAAGCTTCAAGTATGTAAGGTTCTTAGTAATATTATTGGAATGGCATATTGCAAATGGTAAGTGTGGACATTTATTTCTGCTGCTGAGGGCAGAATTCATTCTGTTTGTACCTGAGATGTAAATCTATAAAAAAAAAATCAACTGTTTCCTTAGTCACTTAAATCAGACATAAAAAGTTAGTATATATTCCCTTTAAAGCTATTTTTATGTGGCATATGTAAACCAAATGTGAGTACTAGGACATATTTTAAGTTATTATTTGAAAACATTTGGTAAGTTATTTGTACTGCAGTTCTTGATTTCTAAATTTGTTTGCTTTCAATAAACCAAATTAAAACTATAATATTTGTGAAAAAGAATAAATGCAATTAAAAATAGTTTAGCTAGGGCAGAGATTTAGCTCAGTGCTTCCACCACCTGCCGTGCAAGCGAAAAGACCTGAGTTTGATCCCCAGTACCAAAAAAAAAGCAAAAACAACTTTAGCTGCCTGTTGAAATTATGCCATGATAGCATTAAATGTTAAAGTAACTACTTCATTTCCCAGATTTTCGAAGAGTTAAATTTTTGTAAAAAAATGTGCAAAATAAGATAGAGCTAACTTACATGGGCCAGTCATGGAGAAAATTCTAATCTTAAATTTTAAATTCTAAATATACTGCTTTGATGTTTTAGAATAATCCTACAGAAAATAAAAATTATGAGTTTTATAACAGCATTTTAATTTGTTTACAAATTTATAAATATCAGATTTAAAGATAAAGAAAATGTTGTGCATTATATTCTTTATGCAAACTAGAATAAATATCAATTTAAATTCGACACATAATAAAAATTTGCATTCAGATATTTTTGGTCTTTCATACTCCTGTAATTTAACCTTAATAGCAAACAAACAGAAACAACACTATCCACTAAATCTCTGATGATTTAGCAGCATTTAATTCTATGTAAAAATTACTTCTGCAATAGTAAGTAGTATTATGTTCATGTTTTATAAGAATGAACATAGCCTTACTTAAGCTGAATTTACTCAGAATCTGTTACTTTCTATTTTTTTAAAATTTATGAAATCAAATTCTAGTGGTAAATAATTAAATCTTGGAAAGAATACTTAGTTAATTATATTTATTTTATTACACTGCCTGGCTATTTCATTAAAGGTACGTTGAATGCTACTTTTCTATGATTTATGCTCTGGGGAACTTTTCACCTCTCACTATGGGTTACAGTATTTGATGCTGTGTCTTTAAATAGTTTAAGTTGTGAGTTACACATTTAAATCTCCCTCAGATTGTAAGCTTAAAATACATTATTCTTATCAGATGAGAAACTTCATTTAGTACTTTAAAGAGCAAATACATTATTTAGTTTGATGGACATTTCCAAATTACCCCCAGACGACAAAGTAATAGGCATCAAAATTCTGGGAAATTTTAGTTTCTGGAGCCTCAACACCTAGGCTTAATACCAAATTATTGCTAATATTACACTGGGAACAAAAAGTATGATAATTTTTTATTATCTTAATTTTAAAAAATTATTTTTACACCATCTTCATAAGTGTGACAAGGAAGGAAATGTAAGAAAAAAGAAACAATAGAAATTATATCTTCAAGTTACTACAAAACAGTCCTCCAGAAGGACTTGCAAAATCCCACTGTGTAGTTTTTTTACTATAATTTGTTTGCACGTTTGTTTATAACTCTGCGTTAGTTAGCTTAATAGTTCCCACTTAATGCAAAAGTTGGAGGGGGGGAATAAGGATTCTGATGTGATTTTTCACCTAAAAGAACAAGCTTAGGGCAGCATCAGAGTTTGTGACAAGACTTAATCTTGAATGTTTACAGACTCTGAGTTATCCTGGTTTGGAAGAAGCACAAAAGGGCTCCTTCATCTGGGAGACAAGGGATGGCATGCTGAGAACTTCAGAGGTATCTCCTCAGTGGGTCTTCCAGGAAAAAGTCTATTGTCTATTTCGTGGAAAATATGAGGAAAGAGACTGGCTATGGTAGAAAAAGGGTATTTTCTCTTAAGGATAAACATGGGGCATTCATGGTGAACCCTGGGCAGGGGTGTCCACTTGTCTCTCCTTTTGGACCTCAAGAATTAGCCATACACTATATTCCTATGTTCCATATGACCATTAGAATTAAAGGAAGGAAAATTTGTATGGTGGTCATTTATTTAATCCATTTTTAAAGCATTTGTTTCAGAAATTCTTTTGGAGCCTGACCTTTGGAACATTGGAAGAGAATGAGATTATGTTCTCATGTGGTCCTTCTTGACTAAGACTTTCTGTCTAAAAGGTTTCCCTTTCTTGTATACATGTCCAATATTCTTGGACAGAGATTTCCTACAAAATAATAAATATGTCTTTGAAGCATAGCCCATCAACCCCTGGAAATTTATAGGACAATCTTTTTAATGCTCATGTTTATGAATTTTTTAGAAAGGACTAGATTCTTCCTAAATAATAATTTCAGCTTAAACATTCCATGATTCATGGATGTTCTCTCCAATATTGTAACACCTATTTTATCAGTGGTAGGTCTGGTAAATTTACCTATTCTTTTTTTCTTCTTCTTCTTCTTCCAGTTCAAGAGGAGGAAACTTGATATTCACTACCTGAGCTTCATTTTCTGAAATAAAATTAAAATCTGCTTGTGATATAGTTGTCCATATTGCATAAAATTTTACACATTTTCCAGTATTTTTGTAAGTGTAAAAAGAAAAATGTATACAAAATTTGTTACTGTCTTTTGTTTCATTTAATAGAGATAAACTAACTTAGAGACCATTTAAAAGTAGTGTCAAAAGTTAAGTTTTCTGAAGTTATCCAAAGTTCATTTTGTGGCAGAGATGTTCCATGTTATTAGAACGAGTATTAGAATATTTCAAACTTAAGCACTGTAGAGATAATCTTTAAAAAATCAACTTTCAGAAAGAAGTGAATTATTTTAGGAATTTCAAACAAAGAAAAGAATGATAGACTTCTTCCTTAGGTCTTTTGGATACTGAGTAATTGTCCAGGATAAACTCATCTTCTACATTTGAATGAATAATTGTTAGGTCTTATTGCTTGGTAGATCATTTTATTTTCTTCCTCAGATAATCATACTATCAACCATAGTGTCAACCAAGCCATCAACCACACTATCAACTATGCATTGAAAATTGATCACCTGATTACATATTCATATTAGTAAAACTTTTCTTTGTCTCCTATTTATGCCCACTTATCTATTTCCCAAACAATTTCTAGAATTATGAGGTTCCATAGCTTCTATGAAACTATATGGAATATTCTGGATTATGAAAACATTGTGGTTCTCTTTCTGGCACAATATGCATCTTTTTAAAAAATTCTTTTATTGGTACATTTTAGGTATACCACACATTACATTTCTCATTGGGAACTTGTACCTTTACATGATGCATCTTGGTTCTTATTTTTTCCCCATTCCTAGCCCTCCCTTCACCCCCTCCACCCTTCCCTATTTACAAAGACTTTATTTCCATTTTTTTCCATTTCTCAGCATTTTTCCTTTCCCTTCTTTGCTTTCCCCTGCCCCTCCCACTACCCCTACCCCTTTGGACCTTTTCTTCCTATTTTGCATTATCGATTATTCATTCTAATCATTGGTACATTTTAGGTATACAACATAATGACATTCATCATTAGAAATTTGCACCTTTACATAATCTCTCTTGGTTCTTATTTTTCACCCTTGCCCAGCCCTCCCTTCAACCCCTCCATCCTCCCTATTTACAAAGATTTTGTTCCTATTTTTCCATTTTCTCATATTAATTCCATACCCTTCTGCAATATGCATCTTTATGTATTACTAAGTTGGTATTTTCTGAGGTTAAATCATCGTCAGAATTATATGGGAAAACAGAAAATACAGTAAGTCCCCGACTTTCAAACAAGTTGCATTACAGGAGAATGCTCCTAAGTACGACAAAGTGAGTCTTCTACTTTCTCTTTTTTTTCCCCTCCACATCCCCCTGCTTTTCCTCCTGCTTCTGGACATCCTGGGCTCTGAGTGAGCATTGTACTACTGTGCACTGTTGTACTGTACAGTGAACACACAGCAGCACGACTGCTGTATCCAGCAGTCGCGTAAGCTACTTTGTTAGCATCTACAAACGTTTGTAAGGCAAAGTCTGTTCTTATCTGTGAAAGTTTGCAACTGGAATGTTTCTAAGTTGGAGACTTCCTGTAGAAGAAAACAAAAGAAGAGAAAGTTCTGGTGGGGATGAGATGGGGGGAGACAGAAAGAGAGACAGAGACAGAGGAGGGAGAAGAAAAAAGAAGGAGGGGAGAAGAGGGTAGGAAAGGAGGAGGAGACAAAAACTCTAAGTTTATAATCAGATTCTGTAAATCTGACAGGGAGCTCAGGGAACATTTTATATTCAAGTACCCTAACTTACTCAAATTTATTTGGTTGCAAACCACTGCAGTAAATGAATTTATTGATTGCACATATATTTTACAAATACTTACTAAAAGCTATTTTTTGTTGATGTTTTAATATTTTCATTTTTACTAGAAAACAATCAGATCACTATAACTTTAATTACTGTATATCCCTCCTAGTACTTTACTTGACAACTAATAAAAGTGCTGGTGGTTTGGTTTATTTACTAGCTACTTCCTGTCCTTGGGTTCTCTTCTTCCTTGTCCATTATGTTTCACTTATCAGAGCGTTTGTCTTCTTTTCTCTCCTGGTACATATCTACTCTCAGAAATATTACTTACTTTTTATGTTTAATTACCATTTATCAATAAGTAAGCCTTCATTTTGGGCTTTGCATAATTCATGCTCTCTGCAATTTTTATATAACCCAAATTTCAATGTATAATGTCAGGCAATGTGAAGGCATGCTAAGTAGATATTCAATTAATTAAATATTGACAAAATCTTTTGATTATTGTCTGTACCTAGCATTGAATTTTTCTTAGACAAACTAAAAAAAAAAGATTATCCTGGTGTCTAGATACGCTAAAGACTTTACCACTGTAAGACATCAAAAAATTCTACTAAACTAGAAGCATAAAAGAAAATCATGGAGTGGCATAAAAGAGGAAGTTGGAAGCATAGAATATGGGTTTAAATCCTCCTGTTACCACTTAGTACATTATTTTGGATATTAATTGTTCTGAATCACAACCTTCTTATTTTTTAAAAGTAGTATAATAATAACATATAGGATTGTTAGATTATATTAAATCTTATGTTGATTTGGCATATTGTGAAGAACCACAAAGTGATATTTATTATTATCATTATCTATATTTTCCATTAGTCCAAAAGAATCATAGACTAACTAGGAAGCCAGCATGAAGTTAGACCAAATCTCTAGAAAATATCCAGTTTACTGGTTGTTGGAAAGACACTTAATGACATTACAAAGCTCATAGCTCTTAACTAGTATAGCTGGGAAACTCTATAAAGATTCTTACTGATTTTTGGATTACAAGTAAGAAATAGGATTTGGTAAATCTTACAGAAGTATGCTCAAGGAGGAAGGGAAAAAAGATGCACTTATGTGTTAAATCTTTTTATTTAGAGATAGAGAAATAAAAAGTCAAAGCTAATGAAGTACAAAAGTCAGTAGGGTCTCCCTTTACAAAGAGCATGCCTGAAGGAAAAGCATATCCTTGAAATTTCAAAGCTAGTTGCATCTTAAGTAGTACTAGATCATGTTAGTAGTCTAAAAGATGTTTGCCCAAGGATATTTTAGCATTCCTTCTGTTATTTCTATAGGCTTTTGATGTACGTTTGAAAAATCAAAACTCTGTTCGTTATTGATGTTTGTGGTTGACTGTAGGTAAAAGATGAAAAAAGCCATTAAAGTAATCTTTCCTTCCTTAGAGTTATACAATATTCTGTTTGGGAGAATGATCATGGTATACAGAATGTACTACCACCTTGGTATTACTAAATGAATTTTCAGAAAGCTGAGTCCTGTTTGGTCTTCCTCACTTCCCAACACACTTGCACATGTTGCCTTTCCCTTCTGTGAGAGATAGCAATTACTATGCTCCTTTCTGAGGAACACAGAGGTAGGAGTAAGTAAGCATACTTTGTACCAGACTTAAAAATGTTCTAGAGAAGTTAAGAATTAACCTCCAGAATTAGTTGATTTGAGTATGGCTTGACAATGTACTAGAAAATAAAATCAGAAATGGATTCTACTTCCCACACTGTCACTATATATTATAGAATTTCCCTTTTCATTTACATGTTTTATTCTTTTGCTGCCCATAGCTTCTGCTTTCTCTGTTTCCTACCTCATTTTAGTATATAGAGCATAATCTTACTCATGAGTAATATGTACTGTATATTTTAGTAGTTTTATGGATGCTAAGTTGGAAAGCAGAAATTAATGCCAGAAGAATAATGATTTTGTTAACACTAATGAGTCACTAACATTAAACTTATTGAGAAGGGGGACTTAGCAAAAAACATAAATGTACCTGCCAAAATATCAGAGTTGCTGAAAAGAGGAAAGGAAGGAGATTGCTGTTAGTTCCAAAAGCAGCCCAAGTATTGTCACTGCAGTTATTTCAGAAGACACATGCTATAGGGAGAGGGGAATAACATTGGCTGTGAGAATTAGGGTACAGATACTTTGAAACAGTAAAATAGGTACAGCCAGTATATGAAAGAGTTCAGCAAGCACTGCTCAAAATTTTCAATTAGAATTACCTTTGGGATCCCTTCCAAATACCCATGAAACCACTATTATGCAATGTGACCAAAAAAACAAAAACATTTCTGCAATTCTGTTTGACGATACCCTGAATATCATTGTGGGATAATAAAAAAAAATCTGGGGATCCAAACCATGCTCGAATCACCCTGTGACCTAGGGCAGGAGTTCCCAACCATGGATCCATGGACTCATACCTATCTGTGACCTGGAAAAAGCCTGACCACACAGCAGGAAGTGAGCAGCAGGCAAGGCAGTGAGTCTTCATCTAAATTTACAGCCATTCCCTATTGCTCATTTTGCAGCCAGAACCTCACCTTCTGTCAGATAAGTGTCAGGATTATGTCCTCATAGGAGCACAAACCCTCCTGTGAACTCTGTACCCAAAGGATTTAGGTTTTATACTCCTTTTTAGAATCTAATGCCTGATGATCCAAGGTAGAGCTGAGGCAGTGATGCTAGCATGGAAAGCTGCTGTAAGTCAGATTAATATTAGCAGAGAGGTTAGACTACACAGAGATCATGGCAAGTCAATTTCCTGGAGACTCAAATCAAAATTCTATTAGTGAGTGGCAAGTGACAATTAAACTGCATCTGACATCAGTCTTTAAATCAAAAATTGGCATTTATTTTAGTCCACACATGTACTCCCATTATTATATTTACTATTTCCATCTATGCCTCTTTCCTACAGTGTGCATTTGTCTCAATCAGTTTTGGTAAACTCACAAGATAATCCTCACCAAAGGAAGTAAAATAGAAACATCACCAGACAGCTTCTTTGAAAAGAGAGAAAGATCCAACAGTGAGACAGCAGAAGAGTCTAAGATGACCCACCCCCCAAAAAAGGCTTCATTTAAAAGAACATGCCTAGAGTCCAGCTTAAATTACAGGTTCATTGCAATAGATGACTCACATTCTCCAAGCCATTGTGATATAATATGTGGTGTTCCTTTATCTAACAAAGCCATGATACCTTCAGAACTGTTTTGACATAAGATCACCAAACACTGTGCACCTAAGGATTGTCCTTTGGAGTTTTTCAAAAGAAAAAAAGAACACAAAAAACAGAAACAATTATTTGAAGGCTGCTATTTCATCAGATGTGTTTGCATGAGAGCATCAATCTTAGTGGATAACCACATTGCTAAAGCTAAGAAACCCTTTATTATGGGTCAGAGTTGATTCTTTCTGCTGTGAAGGACACTTGTCCTTAACTTTTAAGAGAAGTTAAACTCAAAAGGTGACACATTTTCCTTTTCCAAGAAGAACCATAATTAGATGAATAGATATAATAACTGAGGATATTGAAGCACAATTGATAGAGAAGATTAATGAGTCACTTTGATGATTGATGATCTTTGAGATTGATGAGTCTTCTGATGTTGACAACAAAGCAACCATATTTTTAAAAATGTTAGTATATACTTGTGATGCATAATAAATATATTTACTGTGGGATAGTGGCACATATATACATGTCATACATATATAAATGTCACATTTTGATCCTATTTTCTTCCCCTGCTCTCCCCACCCACTATCTTCCTCATCCTTAGATCCGCTTCCCGTCTCTACACAGTCTGCCTCCCTTTTTCTTATCATCTATTTTTTTTTATTTTTAAATCATTTATATATTGGGTTTCTCATATAAGAGAAACCATAAAATTCAAGTTTCTGTGTCTGGTCTGATTTTTTATACTTAGCCTTATGTGCTCAAGGTGTATCCGTTTTCCTACATATGACTCAAATTCATCCTTTTTTATTTCTGTGCAATATAATGTCAGGAAGATATGTTATATGCACTTTATTTCCAACCAAAAATCAATTCTGAAGACTACTCAAGTCTTTCCATGATTACATATCAGAAAAACTGAATTGGTTATTCTGTATTAGGATATTCATGGATGGAGAGGCTGTCATGATCTGATAGCATTCTTGTTTCACTATTTCAGTCAAAGAGTTTGTTTCTCAACGTGAATCCACATGCAGTGTCATCCATAGAAAATTTCTGGCTAGGTAAAAATTGTCACCTGAACTTTTCAACATTTTGCAGGATGTAATTAAAATTGTCAACCACATTAAAGTACATATCCTTAACTCATGTCTGTTCATGTGTCCCTGTGAGGAGATGGACACAGGGCACACATGTCTTCTTTCACACTTAGAAGTAAAGTAGCTTTCTAAAGGTAGATCACTGGCCAGAGTTTTGAATTACAAGAGCCACCAGTCAACATTGGCAACATTTTTCAGTGATCAAGAATATGTCGCAAAATTTTCTTAATAGTTTGACAAATTCAACCCACTCAGTGAACTCAATCTCTCACTTCAAGCGAAAACAACTGCGTCCAAGTTGGCAGATAAAGTGGTTGTGTTCAGTCAAACTGGAATTAGGGATACAATGAATGAACACTGAGATTCTTGACATGTTTCAAAGATTAACAGAGAGTTTATATATATATATATATATATATATATATATATATATATATATATTAATTGGTACATTTTAGGCATACAATACATTTAAATTTATCATTGGGTGTTTGTACCTGTATATGATGCATCTTAGTTCTTATTTTTTTCCTGATTACTTATGCGCCCTTCACCTCCAACACCCTTCCCTATTTAGATAGACTTTGTTTCCATTTTTTTTTTTTCTTTCTCAAAATTTTTCCTTTCCTTTCTACCCTTTCCCCTTCCCCTCCCACCACCCCTCCACCTTTGGACATTTTCCTTTTTCAAATTATCAATTATTCATTTTAATCATTTTCATTCTTATTTACACTTTCAGTTTCTCACACTAGAGATACTATTCGGTATTTACACATGTGTGTCCTGTTTATTACACTTAAGAATATGGCCTCAATATGCATCCATTTAGCTATAAATGACTCTAGTTCCTCATTTTTTATGGCTGAGTAAGCACTCCATTTTATTAAAAAAACCACATCTTCTTTATCCAGTTCCCAGTTGATGGGCACTTGGGCTGTTTCCAAACCTTAGCTATTACGAACTGTGCCGCTATAAACATAGGTGCACATATATCACTGTGGTATGATTCTTTTAATTCTTTGGGGAAGATACCCAGTAGGGGAATAGCTGAGTCAAATGGGACCTCTAGTCCTAGTTCTTTGAGGTATCTCCATACGGATTTCCACAGTGGTTGCACCAGTCTGCACTCCTACCAACAATGGAGAAGGGTTCCTTTCTCTCCACACCCCTGCCAGCATTAGTTCTTGGTTGATTTCTTGATAACAGCCATTCTTTGCGGTGAGGTGGAATCTCAGTGTTGTTTTCATCTGCATCTCTCGAATGACCAGTGATGTTGAACATTTTTTCATATATTTATTTGCTGTTTTTACTTCTTTGTCTGAGAAATGTCTGTTCATTTCGGATGTCCATTTTTGAATTGGGTCTTTGAATTTGGGGGGTCTGATTTTTTTCAATTCTTTATATATTTTAGATAGTAGACCTTTGTCTGAGGTACAGCTGCTAAAATTTTCTTCCCATATTGAAGGTTGTCTCTTAGCTCTGTTGGTAGTTTCTCTTGCAGTGCAGAAGCTTGTTTTTTTTTTTTTTTTTTTTTTTTTTTTTGGTACTGGGGATTGAACTCAGGTCCTTGTGGTTGTGCAGCAGGCAGCGAAACCACTGGACTAAATCCCCAGCCCTACAGAGACTTTTTAATAAGATGAAGTCCCAGTTGTTGATTCTTTGTGCTAGGTCCCATACTACTGAAATTTTGTTCATAAAGTCTTTTCCTATGCCAATGTCATTGAGAGTTCTACCTAATTTATCTTCCAGTAAGTTTACTGTTCCTGTCTTGATATTTAGATCTTTAATCCACTTTGATCTTAGTTTAGTGCACAGTGATAGGTACGGGACTAGTTTTAATCTTCGACAGGTTGAAATCCAGTTTTTCCAACACCATTTATTGAACAGGCTATCTTTTCTCCAATGAGGGCGATTGGCTCCTTTATCAAAGATGAGGTGGCTGAGTATGTCTGGAGTTGTTTCTGCATCTTCTAGTCTATTCCACTGATCCTCAGGTCTGTTTCTTTGCCAATACAGTGCTGTTTTTATCACAGTAGCTTTGTAGTATAGTTTCAAGTTTGGGATTGTGATACCCCCCAGCCATGTCTCTGTTGCCCAGAATTGCTTTTGCTATTCTAGGTTTCTTCTGCTTCCAAATGAATTTTTGGATTGTTTTCTCTAGTTCTGTGAAGTATACTGTTGGGATTTCAATTGGCATTGCATTAAATCTATATAGTAGTGTTGGAAGTATGACCATTTTCACTATATTGATTCTTCCTAACCAGGAACAAGGGATATCTTTCAATTTTCTTATATCCTCTTCAATCTCCTTCTTCAGAGTGCTATAGTTTTCAGTGTAGAGGTCTTTTGCTTCCTTTGTTAGGTTGATTCCTAGATATTTCATTTGTTTAGATGCTATTGTAAAAGGAATTATTTCCGAAATTCCTCTCTCAATGGGTCTGCTATTTGCATATAAGAAGGCTATTGTCTTTTGAGTGTTGCCCTTATATGCAGCTACTCTACTGAATCTGTCAATTAGGTCTAGAAGGCTTTTGACCGAGTTTTTTGGGGCTTCCATGTAAGGTATCATATCATCAGCAAATAATGACAGTTTCACTTCTTCCTTTCCTATCTTTATTCCTTTTATTTCTTTCTCTTTTCTAATTGCTATGACTAATGTTTCCAGAACAATATTGAACAGGAGTGGTGATAGTGGGCATCTTTGTCTTGTTCCTGATTTTAGCATGAAAGTTTTCAGCTTTTGACCATTTAGTATGATGTTGGCTGTTGGTTTTTCATAGATAGCCTTAATTAGGTTGAGATGAAGACCTTCTATTCCAATTTTCTGTAGCGTTTTTATCATGAATAGGTGCTGGATTTTGTCAAATGCCTTTTCTGCATCTATTGAGATGATCATATTTTTTTTGTCCTTGACTCTGTTAATATAATGTATTACATTTATTGATTTACGGATGTTGAACCATCCTTGCATCCCTGGGATAAATCCAACTTGGTCAGGGTGTACGATCTTCTTGATGACCCTCTGTATTCTGTTTGCCAGTATCTTTTTGAGGATTTTTGCATCTATGTTCATTAGGGAGATTGGCCTGTAGTTCTCTTTTTGGGTTGGGTCTTTCCCTGGTTTTGGAATCAAAGTAACACTTGCTTCCAGGAAAGAATTTGGAAGCCTTGCTTCCCTTTCAATTTCCTTGATGATTTTAAAGAGTAATGGTGATATTTCTTCTTTAAAAATCTTGTAGAATTCAGCTGTAAACCCATCAGGACCTGGGCTTTTCTTTGTTGGTAAAGTTTTTATTACATTTTCAATTTCACTCATTGTTATTGCAGTGTTTGGAATTTCTATATGTTCTTCATTTAGCTTTGGCAATTTGTATGTATCTAGGAATCTGTCCATTTCTTCTGTGTTTTCCATTTTATTAGAGTACAGGTTCTCAAAGAAGGTATTGATGATCCTCTGAACTTCTGCTGGATCTGTTGTGGCTTCACCTTTTTCATTCTTAATTGCATAGATTTGAGCCCTTTCTTTCCTTTTTTTGATAAGGTCGGCTAAAGGTTTATCGTTTTTATTTATTCTTTCAAAAAACCAACTCTTCAATTTGTTGATTTTTTTGTATCATTCTCTTAGTCTCCATTGCATTGATTTCTGTTTGGATCTTTATAATTTCCTTTCTTGTACGAGCTTTGGGTTTGTGATGCTCTTCTTTTTCTAGGAGCTTGAGGTTCTGCATTAGGTTATTTAACTGAGTTTTCTCTAACAGAGAGTTTTGAAAGTTCTAGATCCTTCTTCTTCTAGCTGGTATGGTCACCTACCTCAGCTTTCAAGAGTTTGAGCCTTATTTCCCAACCACAAAAGATGACAAATCTGAGAAGGAATGCATCCATAAATAATTTGTAAATAAGCAAGGTGGAGGGCTGGAGATTTAGCTCAGTGTTTCCACCACCTACCTCATAAGTGCAAGGTCCTGAGTTTGATCCCCAGTACCAACATAAATAAATAAATAAATAAATAAATAAATAAGGTGGATCAACTTTGTCCATGCTAAGAGATCAACTGCTTGAATACATCATATATATATATATATATATATATATATATATATATATATATATATATATATGGTAAGGAATGATGGTGGTCTTAATATTACTTTGACAATTTTAAATCTATATATCCTGAGTTAAAGTCAAGGCAAAATATCCTGAGATCATCACAAAAGCACTGAAAAGCCTGCTTCCATTTCCAATACCCTATTTTTGTGAAGCATGGTTTTCTGCAATGACAACAATCAAAACCAGATTATGGAGTAAACTTGACATAGGCAGAGAACTTCAGGTATCACGATCTCCCATCACCCCCAAATGGAACCAAAATTATTGAAGCAAATGAGCTCAGTTTCACAGTGATTTTTACATTATTGTGAGTTACACAATTACTTCATTACATATTGCACACAGTAAGTCTAATATACTTGCAACATACCAATGCCATTTCACCACTTAAGTCTTTGGAAAAATTATCTTCCAGAAAACCAGTCCCTGGCACCAAAAATGTTGATGACCCCTGACCTAGAGAATTCATGTACCACATGTCTCAATTTCATCATTTTAGAAAGAAAAGTTTGAATTAACCACCCAATTAGCACAGTCCTTGTAAAATAAATCTTTCTCATTTCAATTGAAAAAAGGATTTAAAATCACATGGGACAACAAGGGTTTTCCTTGGGAGAATTAATACTTAAGGTGAAGAATGGTTTGAACTAGATGAATGATTAGAGTTTGTGACTTCCATAGGGTTTGTCCTATAGATCCCAAACCATCTCATCTTAGAAATATTTCTTTGTCAAACAAATATAATTGAAAATAGCAGTATTTCACATGACATCATTGTTTTGGCTTTGCTTGGTTTTTGTTACTGTTGACTGATATACCTGCTCAGGTTCTAGGTGATTTATAAATCAATATATAACCATTTAGTCATCACTCAAATTCTTGTCACAAATAATAGGACACATAATATAGAGTAAGGAAAGAATACTAATAGATAATTATGCTGTTTATTCTTGAATAGTAACTTTTGTTTTTTATTAAAGACAATCTATCAAATTTTTAGACAAGTTGATGATAAATATTCCTTTATATTCTTTAGATATTACTGAAAAGTGTGTGACCATCAATGGAGCTGTCAAGTTGCTGGAAAATGCATAGTTTAACATGTTCTTGTATCAAACTAAAATGTTACCTACAGAGTCCTTTGAATGTGCTCTCTCAGAGGGTTTATAAATTATGCTATAAAATGAATATAATATAAAAATTAAATTTAGTGATTTTAAGACTGAAGTGCACTTATAGCTAAAGTTCTCACTCTTGCATTTAAGTTTTAAAACTTATATAAGAATATATATATAACAATAGATATGACACATTTTGATGACTCAAAACCATTATTTTTTGACTTAAGAATATTATGTAAGGAGGAGGAGATGAAAAGAGAAAGAAAGATATAAACATTTTTCAGAATGTTTTATTTTATTATATTGCTGAAATGTACTGAAAGAGTTGCATCAACATATTGATTCTATTACTTAGGAAACACAGTTTCCCTAAAATGCGATTTTTCTTTGTAAAACATTTTCCAGCACATTGCCTTGTAATCTCAAGAATACACTTTATTTTTGAATTAAAATAGTGATAGTTTGTTTTTCTTTCACTGTGATGGTTCAAAAACTAGTAATTATCTGATGGGTACAGTGAACAACAGATAAAAAGTAAATATGATCAAAATTTCATTCCTTAAATTATCTCTCTAGCTATATATTCTGATACATAGTAGCAACATTACTTTATTGATATAGAAGGGAAGCCATTTCCAGTGGGTAGTCATTTGTGTAATCAGATAGGATTTCCTAGAACAAAATCAGTAGATGGAATGATGGTTTGATTTATAGGCTTATTTATAGTTTTCAAGGGGAAACTTGTGTAAACTGTTGTCCAATTTGTCCTATGAAATGTTGAGTAATTACAGGCTTAACAAAAGTTTTACTAATCATTGTGTGTATAGAGAGAAACCTTAAAGTTGGTTCTTATCCTGTTTTATCATTATCATTATTATTTTTTGCAGCTATTAATTCTGACAGGAAGATCTCTAGGCTGGATGATACTATCTGATGGGATGTAGTGTATATACAGCATAGCAAGTCTAGTGCAAGTTATATGGAGAAAAATGTTAGGTAGTGATCCAAATGACCAATTAGCACATATTTTTTTCCTAAAGGAACAGAAACACCTAAATACAAAATTCAGCTTTACCCTGTAATAGATTAATTGTTATTACCTGGAAACAGTTCTTTAAGTACTTGATTCATTTAAGACAAAAAAAAATCACAGAAAAAAAAATCACAGAATCTCTTTACCTAGATAATACGGTGTTTTGCCTATTGATGTACTGTTACAATGCACACATAGTTTGCTTTCAACTCCACTGGTGTTCTATCAACCCTGGGACCTGCAGATTTAACCTATAGAGATAATGTAGCTCTTGCTGCCAAAATCAAGCTTTCCCTAAAGCACACATTAAACTTGCATCTTCTATTCTATGGCATTTCCTTTCCAGTAAAGGGCTCCTAATGGATATTAAAGTAAAATAATAGTATGGCAGTTGAAAATATACTGTTTCTTTTCAAACCTTTCATTACACAGACAAACATAGTACGCTAATTCCCCTTCTTGTATTCTCAGTTAAAAATGAATATTAGCTGAATACTGAATCCCTGGGAATCAACATTCAATCAAACAAACAAATGACTCAACAGAAAAATTATGCGTAAGATAAATGTAATCTCAACTGTCATGCAAAAAGGCCAATGCAGAATTAATTTTATGCAGACCTCACCAACTCAACCCAACCTCTGAGGGATGATTTTCATGGCGGGCTTAACTAAAATGCATATTTTAACAAGGCATATTTACAGTACATAATAAATGTTTAAATTGGATTAATTAGTATGTATAGTTGAGGCTTTCTTGCTGTTTAGAATTATTTTCCTAGCTAACGTAGTAAATCTAGATGAGCTGAGCACTCAAATGATTCTAATAACAACACTTGGCATTTGTACAGTGCATTATATTTTCTAAGTACTTTATAATTACAGTATTAATTAGTTAAGTGACACAGTGATCTTGTGAAGAGGTCTGCATCATTATCCCCTTTTACAAATGAGGAAACTTTAAATGCAAAGGACATAGCAATTCACACAGCAACTAAATGAAGTTAAGATAAAAAATGTTTCTCATAACTCCTGTATGTCTGATGCATTTTATCAAAAAGATTTTACTTTGTTTTCATACACACTTTGTTTCATGTAGTTGGTGAATAACCCCAATTCATGTGGGAGAAGTTTAATATCATATATACATATCTCAGATATATATTTATCTTATATATAATCTGTACATATATTTACCTCATATACCATATATACATGATTTTCTCCAGAATTCTAGTAAACTTAGAAAGGGACAGAAAAAAGAGAGTCTTTGAGCTTCACTATATCTTATCTCTCATAATAAAACTTACTTGTCTCCCTTTACACACTCCACCCTTCCCTATTTACAAAAACTTTGTTTCTATTTTTTCCTTTTCTTATAATTTTTCCTTTGTATACCTGAAATGTACCAATAAAAGAATTTAAGCAAAAAAACAAAGAAAAAAAGTACATCCTTGTCTCTCTGAGTCTGAGATATTGAATGTGGAACTATATGAGTGAATTGAGTCACCTCTGGGATGGGCTCTTGATCCCTTATCAGTAGGAAGCTTGGCCTCTTTCTGGTGCATCTCTGATGTTTATGCCTGGGCAAGAGGAAACAATAAACTTAAGGGCTAATGAAGTTGGAGAATTCAGTCAAGTCTCTGGTTTATAATCCCAGTGCAAATGCAACAGACTTTCCAGAATGTTATGGAGTAATTTTAGATTATTTTAAGCAAACAATTTCAGCAAACATTAATCATTTATGTTTGTGTTTCTGAGGGAGACCTGAAAATTAAGACAAGTAAGGCAAGACTTCTATGCTCAAGTGATTTGGAACTCAGTAGAAGTATATAAACATGCAAACAAATTAGAACAATATACAACAAATATTTATTAGACACCACTGTATCTGTTAAGCATAGTTTTAGGGAGGAAAATAGTAAACTAAACAGATAAAAATCATCACCTTATTGCAGCATACTTTCTAATGGGTAAATTAAAAAATGTTACCAGCAGTGTGATACCAGAGGGACAGCAAACTTACCCATGAGATGTGAAGGAAAAAGTGGCCAATACTAGTTTATCTGACAGATATCATGGCCATGAAAGGTTCATTAATGAAGTATCTTTTGAATTTAATATTGTAAAAAATGAGTAAACGACAGCAAGAGAAAAAGGTGTTAGGAGAGTCAAGGGATTGGAGGATGAGGACAGGTGATTGAAGTGAGAAAGTGCTAGATGTGGAGAAAGAACATTATCAGTAGAGGAAGACTGGTGGGTGAACACTTGCCATAGAAACATTGCAAGTAATAGGCTGGGACTTAGAGTAGATGGGGAGTTGGTTTCAAGAATTAGTGGACAATTATAGGCCCACACAGTCTGGAGAACTAAGAAGACTTTAATGATATCTGTCCAACGAATGGCACAGATGATGGCTTAGATAGATTACCATCTGTGGCAGTATATCTGAATCTATGTAGCAATAATTGGTGAGGCAGTTCTGGAAGTCTTCTTTCATGAATGTGTTTAGTTGTGCTATCATAGCTGCTTCAATGTCCTGAAGTCATTCAAGATGTTTACAACAATTTATATAAAATAAAAGCAGTACAATGTGTCTGCATCCACCTTATTCACTGCATTTGGGCACTATATGTCTTCTTGGTCTTTCCTAAAGTCAAAATGACCATGAAAGGTAAATATTTTAAATAGATTCAGGAGACTGAGGCAGCTATGACAGCACAACTAAGGATACAAAAGACTTCCAGAACTGCTTCAGAAAGTGACAAGAATGATGGGATAAATATATTCAAAACAAGGGGGAGTATTCTGCAGAGGATTAATGGTAATGTGTCTTTTATCATAATAAATTAAAAAAAAATTTTAACACTCATGTATACCTGGTGCTTGTGTAAAACATGTTTGTGGGTTAAGACTGGGACTAGGAGACACATTCAAAAACAAAAATACTCAATTTGATTGTAAGATTAGTAGTAAATTTTTGTGCTGTAATTTTTAATTTTTTAAAAATCGATATACATTTTTATCTTTATATAAATAAAAATGAGGGAGGAACCACAGAAAAAAGAATCTATGTAACAGTTACTTGCGTGGGGTGAAAAAGAATGACAATGAATGAACAGGAGCGCTTAGACTTGCTTTACAATCTTTATGTGCTTTTAAAAAGAACCTTTTAACAACAAAAATAAGCAAAGAATTAAAAGAAAATCATATCAGAGCAGCAAAAAGAAATTCTCATGTATTTTCCTTTATTTGATTCCGTCTGTACTTGTTCATTGTCCTCCTCCAATTATTTGTATTAAGTGATCGATTCTGCATTATTGAAAGTAAAGCAAAGCCAAGCCAACTAAAATCCTTGAAATCGACAGGCTAATATAAAAAGTTGGAATTCACAAGCTATGATACATTAAAAGATTTAAATTAGGGGTCAGGGATTTAGCTCAGCGGCACAGTGCCTGCCTCACAAGTGTAAGGGTCTAAGTTCGATCCCTGGTACCTGAGGAAAAAAAAGAAAAAGACATCCAGACAGGTACCACAGAAACCAATGCAGAGTTCTTTGTGTACTGGTCCCAAGCAAAGTGGAGGGACCCCGGAAAGCCCTCCATCCCGAGTTTTATACTCCAGAGAGACAAGACTTGTCGGGCAAAGGTATTGAAGGGCAACATCCTGGTTTTGGGCTGGGTTGGAGGGGAAGGGAACAGAGAATGGGCTGTTCCAGCCTGCTCCCCTTTATTTCAGGTTGTGCTTCATACACATTTTATAGTCATTCTGGATAAATACATGTGAGAAAACAGGTGAGCTGCTTTGATTCGCTTGGAGAATTGTCTTGCGATTGGCGATTATTACCTGCATAAGGTGTTTTCCACTCCATTCCTATTTGTTTACAGAATTGTGGTGTAATTATTATAAAGGAGGAAAAATAACTTCCTTTGAAATAGATTTGGAGCAGAGCTAAGGTGAGCATTTCCCATATTACTCTCTTCATGATGGAGGAAGAACCGTTCTCGTTCTCTTACTAGGTAGAGTGTATTTGCTTCTGAAAAAATGTGGTTTTAAAACTAGTTTCTAAACCCTTTGATTATCAGTATAATTATAATCTAGTTGTACATGTCTCTTAGCTTGAGTTTTTTGTTTCTTCCCCAAATACAATATGACAACAACACTAGAAAGATTGATGAGTTGTACCTAATAATATAGTGTTATTTTTATTCGACAATAGCTTTCTGTATATCTTTCATCAAGGGACAATTTCTCCACCTCTCATTTTCCTTTCATAAAAAAGTAACAGTATTAGATACATAACTAAGTGTTAATAGTGTTCTTGGAGTACACAGGAGCAAAATTAGAAAAGAAAATATAAGGTAAATATTAACTAAGAAAAATGATTTTTCATAATATATGATTCTGTAAACATGTGTGCATGTGTCTGTTTCTTGGGACTGAACCTAAGGCCACATTCATGTTAGACAAGCAATCTAGGAATGTGCTAAATTTGCAGCTGTGGATTTCATAACTTTATACCTAGAGTAGCCTGGGAACTCCACCACATAACTCTTACCCACTTTAAGAGAATGGCAAATTTATCATTAAAAAATACAAAAATGTAATGGCTTCTGTATAGAAGAAAATATCTTATTTATAATATGATGAAAATTCTGTTGACTGAATTGTGCTCCCAAAATTCATTTACTGAATTTCTTACACATACGTGACTTTATTTGAAATGTGGAGAGGGTGGGGCCCTATTCCCATAGAATTAGTGTCTTCATAAAGATTAGTATCTTTATACAAAGCGTCTTTCTCTGTTTCTCTGCCTGCCGCACTCTCCCTCTTCCCTTCCCTCCCCACCTCCCCCACTCCACAGGAAGTAGGGATGTAGCTCAGTGACACAGCATTTGCCTAGGATGCATGAGGACCTGGGTTCAATCCCCAATAGCACAAAGAACAAACAAACAAAAAACAAAAACTCCATATATTACTATGCTTTCACCTTTTAACTTCAAGGAAGCACTTTATCATTTCTGTTTGGCATATTTGAATTTCTGGCTCCATTTTGCTTGCATTCTGGGGTAGTACTGAGTAAAATAAGTGTTATTTAAATACAAGCATTCAGATATCATGAAACTCCATCTGATAATTGACATGGCTGTTAAATGGAAAACGAGTGGTACCATGCACAGCATGGATATACCGGACGAAGGCAAGATTCCCATCACAGCAAGGATATAGCAAGAGGGCATAAATTTATATCATGCTCCTCAGAATGGTTTGTAATTTAAAACTTACTACTTATTTCTAAAACTTTTACTATTTTTTTTCTTACTGTGGTTGATCAAAGTTAACTGAAACTTCAGAAAGCGAAACTAGGAATGAAGGAGTGCCACTTTGTAAGAAAACTATGTGGAGTGAAGATGTTGAAAAAGTAGTAACCAGAGAGATTCAAAATCTTCAACAAATAAAACTCTTTGGTGCTAAATAAAAACAAGCAAACAAAAAATTTGGAGAATAAATATACGATAAAAATGGCATCAGGATCACATAAAATAAAGATGGAAATTTAATCAGTTGTTTTAGGTGAACTAGCTTGTCATATGGGTACAAAATAAAGTTCTATTACTGTCTCTCTTTCGTACCAAAATTTGAAAAGGAAACGAAATTGTATATGAAGTAATAATTTAAGTTACTTATAGTACTGGAAAGGTCCAGTCGTTCTGAGCTGGTCACAAAACTAGAGTCATAAAGTAAATCATCGATACATTTGAGGAGTCAACCAGCCAGGGAAGGAATCAGGGCTGCATCTCACCGTTAGAGCTTGGGAGGCCCTGAGTTCAATGCCTAACACAGGAAAGCAAAACAAAAACGAACAGAACAAAAAACTGAGGGAAAAAATATAACCACAGGCTACAGTGGTACATTTCTAACACTTTCGAAACAATAAAATTTAAAAACGAGAAAAAGGTATAAGCTGCTAGTTCAGAGAATAGTTATATTTTGCCAATAAACACAGAACAGTTGCTTAATACTTGTCATGACTAAAGTAATACAAATCAAAATAACAACAAGTAATTCCTGTTAAATAAAATTAGCAAGTCATAAAAATTTTATTATATTCTATGGTGGGAAGAGTAGAAAATAGGCAAGCTCCGAAATTATTTCCAGGTGTATAAGCTGCTAAACTCTCTGAATCCTAATTTCACTCAAAAGCTATTTTTTAAAATGACCACAAATTCAATCAGGTATTTTTATAATAAGAGATATACCGGTGGAAAATGAACATGTTTAACATGCTCACCGTCATTTGTCATTAGGAAAATGCAAATAAAAGCCACAATGAATTAATACTACAAAAGTTAAAATATTAAAACTAAAAAAGACATATCAGGGCTGGTGATATGTAGTGTATCCTGTAGTCTATCCATACAATGAAATGAAACTCAGCAATTAGAAAGTTTGAAATGCATACAACACCCTAATTGTATCTCAGAGGCACTTGGTTACGCGGAAAGAGCATGTAAGTGACAGCTCTCTGGAGATGCAGCATTAAGATGCTACCTTGGCAGCACAGAGTTGCCCTCTCAGACCTGCCCACACCTTCAGCTTGAATTTCTCAGTGTCTGGAACTGTAAGAAACAAGTTCCTCTTCTTTATAAATGGAAAAAAAAAAACTTTTCAAATATTTATGCGTGAATTTCTACAAGGCGAACTAAAAATAGAGACAGAAAATGTGTAGGAAAGGGATAACAAAAGAGGGTTGAAGGAATTTGGGGTGTATGAAATGTCCTGTATCTTGATTTTGGTGATGACTATATTACTGTGTATCTTTCAAAGCTCAGTGAATGCTGTATAAAAAGAATGAATTTTGTTGCCCCAAAACTGTATTTTCATAAACCTGGCTAACAGTAAATTGGAAGCTCATAAAAGGATTTAGGGGGATTTACAGAAGTAAATTATAGTTACATGAATTGTGGAGTTCTATACAACTATCAAAAACAATAAGGTAATGTATGCATACAGTTAGGAAGAATTTCTTAGGTGTGTCTTTAAGATATTTTTTAAGTAATGAAAAGCTTGATTCAGCAATTAGGAGCCTTCAAACAAAGAAAACCCTAGGAACATATACCTACACTGGTGAATTCTACCAACATTTAAGGAAAAATTAATGCAATTCTCCTTCATAAACAGTTCATTTTTAAAGTGAAGAGGAGGGAACACTTGGCAAACTGATTCCACGAGGCGGTCATTATCCTGAAACAAAGTTAAAGACACTACATCCAGAGCTACACATCTGTAATGACTACTGTTGCAAACATCCTCAGAAAAATGCTAACAAAGAGAATTCAACAACACATTAAAAGGATTATACACTACGATCAAGTGAAATTTATTCTAGGAATGCAAGACAGCTCAAAATACAAAAATCAATCAACCTAATACACTATGTTAAGAGAATGGAAGCAAAGAAAAAAATATTCATAAAACAAGAGCCAAACAAACATCACATATAAATACTTCAGTTGATGCAGAAAATGCATTTGACAAAATTCAAACCCTGCGCTGGGGATTTAGCTCAGTGACACTGAGACTGATTCACAAGTGCAAAGTCCTGAGTTCAATCCCCAGTGCTGAAAAAAAAAAAAAAAGATAAGCAAAATTCAAAACGCTTTCACAATAAAAACTCGCAACATATCAGGTACTGAAAGGAGAATTATCATATGATCCAGCAATTCCACTTTGGGGTATAAACCCAAAAGAATCAAAATTAGAGTTTTTAAGAAACAGAAAAGACTCAATCAAAAGAATGGACAACTGAAATGAATAGACACTTCTCAGAAGGAGTGCAAATGGCTATTAGATACATGAGAAGCATTTCCTTATCCCTAGCCATTAGAGAACTACAAATTGAAACAGCACTGAGATTCCATCATACTCTAGAAAGAATGGCTGTCCTCAAGGAATCAAATATTAACAGATCCTGGTGTGGCTTTAGGGAAAATAAGAACCCTTCTACATTGGTGATGGGAATGTCAACTAATGCAACCACTATGAAAATCAGTGTGGAAAGTCTCCCAAAAACTAAACATAGAAATTCATTTTGACCCAGCTATTTCCCTTATACATATCTTCCCAAAAGAACTAAAGACACCATATTAGAGTGATACATGCATTCCCATATTTATAACAGCACAATTGATAATGCCTAATGACTTGGAAGTCATCTATATGTCCATCAATGAATCAATGGATAAAAAATGTAGTATTTATACACAATGGAGTACTACTTTGCCATAAAGAAGGATAAATTTGAGTCATTTGTAGGAAAATAAATACACATTGAGACCGTAATGTTAAATAAAATAAATTAGACAGAGAAGGTTAAATATCACATGGTTTCTCTTATATGAGTAACTCAAAATGTAAATAATTTAAAGAGCAATATAAAAGACATCAGAAATCACGGAAATAGATATTTTACAAATGGTAAGAGGACAAAGAGATGGAAGGAGTGGAGAGGAAGAGGAGTGTAAGGGGATGTAAAGAGAATTAAGATATGTTCTGCACAGGCACCCACTCCCCATGAGGAATGTAACCATTACGTACCATGAAACTAATTAAAAAGAAAAAAGTTAATTGTGATATCTCCATGGTCATAGTGTTACTAACATCAAACAAAAGGTGGAAGCAATCAAAGTGTCTCCAATTTATGAATAAGTAAAGAAAATGTGGTGAAACATATAGTCTAATATAATTTGGCCCTAAAGAGGAAGAAGATTCTGAAACTTGGACACCAATGTGCTAAGTGATATGTCAGTTATAGGATGCGAATTCTGTGATGCCCACTTACATGGAGTACCTACAGGAGTCAAATTGATACACAGAGATAGTGGTTGTTAGCAAGTTCAAGGTCCTGAGTTCAATCCCTGGTACCAAAAGAAAACCCCAAACAAACAAAAAAACAAACAAATAGTGGTTGTGGCAACTGTAGGGGGAGAAGGGAATGGTGTATTTTTGTTTAATGAGTATAGTATTTTTACTTTTGCAAGATAAAGGAAACCCTGACATTTGAATACACAACTGTGTGAATTTAACACTCTGAACTGCACACCCAAAAGTATGCTTAAGAAAACAATATATTTAAGTGCATTTCATCATAATTAAAATGTTTAAGAACTTTGAAAAAGCAAAGCATAGAATACCATTCATTGTATAATGCTATTTTTGCAATTGAAAATAATTAAGCATTGAATTACTGCTGAAGAATTGAGGATATGGGAGAAAGGAAAGGACTTGTTTCATTATTATCACTGACATAATTTGGCAGTTGGATCATTACTATATGTTACTTCTACATTTAGAAAAAATATTCACAAAGCTAGAAGACATAGATACATGGCAATATTTAGAAATAGATAAATAATTGGATTGAAACAAGCATAACATAATTTCTCTTTGCTCAAATCTGACCCCCAAAATGGGAAACTCATAAAATTCAATAAAATAGAGAAATCAGTAAAAATGTTTTCTAATGTTTTTTTTTTCCTTTCACAAATCTAAAAGAATGATAGCTCGAAAAATAAATCTCAACTTAATTATCAAAGTTATAAGTCTATTGAGTTGTGACATCATGGCCCAAATTATTTCATTTGAAATTCTGCTTGCAAAGTATTGTGCTTCTGGGAGGCATTTTAATGCATCGAAATCTAAAATTGTAAATTTGATCTTACAACATAATTTATAAATAGTACTTTTATTGAGACAAGCAATGTAGACATTTGTAGCTTCTCAAAAACATTTCCAGACCACATTTTCTTTGTTGGTTGATTACTATAGAGTGTTTTCCATGTAATAATTATATCATGAGGGAATATCTGAATGTTTTAGAAATGACATTGCCCTTTGTGAATCTACATCAGTATGAAAGGCCCGGAACAGAAAAAAAAAATTAAAAAAAAACATGATTGTGAATGAGAAGATGCTGATGGGGTTTTGTTCAAATTTTTTTTCTCCTAACAGAGCTTATGTTCCTTAGGCAGATGATGTATAGTAATAGTTGAAGCATATGATGAATATCCTTCCTTTACTAATGTATTACATTTTATTAGCTAGATCAATATTGCTGTAATTTCCACCCATTAGCATCTCATTGCTGTAAAGTACATAAAAATATTTACATTAACACCGATCAAAATTGCAACAGTGTGTATTAAAATATGAATGACATATAATCAGGATTTTCTGTTTCTACTGCCTGCAGTTATTTGTGACCCCAGATATGAAGTTCAAGTTTATACTTAATAGCACAATTATGTAAATCTGTAATTCTAACACTGAATTACAGCTGGTAATGATCAATAATTATATTTATGTATGATGTGAAGTTAATACTGCCACCATAGATTAATGTAAACAACAAAATTATTTCTGCAGTCAAGAGCTAACAAATCATTACAAACAAAGCAAACTGAAACAATCTCTTTAGAGCCTAATTCCTCCAGCAGACTAAACAGATTTTTATATTTCTGGTGAATGTTAAAGCCCCCATTAAAAAGAACGCAACTTTACCAAAAAAAGTCATGGTAGCTGTTTCCCTATACTTTCTTAATCCTTATTTGAGCCTTCAGGAAAGAGAAAAAATTTTGAAGTATCTAATAAAGCTTTGTTGGGAAGGTGCATGGGAAGAAGTGACATATGGTGTGAAGTAGAATTTCCAGAAATATTCAACCAGCTCGTTTATTAAAAATGACAAATGTATACATCTCTTGGTCCAGTATAGATTTTGAGATCTTTCCAATTGAAAAAAATTACTCTTTACAAATAGAACAGACAATTATATAGAGCTAGGAGGTCAAGTCTGACCATTTCCGGAACTGGAGACATTGGTGAAGAAAACAAAGCAGGAAATATATCACAGGAGATACTTTAATTTTCAATAATTAGGGGTTTCTGAATCAGAGAGAAGGCAGAGAAATAAGACATGAGAATTGCGTGAGGCCGCTTGCATCACTTAGTGATGTCCAAATAGTAGATACCTGATAAACATACACTGATATGGATGAAGCATATTGTGATGCCTCCACTCACTGTACAGGTACAGAAACTCAGGCCCAGATGCTGCCTAAAGTCATAAAAGTGGGGAGTGTAAGATTTAAACCAGTTTTGCCTGAAGCTAAAGTCATGTTCTGTGCCTCTGACATCAAACTTCATAATCACAATTACAGGCATTCTGTAGAAGAAGTTTGTTGAAAAGCAATGTTGCATTTCTTAATGTTTGGATCCTAGAGATGAAACTATGCTGTGCTCTGATGTAGGGCTTTTGTCTTTAGTATTATTGACAGCTGGAGGCCAAAGAATTTTTTTTATTCTGAAAGCTGTCCTTTGTATTATGGGATGTATGGGATCATCCCTGGTTTCTACCCACTAGATGTCAGTACATCTCCTCATCCCATCAACAATCCAAATGTCTCGGGAGAGTACAATCACCCCCCCCACACACACACACACTCTCAGCCTAACAACTGAATATAGGTACATGGATTTTCTAGCAATTTTTTCCACGATTTAAATAAAAAATCAGATATTATCTTTATTCTCAATGTACTTAGGAAACTGCACATATTAATTTTATTCAGGATGCATCTGGGAAATGAAACTGACTGTAGGAATGAGACATTCTACATTACAATTCCTCATGATAATTTTGCAAGTGAAGGGTAGGTCCTTACAGATTCTCATTTCTGACAGAGTTTTCACCTGTGACTACATTGACACTATAGATGAAAACTGAGGAGAAGATAATGTCTGTTCCTTCTAACGAATTGACACTACTTCATAGATTCAAAGATTGACCATTTTTGAGATGGCAAGCTAAAATTTCCTTCAGGAATATATTTATCATTTCATTTTAGGAAAATTTATGATTTCTCTTAAAGGTTTTCTGAAGAGCAAAATTCCATTCACTCTCTTGCTAAATACACTATTTTGGGGTTGACAGAAGGAAGTGCTGGGTGATGGCTCAATTCTCTTCTGAGCAATCCAGCCACCATCTTAGCAAAGGGAAATACAAACCAATTCTAAGGCCATTGAAGATATTTCTTGTGACCTGATATTCCTTTCACACTCTAGATTTTCACTCGTTGACCTGGAAGGATAGATTAATATGTTCTACCTGATCTCTGTGAGAATCCAAGGCTGCTTAGCCAAAGATGATCTTGTTTATGTTTTTAGTACTAAAGTAGTTCATTTACTCATTCAACAAGCAATATATACAGCATTTATTATGTGCCCGTCCGTCACTGATATGGGTCACAAAAATAAGCACACTTAACTCATATAGTCTCTGTAAGTATTACTACTTTCACAATTACCCGAGATTTTGAAGTAAACTGTGGCATAGAAAATTTAAATAATTTGTGCATGATTAATAAGTAGCAAATCAGAATTTGGACATAGGCAATGTTTCCAGAGTGAGCACTCTTAACTGCTACTCTCATGCCTCAGAATGTCATGAATAAGCCCCTTTTAAGAGAGGCTCTTTCTTATCTAATGCATATTTACATTTACCCAAGAAAAAGTACCTTTTCTTAATATTTTATTCATATAGGAATCCCATTTATCTGGAAACTGAGGTTTTTGAGGCAACATTTTACTTCAGGAGTTGCAAAATGCAGCCCATATGTGAAATCTTTGCCTGCAAGAATATGTGTAAATATACGTGCGTGCACACACACTTGTGTATGTATCTTTTTCACCAAAGGTTTTATTATTGTATTAATTGGCAAAGTTTAAAAGGTTGAGAATTTGTTTTTCAGAAAAAGCATGGATTTCCAGTTTCTCTTGAAATAACCGGAAGATAAGAAGAACAACAGACTTAGCTTTCTTATATGGCAACAATCTGCCAGCTAGTCACTTTTCTTTTTATATGGGACATGCAAGCCTGGCTTTTGTTATTGTCTTACAGCTTGTCAGTCTCCCCTCCTATTTCTCGCTTGGTCTCTGTAGGAATGTGAGTGGGAAACACTTACACTCGTCTATGGAAGGCTTGGAAACAGCAAGGCAGATCCTAGTTGTCAGAAGACAAAGGACTTCAGGGAAGGACCAGTTTCTAAAACTCAAACATGAAGTAGAATCTTAGGCTCAGAAAAATGTCCAGAGACCAATGATTAAATCAGGTTTAGACATAAAAATCAATAAGTCTGACTTTATGTAAAATTACTATGGCATTACCCTAGGGTAGGCATCATATCCCTCCCTTGATGAGAAATAGGAATTAACTTAGCAAGTAGGGCAGAGCTGATTGCTAAATTGGCCCAGATGTACAGAATGGAGATTTGTAGAAGAAGGCTCTAATCTTGTCTTCCCATTATTGAACATGTAGAATGTGGATTACGCTGACAAAGACATCATTGTATTTCTGGACTTTGTATGTTACCTGATCTTCATTTTGATCAAAAAATTACACAAAATGTAAATTGTACATGATTGTCTATAAAGAATACTCTCTCTCCTAAGTGGAACACTGTGAAAGGAGAAAATATTTAAGGATTTGGTAAATGGGATGGAAGAGGCTATTAAAAATTTCTTCAACTTCATTTAGCTGGACACTGCAACTTCACAAAAATCCCACAGTGATTAGTTTAATGTGGAATGGTGGATAATTAGCAGAAACAACAGGGAGGTTTTGTAAGTGAACTATAAGTGCTTATATTGTAAGATCTTAGTAGGGCCTTTAATGGAATCCTTTAAAACTAATGCTGGGGATACTTGATTTTAAATAAACAAGGACAATTAAGAAAGAAAGGACCAATGAGCAAAGCATAGAATCTTTAATGTTACACTCAGTCCTGTACACTTTTTCCCTGTAGAAAGGCAAAAACACTGTATAACTTTGAGAGTCACAGCTACATCAGTCAGTCACTTCATGAATGCCATTTTCAAGGAAGAATGTGAAGAAATCCTAGCACATTACAAAAGCATCAGTTGTAATTACACGAATATCCTCAATGATATGTATTCTTCCTGAGTAATAGTTTTTACTCTGCCATCTTGATTAATGACACCTGTGAAGCTGAGACTAGGCACTGAGGAACGGCAGGTAGGCTGAGCCTATCCTTCAATCAGCAAATCAGTCTGAGAACTAGAAGATTAAAATGTGCTTAGAGGATAAAACCAAATGTTTTGTAATAAAAATGGTGTTTCAAGGAAGAATGAATGAGGGGGAGCTGGTTAAAGACCTCACCAAAGTCAAATTGAAGAAAGTTTGGCAGTTTGCCTCCCAACCACGGGACATTTGTCTTTCAAGAGTTTTATAATAATTAGAGGGCTCGTAGTTCAATACTATGGTTTGGTTTATATTTTGTGTTATGTCTGCATATATGTAATGAACACACACACAAAGATATATATATATATATATATATATAATGTATGCATTATCTATTTGATAAATTCTCTATAGTTCCGTTTGTTATCATTTTTGTTTATTCCTCTATATATGACCTTTTAAATACAGAATTAATGGACTTTTCTGAAGAATTAAACAATAATTTTAATAAATTAATGTCTCAGTCACTTTCTTATCCCTGAAACACAATACCTGACACCCCCAACTTAAACAAGGGAGTTTTATTTTGGCTCAGAATTTCAGAAGTTTTAGACAGTGGTTAGGAGTCTCTAAGGCAGGAAGGGCATGGCTGAAGGCTCTGGGTGGAGGAAAGCCGCTCACATCATGGCTGCCAGGAAGCAAGGAGTGAAGGGAGGAGCCAGCGAGGGAGGTGGACCTTTCCAGGCCAAGCTCCCAGTGACTCCCCTCTTCCTAACAAGCCCCGCCTTTCTACCTCATACTCAGTCACTGAACTGACCCATGGAAGATCAGGACATCCCAGGGAAGGAGATAAGGAATAACAGTACTTACTATGGTCAGGGATCCAGGAGCACGAGAGTAGTGATGTAGAGAGTGAATACCTTCACTGAGCACAAAGACGATGAAAAGAATGTTACTCGAGTTGTTTAATATTACATAGTTGAGAAAATTCTGAACTAAGTTAACAATCCAATCTCAGGTCAGTAATTCTAGGGTTTGTTGGGAGACAAGACCACAGGGCCTTGCATCAATTATCAGTTGCTGCCTAACTAACCAACCTAGAATGCAGTGGCTTGAAATACTAAATTTACTATTATGATTACTGTCTGTCACAATCTGAAGGCAATTCTTTTGCTGATTTATTTTGGCCTTGGTTTCTCATGGAACTGCACTCCAGTCAAGAATCTCCTAGGCCAAGATGATCACACTCACACCTACCATATAAGGTGGGCTGTTGGCTGCTGAGGGAGCCCAGTTGTCCAGGTGACAGCTCCTCTTCTGGTCACCTGCAGTTTCAGGGAGCTATAGCTGGAGGTGAAGGCATATGGTGCAAGGAATCAGGAGAACTAGGCTCCAGAACTTTCCGAACCTCTCTTGACATTCTATTAATCACAGTGCTTCACAATAGGAGTTTAGGTGCACTACATGGGCAAATGAACTCAGAGGAGGAGTTATTATGAATCTCTGACCATGCACAACAGGTCTGAAACATTGAGTCTTTAGTGGGCATGAAAACCAGAGACTCAAGAAAATGTTTAGCAGAACAAAATGCTTTCAGTAATCTTTGGGGAAAATTGTGAGTGTCTGTAATGAATGCTGGAAATGTCATTCCTATGCCTAGGTGCTAAGGATTTGGAGTGTGTTGAAAGGTATCTGAACCAGTAAATACCTATAGATTGTAGTTTACATAGAAATCTCCCCATGGCAGCATGGAAACTGATGTCACATACACACACACACACACAAACACACACACACACATACACACACACACACATACACACACACACACACACCCCTGTGGTTAGATTAGGTATTTACTCATTTCTATCAGTATAACAAGCTTCAAATGCTTTGGTTACAAAACTTTTTCTACTCAAACTGGACTATTTGTTCTAAACTTGTATGAACAAAGGGATTTTCATACTGTTATATAGTTTTCTTTCTGAAGCCAACTTAGAGACAGGTTGTTTTCTCAGAAACAAGAGAAAATTATGTAAGAATCTTAGAAGATTGGGGCATCTGTTCTTCTTTACCAGAATTATAGATTATGTAATTTTTATTTTCTTGTGGCTACTCAGTGGAGTGAAAAGCAGAGATATTTAAATAAAGGTATTGGACTCCTAAGCACTTCTCAATTTAAGTTAGTCTTAAGTACAAATATATAAAACCACACAAATTGAAAATGCCTGATTGGGTGTTTGTGTTGTCCAAAATTAATGGCAGAACAGGGCTGATAGCCCCTGCAAGAGCTGCTTCAGCTACTGAGTTTCTTGGAGTTAACCCCATTCAATTCTAGGGTGTGCCCCTTGAATCCTACATGGCTAGTGGGACTCTGATTGTCCTAGGCTGCAGGAGAAGATGGGGGGAAGGAAATACCTTCCTCTTTAAGTATATAGTGCTTCATTTAAATCATCAAATCCAATCTTGGTCACATAGCCACACTTGCCAAGAAATTGGAAAATGTAGTCTTTTTGCTAAAAATATGTCAGCTCATTAGAAATTAAGATTATATGGCTAAATAAGAAAAGAATGATGTTGGGAGGCAATTATCTGTCTTTTCTGCAGTATTTAGTAAAAACTAATGGAACTGAATAAAAATAACCACATAAAGTTTTCTGATACGTGCTTTGAGAATCATGAAAACTTGATAAGGTATTTGAAATCACCTACCTTCATATTATTTGATGCTTCATGTTATTTAAAATGAAACTTGAATTTAGATTATAAGTAGATGCTATAACCTCTTAAAGTATGAATCTATTTATCTTCAATTTCTATGCTGAAAGCAACAGCTGCATCTTACCAATGAACTCCCATCTGATAGAAACATGTGTCTGATTTCTATTTTAGTCTTGGCATAGTAACCGTGAAAGACTTTGGTTGGCACTTAGTTATATTGCTAATATGTCACCTACTATTATTGCTACTGAACCATCTTTCTTGTCACTTCCCTTATCATCTAGTGTATTTGTAATCCTCCCAAATAAGTTAGAAGTATATTCTTTAAGAAATACATAAATCTTAATCCTATCCATAAACATGCACAGCTTGAATTATTTGTACATTTCACATTCTGTTTCTGTTTTTGGTTAAATTCTGATATTATTATTTAAAAACCATCAAACACTCTAGAAAGATGAAAAAGAAAGAAATCAACTAGAAAATTATACAGCTGGTAGCAATGTGTGAGAGAATGATAAAACCATATGTGTTTGTTACTTTAAAACCAAGATATGATTATTTTATTTGTTTTATTTTGTTTTCTTAGACAGACATTACAATTTAGAATTTTTATCTTCCTCAAAAAAAATTTTTTTTAACTACACTTATGGGATATTTTTTGTGCTTCTGGAGATTGAACATAGGGCCTCACACGTGCTAGCTGAGAACTCAATCAGAATTTACATTGCCTGCCCTCTTTACCTTCTAAAGCATATCAATAACTCCAAATCAGAATTTCATGAGGTTTAAAAACTTCATTTTGAGTCAATTTCTTTCATAGGAAGAAATATTTATTAGAAAATTTCTCAAGACTATTTAATAATTTTGACTACTGCGTTCCTTTGTGATGGTTTTGAGTTTTATATCTTAGGTTAATAATACCAGTGTTATTAATTCTACTCTCTAAGCAAATTAGCTACTGTAAGTTTCTGTTTTATTGACTTTGAACTGAATTTTCAGTTGAGTCCATTTTCTATAATGTAAACTTTTAGTAAAATATATGACACATCCTGAAAAGCTATTTATTCTAACTGTATATCTTGAGTTGGTGCATTTGTGTAACTTCAAGCAAACAGGTCAAAAACAATATTATTGGCCGGGGATTTAACTCAGTGGTTCTGCTGCCTGCCTCGCAAGCGCAAGGTCCCGAGTTCGATCCCTGGTACCAAAAAACAAAACAAAACAAAAAACCCCCAATATTATTAAATTTCAGACACCACCTATGTGCACATTTTTTCTAGGTATTATAGACTTTTTTTACTTTTATCACTAAAAATTGGTGTCAACTATGTTTAAAATAATACAAGTGCAATTATGAAGCACATCCAATTTTGTTCCTGCTTTCTCATTTAATACATGGTTTTAGGTTCATAGATGTTTGTATGTGGTTATTCTCACTGCTGATTAATTTTTAGTTGCCTTTGGTTTGGTATAGCTTGTTTTTGTGATCATTCTGCATAGGATTGTGATTTCTTGAATATATGAATTGATATATTTTCGTAAGTTTTGGAGAATTTGCAGCAGATATCTCTTCAAATAGTAATTCATTCTCTTTTTCTTTCTCTCCTCTCCATTCTGAACCCATTCTGAATTTCAAGTTTACACATATTAGACATTTTTTACACTTGGTCCATATTTTTATATGATTTTTTGTGAGTGTCTTTTAGACCCCCTCTTTTCATTTATCAATTTTGACACTTTCTGGGTATATTCCATTTTGTTGAAAATATTCTGATGTTTCTAACATGCTGTTAATTCCATTTAATATGTCCCTTGTTTCAGATATCTTATTTTTCCCATATTGGTTTTCCATTTGATTCTCCTTAAAAGTTTTAGTTCACTGCTAAAATTTCTACTTATTGGGCTGAGGATTTAGCTCAGTGGTGCCGCTGCCTGCTTCACAAGTGCAAGGTCCTGAGTTCAATCCCCGGTACAAAATAAATAAATAAATAAATAAATAATTCTACTTATTTTCATTTCTCTCATTTTTTGGAACATATTTATCATAATTATCTTTGAGTTCCCATCAATTAACAATTTGATGCTATTGAATTCTGTTTTTCTCCTTAGTTTTCAGGTATGTGGTTTTGTTTTTGGTGTGTTAAGTAATTTTCATCAAATGTTAGACACTTTGAGTGAAAGTTGTGGAAGCTGCAGATGACAATCTTTCTTTAGAAAGATCTGTCTTTGGTAAAAAAAGAAAAAAATAAAATCTTATGGCCTTAAACATATCAAAAATCAGGCTGCCTTGATGCTGCTTTGCATCCCTTGTAAGGCTTAGCCTATACTTGGTTCATATTGGACCTTAATGTTTTCAATTGAATGGATGGTGAAGTATTTGGTGCTTCAGTCTTTTAAAAGAGTGTATATTCTAGTTTTCACATTTTAATGTTGATTAAATTTCAATTTAGTTTTCAGAGATTTTTATGACTTAAGCTTTAGTTTGTTTGTTTGTTTGTTTGATTTGTTTCATTTTAGTGGCACTTGGGATTTCATCCAGGATCATCACAGTGAGCTACAGTCCAAGACTTTTGACATTTTTTTGATTTTGTTTTTGAGATAGGGACTCTAAGTCATTGAGTTGCTCAGCCTGGGCTCAAACTTGCAATCTTCCCACCTCAGATTCCCAGAATGCTGGGATTACAAGCATGTACTACCATGGAAAGCATGTTTTAGGCTTTAAGTCATCTACTTTGCACATACGTTAAACTTAGTCATTTTTATGAGGTAAAATCTATGACCTAAAGCTCCTTTCCAAGCCTTACTCAATGCTGTTTTAGTTTTTCTGTTTCCTAGGAGTAGAACTCATGTTTGTTCAGCATCTCACTTCTCAGACTTCTGTCTAAGCCTAGAACTAGTAAATGCCCCGTGCTAAACTCAGTTGTGAAACTCAGCTCCTTCACTCAAGTTTCTCCGTCTGTAATCTCAAGCCCTCCAGTTCTCTGTATCCCATCAGTCTGTAATGCGTTCAGATGACTCGAGTGCTTTGCCACTTTTTTCAGACAGAACTATTCAATTCCACCTGGTAAAATTTATGTTTTGAATCACTAATTTTTTTCACTCTATTTTAAATAGTGTATTTTATAAATTAGAAATTTACCACTTTATCTCTATAGTCAATTATTAATAAACCTTAAATGTCAAGTGTCTGTATTTGGATTTACAGTATATAGAACTCTATCATGTCACAAATTAAAACAGAAAATGGTAGAATATGTTATGAAATATTATTAATTAAATGCATTAAATATATTCAATCTGTATGTTATATAAAGTTTTAAAATTAACAGTTGGCTCTAGCTACATGTATATATTCATGAATTGAGATTCATATATATATATTATATATATATATATAAAATGCATATACATGTATATGTATATAGATTGAGAAAAATTTTCCAAAATCTTTGAAATGTTTATCCGGTGAAATTGGAAGAAAGGGATAGTGTATATTTGAGGTGCTTCCATTTCTTAACTTTTAGTGTTATTTTATTTTAAAAGGTTCATATGATATGTGTGCATATATAAAATATATTACATTTATACTTGGATAAAAATTCATTTTTAGAATTAAGGCAAATGTAATGTTTTATCATTTCTAGGCATGCTTTATTTATTCTGATTGTGCTCCTCTATATTCCTGCTACCTAGTGATAGTGCTCAGTTTCACTGCTCTGTTGAACCCAAGACTTAGGAAGAAAAATGTTATCAAGTTCTTATGATTCAAACGTCACTCTGAGACTTCAAATACTGAAACTCTATCTGTGCCCCCATGATTCACCACTGTACAGAACACATGATTATCATACAATTTATAGTAACTCACAGATTGAAAGATACTGCTGATCTTTCTCCAATGCAAAATCCCTCTTATTTCTTCCCTATCTTCATGAACACAAGGGAGCCACAACCTCTTGAAATGTTCTAGGCTCCACACACTATTCTCTAGGTTTCTTTGAAAACATCACCTCTCCTTTTTTCTCACTCTTTCTTCTGATTTCTACCTTTCTCATAAGTGATTCTTCTCAAATATCTGTAAGAGGAATGGGGATTTACTTTAGTGGCAACATGCCTGCCTCATAAATGCAAGGTCTCGAGTTCAATACCAGATCCTAAAAAAAAAAAAAAAACTGTAAAAACTTGGTTTTCCATATCTATACAAGAATAAAGCAGAGAAGCCTGCATGAACCAGGGCCCTGTCCAGTCCCCAGCAGCTTGGGCTCACAGGCACCAGCCGAAGGCCTGCCTGGAAAAGAGCTATGCAGGAAGGCAAGCAACAGCCAGAGGCCTGCCCAGATACCATCAGTAAGTGCGTGAAGACTCCAGCCAAAAGCCTGCTCACACACCAGCAACTCAGGTGCACAGACCCCAGCCAAAGGCCCTCTCCGACAATAGCTATTCAGGTGGGAAGGCCCCAGCCAGAGGCAAGCCCAGATACCATCCCAAGTGTACACAGGCCCCACCCAAAACCCTCCTGGAACTACAGGGCAGAGCAGGGATCCAGAAGGCCACCACTCTGAAGCCAGAAATTGTCACATGGGTGAGCAGCAGGGCAAAGGGCTCTCTGTGACTTGATGAGAATTGAAGAACACTAGGTGAGCAAAAAGTCACCTCAACAAGGACGCAGCAGGTTGCATCTGTGGAAATGAGAAGACATATAAACAAGTCTCTACACAAGACTTCCAGATCACCCAAGGCAACCCTAAAGGGCAACAAGATGGAATAATCTGATACTCAACCACCTGGACTCCCTGAATTGGCAATGAGAGAGGACCTGGAAAAAATGAAATCAAAAATAATTTCTCAGATAATGGCAGAGATTGTTCCCGTAGTACAAGACATGATTAATAAATCTAGAGCAGACACAGATTAAAAAAATAGATGAGCTGAGGAACATGTTGAATCCCAACATAGGAAACAAATGAAATCCATAAAACAGATGCAAACAGATTTCCAGGAGATTAAAAACTCCATTGAAAATTTATGCAGCAGAATGAGCCAATGTGAGGACAGAATTTCAGATATAGAAGACAGGAAGGATTGCAATTAGTGACCAGGAAAAGAAAAATTTCTTAAAAATAGTAAGGGACCACAAGAAATCAATCCAGCAGCTGCTAGATAATGCAAAGAAGAATAACATAAGACTGATCAGAGTCAATAAAGAAACAGGACAGAGTGCAAGTGACATAAAAAATTTTGTTCACAGATGTAATGGTAGAAAATTTCCCAAGAAGGGGAAAAGACCTTAACACACAGATAAGTGAGGCATATAGGATTCCAACTAGCTATGATAAAAAGTCTGCACCTAGGCATATAATAGGTAAGGTTCCAGAAACCCAACAGAAGAACAAATTTCTAAAAGTAGTTAGAGAAAAGAAACAAATCACGTACAAAGGAAAGCCCATCAGAATCACAGCAGACTTCTCCACACAAACCTTCAAGACAAGAAAACCCTGGAGTGAAGTATTTCAAGTCCTAAAGGAAAACAACTTCCAACCCAGACTGATGTACCCTGCAAAACTATCTTTCAAAATTGAGGGAGAAATAAGGTACTTTCATGAGAAAAAGCACCTGAGGAACTTCAAGAATACCAAACCAGCACACCAAAAATTTTTAAACAATATCCTAGGAAAAGATAATGAGGATCATAACCCGAGAAAGCCCAGCAGAATGAATCCATCAAGAAATTAAACGCAAAGGGGAAGAATCCAACAAAAAGAAAAGAAAAGTCATGACAATGATAAGTCAATAGCTATCAGTTATAACCATTAATGTTAATGGTCCCAACTCACCAATCAAAAGAAATAGACTGGCAGAATGAGTGAAGAAGTAAGATCCAACAATATGCTACATACAAGGAACACACTTAATTAAAAAAAAAACTCATAGACTGAAAGTTAAAGGGTGGAAAACAATACTGCATGTGACAGGAACATGAAAAAGAGCATGAATAGATATTCTCTTTGTAGATCAAATGGATTTCAAGCCAACACTAATTAAAAGAGACAAAGAAGGCCACTACAACCTTGTAAAAAAGAAGAATCCAAGAGAAAGAGATGACAATAAACATATATGCACCAAATACTAGTGCACCTGAGTATATAAAACAAATACTAACAGACATGAAAAATCAAATAAGCACTAATATAATACTAGTGGGGGACCTCAATACCTCACTGTCACAAATAGATCAAATAGACAAACAATAAACAACAAAATATTACAACCCAATCAAACTCTTGAACAAATGGAATTAACTGATATTTACAGTGCTCCACCCCACAAAATCAGAATATACATTCTTTTTGGCTGAGCATGGGTCATTCTCCAAAATAGACACATACTAGGTCATAAAACATGTGTAAGTAAGTGCAAAGGAATTGAAGTTATCCCCTGTATATTATCAGACCATAGTGTGATAACATTGGAGAGCAACAGCAGAAGAAACCATAAGAATATCATAAACATATGGAAATTTAACAACATAATTCTAAATAACCAATGGATCACAGAGGAAATTAAAGAAGAAATCAGACAGTTTCTACAATTAAATGACAATGTCAATACAACATATTGGAATCTATGGGACACATTGGAAGCAGTCCTACAAAGGAAATTCATAGCAGTGAATACTCATATTAGGAAAACAGTGGGAGCTCAAATAAACAACCTGATGCTGAAACTCAAACTTCTAGAAAAAGAAGAGCAGGACAACCCCAAAGGTCAAAGGAGGAAGGAAATTATAAAGATCAGAGCAGAAATCAATTCAATGGAGACAAAGAGAATGATTTAAAAAAAATCAGTGAAACAAAGAGTTGGTACTTTGAAAGAATAAACAAAATTGACAAACCCTTAGCCAACCTTATCAAAAAAAGAAAGAAAGAAAGAAAGAAAACACCCAAATCCACATAATTACCAATGAAAACTGTGAAATTGCAATGGACCCTCAGAAATCCAGAGGATCATCAATACCTACTTTGAGATCCCATATGCCAATAAGATGGAAAACACAGCAGAAATGGACAGATTCCTAGATACAAAGATGACCTAAAAATTCTAAGGGACCCAATATCAATCAATGAAATTGAAAATGTTATTAAAAATTTACCAACTAAGAATAGCCTGGGTCCTGATGGCTTCACTGCTGAATTCTACAAGACATTTAGAGAGGAACTACTGCCACTACTATTTAAACTTGTCAATGAAATTGAAAGGGAAGCAATACTCCCGAATTCATTTCAGGAAGCAAGCATTATCTTGATCCAAAAAGCAGAGACCCAACCAAAAAAGAACCATAGGCCAATCTCACTAATGAACATAGATCCAAAAGTCATCAATAAGTTACTGGCAAACAGAGTGCAGAAGATCACCAAGCAGATTATACCCTCTGACCAAGTGGGATTCATCCCAGGGATGCAAGGATGTTTGAACATATGCAAATCAATAAATGTAATACACTATATTAATAGAGCCAAGGACAAAAACAATATGATGATCTCAATAGATGCAGAAAAAGTGTTTGACAAAATCCAACACACATTCATGAGAAAAAAACCCTACACAAAATTGGAACAGATGGTCTCTATCTCAACCTGATAAAAGCCATCTATGAAAAACCAACAGCCAATATCATATTAAATGGTCAGAAACTGAAATCCTTCACACTAAAATCAGGAAGAAGACAAGGATATCCACTATCACCACTCCTGCTCAACATAGTTTTGGAAACATTAGCCATAGCAATTAGACAAGAGAAAGAAATAAAAGGAATAAAGATAAGAAACAAAGAAGTTAAATTGTAAGTATTTGCATATGACATCATACTCTATATAAAAGACCACAAGAACTCCACCAAAAGTCTTCTAGACCTAATAACCAAATTCAGTGGAGTAGCTGGATACAAGGTCAACACACAAAAATCAATAGTTTTCCTGTACACAAACAATAGACTTACTGAAAGAGGAACTGGAGAAACAACTTCAATCACAATAGCATCCAAAAAAATGAAATACCTAGGAATCAACCTAACAAAAGAAATTAAAGACCTCTACTCTGAAAACTGTAGCATTCTGAAAAAAGAGATCAAAGTGGATATCAGAAAATGGAAAGACATCCCTTGCTTCTGGGTAGAAAGAACCAACATAGTGAAAATGGTCATATTTCCAAAACTGCTGTACAGATTCAATGCAATCCCAATTGAAACTCCAGTAGCCTACTTCACAGCTCTTGAGAAAATAATCCAAAAATTCATTGGGAAGAAGAGACCTAGAATAGCAAAAGCAATTCTAGGCAACAAAGACAAGGTAGGGGTATCACAAGCCCCATCTTGAAACTATACTACAAAGCCACTGTGATAAAAACAGCATGGTACTGGCAAAGAAACAGACCTAAGGAGAAGTAGAACAGATTTGAAGATGTAGAAACATCTCCAAACACACTCAGCCACCTCATCTTTGAGAAAGGAGCCAAATACCCTCACTGCAGGAAAGATAGGCTCTTTAATAAATGATTCTGAAAAAATTGGGTTTCAACTTGCCAAAGATTAAATCTAGACCTATATTTCTCACCATACACTAAACTAAAATTGAAATGGATTAAAAATCTAAATATTAAAACAGAAACACTAAACCAGCTGGAAGAGAGGTGTAGGAAAAGATTTCATGAACAAAACCTCAGTGGCATGTGAACTAATACAATCAACAAGTGGGATCTCTTCTTATTAAAAAGCCTCTGCACAGCTAGAGAAACCACTAAGAGCATGAAGATACAACCCACAATGTGGAAAAAATTTTTAACAGCTGTTCCTCAGACAAATGTGTACTATCTAGATTGTATAAGGAACTTTAAAAAAAATGAGACCTCCCAAATGTAAAGACCCAATCCAAAAATGGGCATCTGAAAGGAACAGACATTTCTCAAAGAAGTAGAAATAGAAAATAAACATATGAAAACATGTTCAATATCACTAGTCCTTGGAGAGATGCAAATAAAAACAATGCTGAGATTCTACTTCATTCCAGAAAGAATGGCTGCTATCATGAAATCAACCAACAACAAATGGCAGGGCTATGTGGAAAAAGGAACCCTGCTCCACTGCTGGTAGGAGTGTAGACTGGTGCAACCATTGTGAAAATCAGTATGGAGTTACCTCAAAAAACTAGGATTGGAAGTCCCATTTGACCCAGATATTCCCCTGCTAGGTATCTTCCCAAAAGAATTAAAAGAATCATACCACAGTGATATATGTGTACCCATGTTTATAGCAGCACAATTTGCAGTAGCTAAAACTTGAAAACATTCCAATTGCCCATCAAGTGGAGACTGGATAAAAAAATGTGTGTTTTTAAAAAGTAAAATGGAGTACTAGTCAGCCATAAAAAATGAGCAATTAGAGAATTTATAGCTAAGTGGATACACAGTGAGTGCATACTCTTAAGTGAAATGAATAGGACACACATGTGTAAATACCAAATTGTTTTTCTGGTGTGAGAAACTGAAAGTGTAAATAAGAACTAAAAGATATAATAGACAGTGTGAAATGGGAAGAAAAGGTCCAAGGGGGAAGGGGAAGTGGGAGGGGTAGGGGAAAGGAAAGAAAGGAATGGAACTAATATGAGAAAATGAAGAAATGGAAGCAAAGTCTTTGCAAATAGGTAAGGGTGTAGGTGTTGAAGGAAGGGCAGAGAAATGGGGGAAAAAATAAGAACCAAGATATATTATATAAGGGTACAAATTTTCAGTGATGAATGTCATTATATTGTACACCTAAAATGTACCAATAAAATTAATTTTAAAAATGCAACAGAAAAAAATACAACAGAAGAATCATACCACAGCAATATATGTGCACCCATGTTCACAGCAGCACAGCCTGTAATGGCTAAAACTTGGAAATAGCCCAATTGTCCATCAACTGGAGACTGGATAAAGAAAATGTAGTTTTTTTATAAAATGGAATACTACTCAGCCATAAAGAATGAGAAATTAGAGACATTTATAGTTAAATGGATGCACATTGAGCCAATACTCTTAAGTGAAATAAATAGGACACACGTGTAAATTCTGAATAGTTTCTCTGATGTGAGAAACTTAAAGTGTAAATAAGGACCAAAAGGCATAGTAAGTAACGTAAAATAGGAAGAAAAGGGGCAAAGGGAAAGGGGAAGTGGGAGGGGTAGCGGAAAGGAAAGAAGGGAATGGAATTAATATGGGCAAATGAAGAAATGGAAGCAAAGTCTTTGTAAATAGGGAAGGGTGTAGGTGTTGAAGGAAGGGCAGAGAAATGGGGGAAAAAATAAGAACCAAGATATATTATATAAAGGTATAAATTTCCAATCATGAATGTCATTATAATATACACCTAAAATGTACCAAGAAAATTAATTTAAAAAGAAGAATAAAGCACAGAGACCTCGTTGGAAACTTACTGTTTGTTACCAGCGATGGAATGATGGAGATGGGGGCGGTCGGTTGTCTTGGATAGATTCTCAAATGTCAGCCAGTCTTTCTTCACAGCTCATTCACTGTTCTCAGACAAGAATCCTCAGGGAGACTTTCTGAGGACTAGATACCTGTGGGCTTGATTGAAATCATCATTTGGTATACAAACTTTTACATAGTATCTCCAGTTTCATTACTGAGTCAGATTTACTCTTTGTTATTCTTATTGACCTTAACCTAGAGACACTTTGATTGAGTTTGTTCAAAGAATGAGTGACCCAGTTTCTTTCAGGTAGAAGATCGGCAAATAGGTGGCCTGGCCATTTGGATAAGACACTCAATTAGGTTGTCCCTGCTCATATAACTCGCTAGGCATAGCTGTAGCATTAATTATAGTTGATTAGCCTATGAATTCCCTGAAATTGTATTCTTCTATCATCATAAGTATTTAATAAAGTGTTTGAGGAACTGAATCAATTCGGTTATTGAAACACTTAATTTTAAAACTAAGGATTTTGAACTGTTATCTATTCTTTAGAACTTTTTCAAAGGGATATTCAATGCCTATATTTTAAAATCCCTGCTACTAAAATGGTATTTCTTCAAAAAATTTTATTGGATATATGTTAGGCATGAATCTAAGAAATACTGATATATCAATAAATCAAATAAAAATGATCTATGATTTCTGAAATGATAAGAGAGAACACGCATTAAAAATTCAATTAGTAAGTAAATTATACAATGACTTAGAAGTTGATAAGAGAGGGAAGGGATTTACCTCAGTGGCAATGTGCCTACCTTGTAAGCCCAAGGTCCTGAGTTCAATCCCCAGTACCAAAAATAAAGTTGATAAGAGAAATGAAAATAAAAAAATGGATGAAGAAGATTGGAGTAGGGGAAAGATTGTGGTTTGAGATATTAAATGTGTTTCTTTGATGAGATTTGAACATAGATTAGAAGAAAAATATTAGGTATATGAAATGCCTGCAGGAAGAATGTTCCAGAGTGGAAACAACCAGAGCAATGATATCAATAAAGAAAACCACATAGTTCCAGTGTCTAGAGTGTAATAAAGAAGAGAAAAAGAGCATAGTGGACAATGTGATTAGAATAAGCATGTCCCAATTAATGTTGGGATGCTAAGGCTATTGTAAGTCTACTGTCCTTTACTAAGACAGAAGCAGTGTCATTGCTGACAGTGATATGACAGAATCACAATTACACTTGATAGGATCACTGTGGTTGCTATAATAAGATTAGACATCAGGGGAGAAGAGTTAAATCAGATAAATCTGCTAAGAGTGTGTTTTATTGGTGGTAACAGAACATGATTGTTCTGACCAGTACCATAGTGGTGAGGTAGTAAGAAGTGGCTTCACTCTTCACATCTTAAGGTGAAGCCGGTAGGATTTGAAGATAAATTAAATCTGGCTTTGGCCTTAATGACAAAATTTTCTTCAATAGGGGAGTAAAATGCTGGAGGTAGAACATGTTTTCAGAAGATCAGGTTTGCAAATACACTATGTTTCTTTATTAGACATTTACTTGGCTACACAAGGTCACACGTGTAGGAGAGAAATATAAGTGGGAACATGCAGTGAGAGTTGTAAGCATAAAGATGTAAGCAACACAATGGAATTACATGAGATCATAAGAAAGGGAAGGTAGGAAGGAGATCAAAGAACACGATCTGAGGATTGCCAGAATTACAGGCCTCCTGATGAAGAACCAGTAAAGGAGACAGAGGAGTTACCAGTCACATCTGGAGAAAATGACCAGGCTGTGACCAGGTGAAGGAAAGACACCGAAGAAGAAGGAATCATCAACCGTGTTGATTGCTGGCAAATCAAACAGGCCAGTGACTTGGAATTGATCTGGGTTTGGAATCCAGGAGTTGTGATCAAAAAGAAGTGTTTGATGGCAGTACTGTGATGGGGACGGGGGTGTCTAGCCTTGGTGAGTTCAATGCAGAACACGGACAAATACAAAGTCCTGGTGAGGAGTTTCCTAAAAAAAACAACTTGAAGATCAAAAAAAAAAAAAAAGCTTGCATTCATTTGTGAGAAATAAGAGCTCATTAAGCAAACTCTGAACAATTTAGGTTACAGAAGACAGGGAAAGTTAGAATGCCTGGTCTCATGCAGGAAGGCAGAGTGAGTGAATATGTACCGGTAAATATGGAGGGTGGATTCTTGAAAGTTTTCTCTTTTCAGCTGCTTAAATTTTTTTTCAGTGAAAGAAAGAAAAATGATCATTTGAAGGTAAAGATGTGAAGAAATTGTTGAAGATTGAAAAGAGAAAATATGAAATACTTCTGTAAGAATGGAAATGTGAAAACACTAGCATGTAGTACTTAATGTCGTCATTAAGGGCCCACTGCAGGCTAAGGAGCTTGAATATAAAGTGAGAACAGTCAGCATGAGGGAGTGTTTTTCTCTTGCTAGATTCCATAGTGTCAGTGTGGAGACAAAGTGGAATGTCAGTCAATTTCCTTGTCACTGGGACAAAACACCCGAGACCCACAACTTAATGGTGGAAAGGTTTATTTTGGCGCATGTGTTATGTTTTAGTCCTTCCATACTCAGCTTCTTCATGGAAGGGCCTGGGTGGAAAAAAGGGGCTCGCACCATTGAAGACAGGAAGTGGAAGTGGAGAAAGAGAAAGAGGCACCCTCCAGATCACACCCACAGTGATCAGCCTCTTCCGACAAAGCCCCACTGCCCAACTCCAAGCCAGCCCCCAGGATCCAAACACCTTGGCGAGCCCTGCCTCTGAGCACATTAGGCTTTGGGGGCGCACCCAGGCATAAACCATGGCCCCAAATAAACAATCAATTGAAAACTAAATTTTATTTAAATTCAAATATATTGTCTGAAGGTCTGATCAGTTTTTTACAACTTCTGTGGACTATAGGGTATACATTTGTCCTATCAACAATTAGTTTTTTTCTGCATATTTTCTCACAGAAGGATATTAACTGTTTTGCAAGTAAAATAAATAAAGTTTAGAAACAAAGTCTTGTCCAGATAGTTGAGGTGTCTCTTCTGTAACAGATAGTATTTAAGGGAACGACTGGAATAGAGATGATAATGGATAACACACCACAGATCACAGCCTTCATTTCTCACTTTCATAATTAATATTAGAACCACTAATATTAGAACAATAATATACATTATTTAGCTAACTACTGAAACTATGGTGGAGATCTCGAAAAGTAAAAACTGTATATTCAATGAAGTGATGCATCCTATACACAAGTACAAATTTATCTTCCAAGTGATCCTTTTACTAGAAGAGGCAATTCAGATTAATGTGTAAAATCTTTTGGCAAATATATATTTATACGTCCATGTGATGTCCACTTTGGAGCGCAATATTTAACATGACATTAAGTTACCCCTTGACCATCCAATGGTCAGAAGCCTTCTGGGTCCAACTTTGCATTCTCATTGATACTAAAGGACATTTATTCCTAATGCAGGTGATCTTAACCTAAAGTATATAAACACCCATATATTATTTGCTAAAGTGCTATGTATATGTGTGTGCTACACACTTCAGATAGATATCTTTATTTCTGTAAGTTTGACTCACAAAATAGTACCAACTACTCACAAGTCCATGATAATATCAATACATTCGGTCCTATGTATGTAGAAGGAATAATTCTATCATACTCTTAAATACTTAGTAAAAATTTATATATAGTAGTTCTAATTTATGTATAATGAAATTGGGTTACTAAAGGCACAAACATATTTACTCAAATTACCCAGTAGGTAACAGTGTCAAACATAAAGGCCATATTAGAAAAATTCCCTCTGCAATGGACTAGCCCAGAACATGTAGTTTTTCAGCTGTGAGCAATTGGCTACTGATAATCTTGTTCATTAACAAATCAAGCAGCTGTTCAGATCTGCAGAAAAGCCCCCATGTTGTCCCTAAATACTCCAGTACAAAATCAGTGTAAACCAATTAAGTTACACGATGGGAAAGCATCAGATGTATAACTGATGATTCACTTAACCTCAGCCTACTCTTCTTTTAGCTTTCAATAATCATCAGCCTCTAGAAAATGATAAGCTTGTACATCAAACTTGAACATATACATTCCAGAGTGAATTCTACTATTTAAAAAAATATATACTCTTTTAAATCTCTGTGTGTGTGTGGTGTGTGTATGTTTGTGTGTGAGAGGGCTACCTAAGTTTTAATCATTTTTAATACCTGAAAAAATAATTTCATTAGATAACTAAAAGTACTCTATAGCTAATCATATTTTATTATCAATGCTAGAAAATGCTGTTGGCACTTAAACAGTTGTCAATTACTGATGACAGAAATGATAGGGATAATGTTTTTAAATGATACTATCATGTTATTGAATAATCAAGATGTATTTTGTTCACATAAGATGTGTGAAAAGAGATCCAAATTAAGGATATGGTAGATGCAACTCACAAAATTATACATATTATTTATATTTTTCATACAAATTAGATAAAGCATATGGTCTATCTTAGCCTTTTTAGCTTTCAATATTTTAGAAATAATTTCATTCCAAACTCATTATGCAACAGCTAACATGATTTTATCAATACACAACTTTTTAATTCAGCTTTATCATCAATTATTTTTTCTCTTTTGTTCTGTCATCAAATTTTCAGACATTAGTCACAGAGCAGCAAGATGTAGTTTTTAAAACTAATTATAAAACATACTTTTTAAAAGAATATACTTTCAATAAAGAATGTACATTTTCAAGAAAACATTTGTGAGATGTGTTAATGCTGATAGTTTCGAACCCTTACCTCATCTACAATCCTAGTTTTTACCTTGCAAGACTACTTAGAATTTTGGTAAATATTAATCTTAAAATCATAGAATTACAAGAACTTCAAAGGACTCTCAAGGTCCTTGGGTCCAATTCCTTTATTTTACTCCCTCAGTAAAAGCTCATTAGGAAAATAATCCTATTTTTCACATTCATTCCTAAAAGGAACACAGATTTCTATGCTTGGTCACCCAGCACAGCTCTTGCAATGAAAAGAATGACCTTGAATTGAACCACAGAAAGTAAATGGAAGAAAAGTTTACAGAAAAAGTTTAGGAAGGATATAGGAGATTAATGCACGTATTTGTGTTGGACACTCTTCCCTGGGCTGCACATTTAAAGTGTTGGGATTGTGTTATTTATTGTATTTTTCAGATCATTTGCAATGTTAATTTATATGAGTTTGATATCGCTTTTGTCTTTTAGTTGTGTGTTATTCTGAGAAATCCCTGGGGAAGCAAAGGATTTATATGCTTTGTGTACACGTTCTGCAGACTAAGCGCTCTGGCATAATTATTTTTGGCACTCGCTAACTGATTAAAACATCCAATTTAACTCATGATCAGTAAGATTAAACCTTTTTAATATACCTCAAAAGTAAATTATCATTTACTACTCAAACATCCCTTTCTGCACATGCCCCAATAAAGCTGTTCTTTTTTTCGTTAATGTACCTTTTAACGAGGATTCCCTTTTATTTCTTCCTTTGGGCAAAACTGCCTCATCGTTTATAGAGAGGTAGGAACAAAGATGAGAGAGAAGCTGACTAGATAAGTACATGGGTTTCTAATGTCATGCCAATTATGAGCCTTTATTTTTGTGGTATTCTGTAAAGAATTTGGTGTTGAAGACAACATGCTCTGGCTTTGTGTTTATTTGAGATACAGTTTGATGTGAGCAGTCAAGAGGAAACACTATTCTAAAAAATATTTACATGATTGGAAAAATGTGTTTTCTTTATTTAAATTTATATTAGCTGGTTTTTTTTTAAAAAAAATTACGTTTAATCTTGAAGTGAAGCCTGTTTAGTAGAGTATACAAAGCATAATTCCGTATTTGAAAAATCTGAAGGGGAAAAAATGTTCCCAAGGATTAAGAAAGCATGGTATGATCCTAAATTAGAATAATTGCAATTTGCAAGTCCTGTAACCTGCTGAGGTCCCTTGCAGGGGTTCATCAGTGTAATGGAGAGGAGGAAAGTAAGATATAACAGATAACATGCATTGGTGAAGTTAGGTTTTACGGAGCTTGGAAGGAGTCCCAAGTGTAAGCACCTCTCTTGCTGGGCGAGGTGGGGATGAAGTCAGATTAGTAGAATCCCTATGTGGATGCTAGAGTATTATTATGTACAAATACCCCAGTTACTGCCTTTTATGCATAGGATTAACATGAAATGGAACAAGAATTATGGAGGAGGGTTTTAGATAGAAAATAGGTCAAGTCCATGCAATAAATATCCTGTCAAATTTTTTGATCCAGATTTACAAATACTTCACCAGATTGCTAATAAGCTGGTATTCTTGCATATAAATATTTGAGCAGTACAAAAAATGCATCTGAGTGAATCGCCTCTAGTATGTCTCCAATAGGTTGAACTACTGAAATGTTGACATAAACTGGGCAAAAAAAGGACATTTCTCTAGAATATGTGGATGGTTGATCAAAATATATTTTTAAAAATTCTTTATAAATTGTCAGGATTTTAAAATTTCAAAGTGGAGCATATCCATCAGTTGGTTACACAGATCCCTAGGAGTACAAAAAAACAAGCTTACAAACATTTCCATAGCTTTTCACTTTGGGGTCTCTAAATATTAAAGTATTGTGGAAATACCAAAGAAAAAAACTGGCCATTCCTAAAATTACCCTCAACATTTATTATATCTGCGGATGGGCTTTCATGCTAAGAAATATTCTGGGTATGGGATTTTTTTGGGAGGGAATGATAAGTGTAATCTTTTGTTGGGTGCTTATGCCAGCACTTTGAACCTCAGGGACTGCGTAAGCACAGTGGTTCAGTGGATAAATGGTTTCTCCACCTTCCCATTTGACATAAAATTAGAGAACAATTTACTGTTGAGGCTCATAAGATGAACTATACTGGGTTAATCTATCAGTTCCAACAGTTAGTAATCCTTATACAAAAAAAGTACCAAATTTCCATCATATCATAGGAGTTAAACTACAATGTTGGTTTATTTTCTCTTAACTTCTTGACCAAATACAAGAAGAGGGCAAAATATTGGTTTAAAAAGTGATAATGACAATAATAAATGTTCTGCTTCTATTTCTATCAGCAAATATGAAGTTTCTAATACATTTTCTTGATGCCAATGGATGAAATAAAAATGAGCATCCTTTGCTAATAATGACCTAGTTCTATTACTGATCAAACTATGAGTAAAAAGCAATATTCTATCATTTTCTAGTGTGTGATTCATTTCAAACTAACAATTGAAACTTAACTTTGAACGTGAGGAAAGTGAGCCAGTTGTGCCTAAATTTTAATAAATTGGCAAATTTTGGCACAGGTGCCGATGAGAGAACAAAAATAAATGCCTCCAGCCTTGGTTGTTAGGGTCTGATCATAAGTGTGGTGGTGTAGAATTCATGGATTATTCATGTGTAATTACAGATAGCTATTGTGCTCCTCTAAATCATCCCTATGGCCCATTATGGCTCATAACAACTGAAATAGCAATTGTCATAGTAAGGTTTGGGCTCTGTCATAGAGTGCGGGTTCTAATCAATAATGATGAATGATAAAATTTTACTTCATGCCATCCAAAGTCTTGTTGGCCCCTCTATAAATCTGTACAAACACCAAACAGAGCAGCTGCAGGCTCTGGATATTTAAAAGCCAGAACTCGCCTTATCACCACCAGCATGTACCTCTGTAAAAGTGAAAAAAGGGGAAAGGATAGGACTGGGGGGGGGGAGGAAAGGAAATGTTCAATACATCAATTCTAATAATTCACATACTGTTAGGAGAATTTCCCTCCTATTTAAACAGGAGTGAACCCTAGCTTGTTTTCAAGGTCAATTTCAGGTGAAAGGGAGGTCATCTAGAGGTCACTTCTGCTCCCATGCAGGTCAATAAGGTCTCTTCACTTCCATAGCAGACAGGCTGCTCACACCCAATCAATCCACCGACGCTGCCGCTGCACCCAGTGTAATGAACAGTGAATAAATGTAGCCTATCATCACAAAACATGCTTTTTAAGTACCTTTCCTTTTCATGTAAAACCTCTCACTGTCAAATTCTACATTCACTCATCCAGCAGCGAGTAGCAAAAGTGAGAAATCAGACTCTCATTGGGGTTGGTAAAAGGTCACAGCTGACAGACACAGAGGTTAAACTGCCGAGTTAAAATACTGTTCATTACCCACTGCAGCTTTTTTGCTAACTACACTTCTTTGTGTTACAGTCAAGCAGTACATCAATATGCCCCTCCTCCTAATTTATTAGCAATTGTTGAATTGCATGAAGTGGGGGACAAGAGAGAAATTGATGTCTTATATGTTTGCATATATATATCGCATATATATTATTTTACCATTAGTATATTCTAATTCCTTATCTATTTTCATACTCAATACCCTGTGAGATATTGAATCTATGTAAGATGCACCCCAATTATTAGGAAAACATAAACTAGTATCAGCAGGAACTGGATAATCTGAATTCCGAAGCCCAAGGTCAGTTGTTTGGAGACCTTTTTGGTTCCTCCATTCCAATTTTTTAAAGGGGATTGTGTAAGAAATGTTTGGATATTTTTCACTCAAAGAAACTTCATTAGGTACATGTGATACTGTAATGTACACCTATCAAACGCATTGTCAGTCCAAAATACTATCTATTTTTAAGGAAATGTGAAATACTTGGATTTTTTTCATCAATTCTGTTATAGTCGGAGGAACATTAATAGTGGTGAGTAACCAGTGGAGTTTATGGGGGGATATAGTGCTTTTTCTACATTCGTTTGACTAAATGAAATGATTTGGTGTGAAGTCTGAATGGATTGCAGTGATTTTCCAAAACTGAAATTTTGCTGTTTGGTTAATTGGTATGGAGGTAGAATTCCCATTATTGAAATGCAGAGGCCTTGCATGTCAAGCTACAGATATGAAAACGTCTTACTGTGTACCAACACAAAATCACAAATCACGAATAAAATCAAGGTTTATTTACACGCTCTCTACAACAATAATTTGGTTCAACAAAATTACCATTATCTGTTTACATCTTTAGAAAGCGCATTCTGAGATTTATCTCAGAAAAAAATATATATTTTCCCCCTCCTGCATGCCTTCTCTCTCAGTGGGACTGAAAATAAAATGTTATGACTTAAATCACAAGAGGCTAACATCATTTTTAGCAACAAGGGCTGCATAATTTCAAGACTATGAGTGAGTGGCTGACTTTAACTAAAATGTTTCAGTTCTGTGCGTATATAGGTACATAAATAATTCAGAATTAATCCCTGCAGAGGGGACAATGGGAATCGTAAATTATCCATGTGCCATCCTCAACATTAGAGGCAATGAACCTATAGTAACAAACTATGAGTGTTACTCATTACATACATTTCACAGACACCTTAACCTTTTGAATATTAATTTCCCTCTGTAGCTTGTAGCTAGGCAGTATCATTTTTTTATTTTCCTTCCCACTCCTCTTGCCTTCATTTCCTTCTCTTTCATGAAACCTCCCAAACCGCAGTTAAACCACAGCTACTGAGTAATGTATGGAATACATTGATTTGTTACAGAAAGGTTTTGTTTTTTTTCCTTAAGCTGCATGTTTTTCTGCAAAAAAAAAAATCTCTTTCTATGACATGTAGCCTTTCTATAGGGTGTAAGGGAAAGTGTAATAGACAGTTTTCATGAAGACAGTCAAGGTGGCAAATCTGGGCAAATCTAAGTCCTTTGGGGTTGAAAATGTCTTTTGAATTTCATAACCATAGATTATACTTTTTGTAAAGCTAAGAAGATATTATAGAATTGTCATAATTCTCATCTGAAAAGATGGAAACAAAGGTAAGTTATAAAAGAGAATCAAGATATTTCCTAATTATAAAATTTACTGGGCTTTTAACTGTTAAGTTGGGAGTTTATTTAAAAAAGAATTTAATGACATGAAACAATAGGTGTTCTCATTTTTGTCTTTAAATTACCTCTGTTAAAAATATAATAAGCTTTATAGTTCATTTTTGAATGATATTATAAAGAGAAAGATTTTTCCTAGAATAATACATTTATGCATAATTCCTGTCCAATAGATAAGCTAAAGTGTAAATGTTTGTCAAGAGAAAATTTTTTGATAAGTAAAATTTATAAAAGAAATACAAATATCCATTTCTAAGAAATAGAAATGAGTTACAAGTCCCACATTGAACTGAACCACACGTAATAGGAAGGCTAGCATATGCAGCTGGACACAAACTGGTTTCTGCAACAGACTGTTCAGTATTTCAATATGCCCTTCCCCACTGTGGTAACTGGTTTCTACTGTAGTTAATTAGCTTCTCCTTCATCTCTTTCTGGCCTTTATTCACTTTTCCATACCTTCTACCAGTGCCCAACATAAAAAGTCGGGGAATATTTGAGATCTCTCTCTCAACCTTCTTTCCTTGCTTTACTTAAAACCCTCTTAACTGAATATATATTGTGTATATATATATATACACAATATATATTCAGAGTATAAATATTCAGTGTATATATCAGTATATATATTCAATATAGATAAATTCTATATATATCTATCTTATATACTTACTATGCAGACTATGTTCTTTGATAGAGGAGAGTTTTGTTGATTTTGTTTATTGTTTTATCTTGACATAGAAAGAGCTCAATCAATAATTTTGACAAATGCAACATCATTGTCCATTTGAAGTGTCAAGTACTGTTTACATGGTCTCTCTGGTTTCATTCGAGTACAGTCTGTGCCTTCTGCAGTTGTTGAACTTTGTTCTACATTGTATGGTATTGAGTCATGGTGGGACTTTTGAATGGCAGTTCATTAAAGAGATTAATGCAGTTCTTGTGGGGCTGGATTAGTTACCATGAGAGTGAGATGTTATAAAGTGAGGTCACCTCTCATATTTTCTTTCTTTCATACATATCATTTGCCTTCCTGTTTTTCAGTCATGTCATGATGCAACAGTAGATAGTCCTCCAATAAGGCCACCCAATCTTGGATCTCTAACCTCAAGAACATTGGTTCAAATAAATTTCTTTTCTTAATAATTACTCAGCCTCAGATATTATGTTATAGCAGCAGAAAATTGTGTGAAACACTCGAGTCCTCCCATAGCTAACTAATGCAATTAAGTGTGGCACTTTCCCAATGCAACCTTGCCTTCTCTTTTGGAGAATCACCTCACCCACACTTCTCCTTCTCTCCCCTCACAATTTTCGTTAGCCACCCATTGCTTTCAGAGTACACCTGACATTGCTTTCATTAGCATTAAAAGTGTCTCTCAATAAAAATCTGATATAATCTATTTCAATCTGTTCCTTAGAATACATTTTCACTTTAAAACGAATCTGATATTATTCAATTAAAGGATATGTTATCTATTAACAACATTCCAACGTGGACAATTAAGTTAACTGGAGTATACATTTTAAAATTCATTTAAAAAATTCTATTCATACTACGTAAATTTCTATTATATATCTATGTCTGTGTCTGGGTGTGTATGTACCTACAAAATTCTGTCTATAGTTTATTTAAAAAAATTGGAAACAGCTGATTACCAGTAGCTGGGGAGTGGCTTGAAAACATACACAGATACCCTACATTTTTCATCAGAGGCAACTTACAATTCTTAGCATTTTGAATGTGACAATACATTATACTTTTTTCTTTTAAAAAGACTCTCTTTACCTAAAATCCAGACTGTTATTTGACATGAACAAAGATCTCTATTTAGCTCTTACTTGGAAAATGGTATTTAGAGTTGTGAGGAAGATCAAAGAAAGAATTTGGCTTTTTACTCCAGAAAAGAGCTGACTGCTTTGTGGAATTGAGTTGCACAACGTATCTTATCAGTTTGGCACCAGTGATATTCATGCAAAACTACGATTAGAAAATACAATTCATAAAGATAACATGGATTATTTTATAATCCAAATTTTATGAACAAACCATGGTTGAAGCTATAGTGTTTGATTGAACTGTTATTCCTTGCATTTGTGTAGGATTCTGTAAACAGACTACAGTACATAATTAAATGGCAGTCTTCTTATAGCAAGTTGTGAGCATGCCATTTGAATACATCTTTTGGGTCTTATCCTCTTAGTAATCACGTCTTTTGTCTATCCAGCCAGCAGAAGTTATCATTTAGTAAAGAATGACAATGTTGTAACAAGAATAGATCTAAGTCCCTAATCGCTATTGTGCAAGAAATACAGTATTTAATTTTCTATAATTAAACTAAAATTCTACTTCAAATCTTCATTTGGGAGATATTATCAACTGTTAAGGGTTATCATCTACGGTTCCTATGTGTTTTACACATTTCTGGGAGTTTTGCCCTGGGAAATCTTGGGTGTGGGTGAATGTCTTTCCTACTGCTGTCTCCCTCACACAAACTGGCATCTGCAGGTGTTTCTATTTATCTAACTGCTTTTGGAATAAAAACACACCTGATTAATATTCTTCTCCTCTGAGCTTTTAGCCTCTCTTAAGATCTACCTTTCTCTCTCACCTGTTTAATGTCTTGGATGCACAAGGCACTGCAGGACTATTTACTTTCTTAGGCCACAGGCCCTCTAGACCCTAGGACTTATAAAACCTCAGAGTCTTTGTCTTTGTGTCAAGGTCATCTGATAAGACAACCCACTGAGCCATCTTTACTCCCTGTCTCCTATGTTATCTCTACTGGACAAAGGTGACATCATTTAACGTTTTTGCTCACTATATTAAATGTGAACAATGAACACCTATTGTCTCTGTCCTTTGATTTTCCCAAACCCATCTCATCACACTTCTCCCTCTGCCTTCCCCTTCTCTTAACAGTTTCTTAGGAAGCTGGACAGTGAAATCTGACATTTAAGTGAGGATGACTTAAGGTACCTGTAAGAATTCTTCCTGGTGCCATTAAAATTTATAGAAGACAAAAAAATGTATAGAAGAGATCTGCATAGCCAATTATTTATTAAGTTGAGCTATCACTATGATTATTTGGATAGGTGTCACGTGAGACAATTGCTAAAGTTTGCAGGGAACAGATCATGTTCTCTATTTGTAGGCGGTAATAAGAGCAGAGGGAAAATGTAGCCCTCTACAATCTATCTCAGCATCCCCTTGAGGAGTATGTACAGGCCAGAGATGCATGTGAAGTGAGGAAGCCAATTCAGAAGAAAACAAGTATCCTTTAGTCCAGAAAAAGTAGCCTTCTCAATTTTCCTGCAGTTTTCCTAGGGATAGTCCTCCTGATGGAGGCTGGAGTAGGATTTAGCACACTGATACCTTCCTTTGCATGAACTTTTCCTTATTCTACAGAAGAAAATAAATAAATACATGCCTGCTCACAGCTTTCATCATTTGTTCTCTCCAGACTCAAAATAAACTGCTGGAATGTGTCCCCCAAAAGCACTGGTTGGAAACTTAACCCCTAATGCAAATGTACTGGGAGGTGGTGCCCAATGGGAGGTGTCCCTGTCCTGAGAGCTCCACACTCCTTAGTGGACTGAAGCCAGATAGAAGAGGGCTTGAAGCTGTGAATCCTTCTCTTGCTCTCTGGCCCTTTCTTTGCCTGTCCACCATGGGATGTCGCAGCAAGCAGACCCTAGCCGCATGCGGAGACTTGACCTTAGATTTCCCACCCTCCCATCTGATAATAAATAAGTCTCTGTTCTATACGACTTATCCACTCTCAGGCATTCTCTTTAGCAACAAAACACGGACTAAGCCATATGGACATAAGTACCAGGTTTCTACTTTGAATACTACTCCTTTAAAAGTTATATCACTAAGTTAAGTGCAAAAAGAGAGAAAACAATGACAGGCAAACCTGCTGTCTACTGATAGTCCAGAAGCAAAATATCATATTTAGGAATATCATTAAAATATCTTCACAATTAACCCAAACTAAGCATTCTTATTCAATCAGGTAAGCCACGTATATGAATCTGAATGACTGACAACTGCAATATCATTTTCAAAGTTAAAGTTGCATTCTATAGTATTATTAGGTAATGTATGCACAATTAAATCAATTCCATTTCAATGAATAGAATAGGATAATTCAAAAAATACAACGGAAGCCATGTTGCCAAAGGACTCTTTTTCTAGGCCATGTGGAATATACCATAGTTTTACCAATTTTCAGTAATGTGTGTACAATACAAGCCAAGTAAATATTGCTGCAGCACTAGGAAATCTATCCCCCCCCGTAAACACAACTGCCCACAAATCAATTCTTCCTGAAAGACTTCACATTACTCTTTAAGGAAGCACCTTCCTGGCAAAGTAACCTATTGGCCTAAAATATGATAATGTGATAAATATCTGGCAGAATGATAACATAAATAGCTATAAATGGATTCCTCTCAAAATATAGAAATAACTGTAAAAAGATTTATAATGAGACCATGATGCTAATAAGCATCCAGAGATGGAAATTTTAACATAAAGATGAAAAATAATATTTAAAAATGGAGCAGCTGTTACATCAAAGGAAAATTTTGGTCTACATTATTGATGTTGATATTTAGGTCTTGAGAATAACTATCACAGACTTCTTGAAACTTAAATATTAATCCTATGAAAATGAATATCTCAATTATACTACTACAGGGAAGTGAACGTAATATTATGTGAAATAGCAGAAGAATAGCTATGGATGCACTGATTCCAGGGATGAGAAGAAATACAGGAATTGCCAAAAAGTACTCTTTGCTTATGAGATTATTAAAATGAAACTCTACTCAAAAAATACAAAACACATAAGAATGTAGATGCAATGCAAATCTAGGTGGTGTTTTCCTAAAATGAGTTTGTGAATTCTTAACATATTAAGAATAATATTGTCCAAAATATTAGAATAATACATTTGGTGATGTTATATGAAAACGTCTCACTGAAATTAACAAAAATGCTTTCTTTTAAAATTAAACATTTCAAAAAATCTCACAAATCTAATTGTAAAATTGTGTAGCTTTAATATAAAAACCACTGGGATGTTTCTAGAAATGGAATCATACTTAATACCCCATTTTGCCTTGCCACACTCTTAGCTTTATAATCTTGTTATCTACCATGATCAAACAGGGTGCCCAAGGCTATTGCTTTTCTGTATTTCTGGGAATGACCGTATAATACTATCAGACACATTATTGCTGCCAACTCTTGGTAGCAGCATATAGAGAAAGGGCTAATACTTTGTTTTAAAGACTGGGAAAAACTATTGAAAAATGTTAAATTTTACAGTTGTACCAGAAGTTTAACTCTTCTATTCCTCATACGCATGTACATTCAAATATACACTGACACATATATAGTCACATATCACATATGTACCTCCAAGAAAATAAACTACCACAAGCCAAGAACTATTTTATGTGTAGGAGAATATAATTCATTGAGTAATTCCTATGTAAGTTCTGCATGCATTGTCTGTGCTTCAACAAAATCCTTTAGATTTTCTATAATTTCATCATTAATGATAATTTACCATCAATATTAACTTACCAATTATCCAGCCATACAATATCCACATTATAAATTTTCCCTAGTGCCTGATTTCTAAAAGGCTCTACAGGTCCTTTCAATTCTCCTCTCTTAAAGCTTGTGAATAGACTGAATGATTGAACAATATGTCAAAATCTGATGACTTAAGTATAAAGAATTTGGTGAAACAAAGTGTATCTACTAAGCAGTCTTCATAACCAGAGTTGAGTGAGAAAGTTGAAAAAGTAGCAGAGACAATGGGTATCTGAACATTTTTTTCAGCTTATTTTTCATTAGACAGAGAAAGACCAATTTGAGTTGGTATAGGAACTCAGGATTAAAGTCTTAAAAATGGATTAGAACAAACACTTTAGTTCAAACTAGGCAATGATATTGCCTATTTTCTTTTTGGAATTAAACTACAGGTTCCTTTATGGCAAGAACTGTCTTCTTAATGGTTATATCCTGTTACTGGGGACAAAATAGATATTCAGTTAATACCAATTGAATTGATGCGTGAATGAATGATTTTATAAAAGACAATGAGAATAGCTTCTCAGTTCATCAAATTATAAGTATACTAAGGTTTTACTTAGGAAAAACATGTTTTACTATACAATAAAATGTGGAAATACAGTGGGTAGAATTATATGACACTGTCAATGTAATCTTTGTGTGCAGTTGTTGTTCCAAAGAAAATTTGGCTTCAAAGATAAATCTGAATCAAATTAATTTTATCTTTTCACAATATTATAATTTGTATGTTAAATGTTTTATCAGGAGAGTAGTTTGACTTTTTAAAAATCTTGCTCTAAATTTATTTACAGAAAACTCTAAGTCAGTTGAAAACAATTATGTGAATTTCCTGGTGAAAGAAAATGAAAAAAAAAAGTGCTTGAATATTTACTTTGTAACTTATGTGAAATGAGTATGAGATAATTGTGTGCTTAAAAAGAATAAATCAAGTTAACCCACTAAACTCACTTGACTGGGACTTACAGATTATGCAGTTTTCCTTCTTAGAGGAAACAAAAAAAAAAAGACTTATAAGCCACGGTCCAATTATTCCATTTTTCTTACTAATTATAGAGTAGACTCAGTTTTTTGTCTCAGACAGTAGATGATACATCTCGGAAGAGTGGTACAAAATCTGTCACAAACTATGGCTCATTTTATTCAATGTAAATGTTTTTTGAAAACAAAAATAAATAGTTAAGGAATTTTTGCATTCTAAGAAAGGCAGTTTCTCTCATGTATGCCTTGGCTCATGTTGTCTTTTATATCAAGGTGGAAGATTCGCTGTTGGTCCTTTTGGGAGAGAAAACCCAGAGAGACAGCAATCCAGCCCTACATGTGTTTTCAAAATAAAATCTCATGTTTCCGATAGCAATGAATTCAGAATTAATCTGGGCCAATAATTCCTATTTTTAGGACTGTAATTTGAGAAATTGTTGTCTATTTTTCTCCTGCATGTACAAAGAGGTTTCTACAAAGTCACAGCTTAAAATAAACTCTCAAGAGCTTCTCAAACATCCTCTGAAGAAGCTGAAGACTCTGGGTTGAATTATGCTCTTAAGAAGTTTTAAATGGATTTAAGGATTATAGAAAAGATCAATAAGATGGTACACACGGTATCCTTTCCATACGTTTATGGAACCCCATACTAAATACAGCTGTTGTTAAAATTTCAAGCAAGTTTCATGGTTAACATCACATATAGGGCATAGAGCTGATGGATGCAAAACTATTGAGCACCAGATAAAGATTTTCGCAGACATTTCCACTATAACTTAACCATTCTACTTAAGTACTTGAATAGCTGGAACTTATTTGTTTAGAGAGCAGCTGTTCTTGCCATTTTGCTTCTTTTCCCCAATAGTCATCACTGAATTGTTTTTAAGAACTACTTGAGAGGGTAAGAGTTTAGGAACTTATCTCATAAAAGTTTTCTGGTGTATTTTGAAAAGAGTAATCAAAAAATCTAAAAAGTATACTTTAATTACATAGGCTCTTTAGAAGAAATTGTTGACAGTAAATTCTGTTTACTAAGAATTTTTCTTTTAGTAGATTTTCTTGGAGGCAATATGAAATAATTCAATTCCGAGAATATTTTTATCACCTTTCTTTATATTGGGAGACAAAATCTATTATGCTTTGAAATGAATGAAGGTAACACTATTTTGAAAATCATGTTTAATTTGAAAAATGGCTCGTTTTACACGTAGTAGAATGAGATAAAACTAATGATTTTAAAGTAACTAAGATTCAGCATTGAATTTCTGGCAGGGCATTTTTAAAACTAGGAGAGGCATAGTTTTAGAATTAATTTTAGTAACAATCGAACTAAAGAAAGGATATGGATTCAGGCCACCATCATATTGCATTTCCATATAATGATATTTTCAACCATGCAGCAACAGAAGACATTCAAGACCTAGAATGATAACTTGTTTGATCACATAATGTTTTGCAAAGTACAAATCACAATTACTTGTGATTTTGTGCCAAAATGATTTGGCAAATTTTAAATAAAGGGGAATATATATGTGAATTAAGTCACCTAACATAATTGTACTTATTATATGTGAGTTGGATTGAAATCTCAGTGTTTTATCATCACAGATTATTTTAGTTCAGTAGAGGGCTCATAAGACTAATAGATTATCAACTAGATTTTTGGCTTAAGTTTCCTGTTATTTCCTTTCCCTTTATATTCTAGGGAAAACAAAATTTACTCCTGTAGAGCTAGAGATATGTTATGAGAAGAAATACAATTAGAGAAATATCATACTATTAATATTAGCTGAATCATAAAATAAAGCACAGATAAGCACAGATAATAAAGCACTCCAGTTTCTTGTTATAGTTGCGCCCTACCTTCATTTTGCCTATAATATTTAATACTATTGAAAATATTATAGTCATTTTTCTATACTTATCATCTGTCTCCTCACACTAGATTGTATGTTCTATAAGCACTGAAAATGTATCTGTTATATTCATTATTAGACTCTTAAACCGAGTATCCAGTAACCTCCGAGTAAATATTAGTGAACTGAAATGACTGAAGTCATATAGATATTTCTGAAATGATTATTCCTTTACAATAACAGAGACATTCATTACCTCCAATGTTTGCCATAGGATGTTTCTTCCTGGTAATATATATTTACTAATACACCTTGTCGACTTTAATAGAATTTTGAAGAAGAAAACACAGGTACTACTCATAGGAAACTCACAGAATATTGAGCTTATAAGCAACCTTTGAAGGCCAATATAAGGGACGGAAAAGATATACCCACACTAACAAATAATGTATTTTCAGAAGAATTTCAAATGGCCAGTGCTGATATAAACTCAGCTTTGCACTCTCTGGTTTCTGGGTGTGCTAGATCTGTATTGGACAGAAAAATAATGTTCTTTTTAAATACAGCAAAAGTTTAAATTTAATCTAGCTATTAAAGGTGAGCAGAACATACTTATTTGGATTTGAATAGAAAAAAGAAATGCTTAGGAAAATAGAGTCGGGACACTAGTTGATAAAGACTTAATTTAGTATTTGTAATACACAAGAGACCACTTTCAAAATTTCAGTTCACTAAAATTAATTATATAATTGATACTTAGTATTTATTTGTAAATAACTGAAGACCATATGCTAATAAATAATAAATCTTTCCAATAGAAGGATTTTTTAATACTTTTTGGTATCTTCACATATTATTTTTAGGCTTTCATAAAAGTGAATAAAATCTCATAATTTCAGCTTAAAAGAATTTCATATTCTTTTCTTACCTCATTTCATAATTAAAAGAAAGCAAACTTTTGTTATGCCAATGAATATGAGTTCCTCAAAAATTCCTCTAGAATTAGTTCCACAAAATAGATACATAACATAACCAACACAGCAGTATTACCTTTACTGTATGAAAATATTGTTTTTTAAAGCTGTGCTCAAGTAAAAGATCTTTGAAACTACCACAAAATGCTAGCCTAGTATTCTAAAAGATAAAATTTCAATTAATAGTCGATGAAACTTTAGATTATCACCAAGTTAAACTATTTCTTTATGTGAAACTGATCAGAGTTTTGATGTCCTGACAGTATATACTATGTCAACGATTTCTGTAATGAAGTTCATTATTGGCACAATTGAAATAGTAGGTTCTTAATTTCCATTTTTTCTTTAGTCTTTTTGACAATTGAGACAATTATTTTATTCATTTTGAACATAATTCCTATGAAAGTAAATCTGTAAAACATTTTTTAGCTACAATTAAATCTTACTTTAGCTCATATAACTTGGCTGAGGTACCCTTTTAGAAAGGATTATCATGAAGAATCTATTTGATCTACAATTTTCAAATCTCACATGTGTTAATATAAATTATTTTTCTTGACTATATACATGAAATGAATTTCTAAGTCATTGTCTATAGAAATCATGCACCCACTCTTTTTGTCAATATTCACATTGTAGCTTAAAATATCTGTGATTTTTTTTAATTCACCAGTCATGATTGTTATATTTTTGTTTAAATACTATTTATACCAGTTTACAATTTTCATCCTGTACATAGGTATTTGAGCATCAATTGCAACCTTCAGAACCCTTAGAAATCCATAGATCATTGAAAACTTGGAAACAGAGACATGGAGGTATTCTGGGCTAATTTTCAATATTCTACACATATTTAGCTGGTGGTATTTTAATTTAACATTTTTCAAAAGTGAAAGCTATGTTAGAAGTTATTCACCAGGAGGTAAGTGAAGACTACCAGGAATCTGCTAATGACTTGTTCTTAGATTAGACTGAACCTAGGTCACAAAGGTAAGCATCTCGCTATTATATGGCCAACTTTATCTCATTCAAGTCAAGCTTGAAAAAAAGCACGTTTCAGATGTTGACTTTTGCTTCCCCCAGATGTATGTGATCTTTGGAGGAGAAAAGGACAGTATTAGGCCTTGGTGCTGGCATTTTCATGTCTTTCTCAATACTGCAACCATGCTGTGTCCTTTGGAGATGTTCTTTTACTGGACTGTTCCCCAATGAAACTGGGTCTTGAAGTGTCAATGGTATCAAGAGAGATCATAGGGTCCCCCTCTCTATCTGCCTCTGGTTGATGTCAGTCCTGCTGGCCCTGTGGATTCTGGTCATAGCTGCCAACTTTCTCTTTGAAACTTCTTCCTTTTCATTATGTTTAGGTGCCTCTCAAGTCACCGAGCTTTGGTCCACACTCAAAATCAAATTTCTTTCTTCTTGTCTCTCCCCGACTGATCTCAGAGATATTACAAAGCACATTAAATCTCCAAAGAGAGACAGCACTTAAAAGTGGTGTTTCACTTTTGTGTTAACTCACAAAAGTCAGTATCTCTGACTGATCACATATGAAAGAACCCTCAAAAAGAACAGTATCACATTAAAAAAAATTAAAGCATTTAAAGTGCTCTTTTGGGTCTATCTTCTTTTAGACTCTTCAACCTGATATAATGGTGGGGGTAGGTGGGTGGAAATCTGGTCTAAAAATTAATGATTAGCAAATTTGGGAAATTCTTTAAGTTTGGCTGGAGACTTTTTGCTTTATTAGTGCTACTGGCGGTGTGTGTATTTGATCTCTAATTTGACCAGCCCCAATTATTCGATAATACTGTCTGGGTTTGAGAAACTAATAATCTGTTTCTCTTCTTTGTACAAAAGAATTTAAGGGGATATAACTGAAGGTTGACTGAAAATTATGTTTTCATAAATATAAAATTAGGGAGTGATATTTTAGAAAAGGTATTCCATCTATAAAATTGACAAAACAACAGAAAATTAAATGGTGGTGTGTATGTTTTATGATATCAGAGCTATGATTATGACTTACTTTCTCCAAGGAAAGAGACTAGTAACTTTAACATATTTACCAAAGAGCTTGAACATCTTGCCAGATAGATAGAATAAAGCTCAGAGAAATTAAGCTTTTACCAAACTTATCAAAATAGTATTTGAAATGGTTATGCTGTAAGGATGAAATCCAGGCATCTTCAACTAGCTCTTATAGCACAAAGTGCAATTTCAAGTGAATGTGTATGATTAATAACTGTTTTTGTTGGATCAAGGGAAAACTGCGTAATTTTCATTCTCATGTGCCATTAAGAATTGTCGATGGCTATGAAGGCATATAGAGATTTTATAAACTTTCTCATCACTTAGTCTCAAAGTAGGCTTAAGAACTTTAAGAATATTTTATTTTATTGTACTGTTTCAGAATGACTGTGTGTGTGTGTGTGTGTGTGTGTGTGTGTGTGTGTTAGTGATTTTCATTTTCTGGTCTTTGTTAAGGTGAACATATTAAGAAGAAATTCATAGAACAAATTTTGGAATACCTGGTATGTTTAATATAAATAAAACTGTTGTGCTTCTCAACTAAGACTTTAGTAAGTATCATCTTCCCTGGGAAACACAACTTATGATTACAAAGTATTCTTTCTTCAATAGTTTTTATGACTGGCATCAAATAAATATTTTCCTTTTTCCCCTGTGGGTGTTAAAATACTGTTAGTAATATTTATATTTTAAATCTTGAAGCAACATGCATATAAGTATTTTTATCCTACAGAGTAACTTTTAATACTACTGGACTGGATAGATATCATATTAGATTTTAAGAAGAGTCTTGAAATGTCCTGAGTCCTTAAACATTTATACAGTTTGAGGGGTTAGTTCATAGTTCAGTGTGTTCCAAGTCAGAGCAATTGACATTTTACTTTTGATCTTCACATTTTGAAACCTTGTTCCATATTCTATTTCCTATCTGGTTCATTGGCATTGACTATTTTTTAGATAAATAAGAGTGTACCTCATTGACAAGCTTTCTAAATTTTTAGTTAAGTTCAACATCAAACTCATATCTATAGTTTATTTTTTAAAAAAATTTTTGCCAGAGAGTATAATGAAGCACAAATTTTACTATATTATAGTTTATGTATATTAGAAGTGCCCACTAAACAGTTAACATTAATGAAAAAATAAGTTATATTATTTTCTAAATACAAAAATGTTCATTTAGTATGCTAATTAAAACTTACGAATCTCACCCCTATGATGACTGTAAAGGAAGAAAAAGGGAGGAAAAGTCTAATCTAAAGCTACTATGTACAAAATCGGCAGATTATGTACCAGTTCTTCAAATTGAAACATTCATGAAATAAGGGAACCTTTTCCCTGAAGCCTTGTCAGAATGTGTTGTTTGGTTCTTGATGGCAGCCATTCTTTCTGAAATAAGATGACTCTTAATGCTTAATTTGCATTTCTCTGATGACCAGAGATATTGAGCATCTTCTTATGTATTCATTGATCATTTGTATGTCTTCTGAGAAATATCTATTCATTTCAGTTGCTCATTTTTTGGCTTGGGTCTTTTACTTTGGGTTGTCTCTTTTTTGAGTTCTTTATATATTCTAATATTAGTCCTCTATCAGAGGAATAGCTGGCAAATTTTTTTTCCATCTTGTAAGTTATCTTTTCACACTGTTGGTTTTTTTCCTTTGCAGTGTAGAAGCTTTTTAAATTTGATATAATCCTGTTTGTTGATTCTTGTGCTGTTGGGGTCCAGTTCAGAAAGTCCTTATCTGTGTCTATGTCATTAAGAGTTTTGCCTATTTTATCTTCCAGTAGATTATTTCTGTCTTAATATCTAGCCTTTTGATCAACTTTTAAACTGGTTGTGGAAATATAAACTAGCGTAGCCTCTATGGAAGTCAGTATGGAAAGTCCTCAAAAACTAAAGCTGAACATTCCATTTAACCCAGGTTTTCTCCTGCTAGGTATTTTCCCAAAAGAGTTAAAGACATCATATTACCATGACACATCCATACCTATTTTTATAGTCACACAATTTATAATAGCTAAGTCTTGGAAGCAGTCCAGATATTCATCAACTGATAAGTAGATAAAGAAAATGTGATATTTATAAACAAGGGGAGATTTCTCTGATATAAAGAAGGCTAAATTTGAGTCATTTGTCGGGAAATGGATGCACCTTGAGACCTTAATGTTAAGTGAAATGAATCAGACATATAAGCTTAAGTATCAAATAGCTTCTCTTATATGACAAACCCAAACTATAAATAATTTAAAGAGCAAAGAAAAAATAGACAACAGAAAATAGAGAAATGGAACATTGGTAACTTGGAAGAGCATCTTGAGACGGAAGGAGAGGAAGGAAGAAAGGGGAAGGGGAATAAAAATAATTAAGATATATTATGTGCATGTATCTACTCTACCCAATCAATGTAATCATTATGTACTATAAACATGTACTAATAAAAGGATTCATGAAATAAGATTTATACCTCCAGCACTGTCCTCTTGATTATTCTTTTAAAAGGTATATTTCTAGACAAAATCAATGATAAGTCTACTTGAATGGAATACTTTATTTTACATAAGAATATCTAATATAATAACAGTACTTCTTTTAAATATATTGAATTGACTAATGTAATCTATCTTTCTATCAAGAAAGCTATTCTCACTGAAATTAACAAACAATACCTAATATTTTGTGAATAATAGTTACATGCCAGATGTTGTTTTATGTACTGACAATAGGAGCTCACTTCATACTTGTATGAGCTCTATGTGGTAACTACCATTACTAGATCATTTAGAAAATAAGTAAACTGGGGAAGAAATTTGGACAGCTAACTTCCCAGAGTTACATTGCTTGTATTCCTTGGATTAAGAACCTAGCCCCTTAAAAAGAGATCTATATTACTTCTAAAATTTTGTAGTATTTCCCAGTCTTTAATACCTATATTTTTCAAATCATATTTCCTCTGTTAGAAGACAAATACTGAGATAAAGGTGGAAAATACAGTTTAGAGTATGGGATTTTGTTAATTAACCTAAACAACTACAGGAAAATGAACTAATTTCATAATGTGCTTTATTTTGTTGTTTATCACATCTCAATGAGATTTTTAGTCCTATGTTGACCTCAATTATGTGATGAAACCAAGAATACCTTACAGAGGAAAACATTGATTGCACAATCTTCATTACTATGTGTATTTGCTCCCTAGGATGTTTGCTTGAAAAAAGAAGTGCTTTCTTAAAATAATCTTCAAAATGCACTAGAAAATATTATGACTGCAAAGCTATATTAAAATACGTAAAATACTTGGGAGATCAACTTAAACTAACCCTCATAGTCTTCATGTTTATTATCACACAAGCACAGTCCAATATGCTGTATAAGATAGGACAAAGCTAAAGCACTGTTTCATTGTTTCAGTTTAGAAATCTAAAAAGAAAGGTTTAGCCTGAGTGGAAGTAAAGATGAACATCAGCTCTGGGGTGAGGGGCTGGCATATGGAAACGAGAGAAAGTTTTCATCAGGCAGTGCATCAAGTCTTATACAATAAATCTAATTTTTTAAAAAAGCAATTTACACAGATTCCCCATCAAACAGTGCAGGAGAAGCACAGATGAGGTGCTATGCAGTGGCACTATGCTCTAGTCCTCCTTTATAAAAGCTGTAGAATCCTTCCAAACATCTGAAGCTGTGTAAAGAGGCACATGCTACTTTTAAAAGGTACATATTGCTCTACATTCAAACATTCTTTTACTTGCTGCAATATATTTGAGTGGGCGAGGTGTTATTTGTCATTAGTATTTGCCTAGAATACTTGAAATGAAATCAAATGTACACAGAGAATTTCCCTGAAAAAAACAATGTATGTTCCCAATACCTTGATGCACATTGTATTTTTGCTACATTACTTTTCATGTTTGGATCTACCTGAGTCACCTTGAGTAGCTGAAATATGAACTTGTTAAAGAGAAGTGCAAAGTTCAAAAAACTTTATCTACACTATAGTAAGAATTTCTTTCTTTCTTTTGAATTATTTTGTTTTCAAACTTTGGTAGCTCATTTTAATGAATTCATGATGATGTTACCCATATGATAAATAATATTTTTTGGCCCGATGTTTGAAAGGAAAGTACCTAAATTACATAATCACTCCTAACTGGACCAGTGCATTTTTCTCTAATGATATTAGTGGAAAAAATTATATTGTTTTGTCTTAAGCTTATCTTTTGAAGATGTACTTCTGAAAATGGCTCTAGTACCCTGAGCAGTGTATAGGACAAACATTAACCAAATGCCTGACTCTTCTTCCCCAGACTTATACCTTGTCGTCTTTCCTGCCAAAATTCTTGGTGTTTCTTTTTCTCTTGATTCTTTTGCTCTTTTCTTTGTTTTCTTAATGGTATTAGCAGATACAGACAAGCTAAAGGCAAAGTATGAAAAATCTCCATAATCATTGGTGTATTTTCCTCCAATCTCCCATCTACTTCCGTTTTTTCCTCTCATCTACTTCTATTTAAAACATACAATGTGAAACTTCATTGCCTTTGACCTTATTGGTTTCCCCCTTAAATGGACACTGATAATTAATAGAGAGCCACTGAGTGACGTGAATGTATACTCCATCACATTGTTGAACATGCTAAATAATTTAAAACACACAGAAGACTCTAATGTTTGGTGGGGGAGGTAAAACCATCCCCATTTGGAGGGGGCAGAAGGTTGGGGTCTTTGCTTTTTTGTTTCTATTGAATGCATTTCGGCTGTACAGCTGGAAAGGGCTTTCCTATAGGACTTTAAAGGCAAAGTGGAAAAATGACATAAAAGCCTTGCTTGGATTTGATTGATGCACTCTCATATTTGAAGTTCACTCGGAGCTTTGTGCTAGAAGGCCTGGGTCACTCTATCCAGAGCTCTAATGAGACTGTGTGTGAACACTTCCAGCTTTGTAGGCCCTGCTTTAATCAGAGATTGGAAAACACTCCTGACTGATAGGCTCCAGAATCAGATCTAAACAGAAAATAACATGCTCGATTTGGCCTCTGAAGGTGGGTTGAGCAAATCTTTGTGATGTATCGGAGCATTTGCAGAGTGCAAGTGCACGTAGGGTGGTTCCTATTTCTGTCGGCAAATACAAATTTTTCACTCAGCAGGCATAATCAGAGCTAACTCAAGAGGAGAAATAACAAAAACTCAACAGCCCTTAGCAACTCAGCATGGCATAGAGGGATTTAAGACTTTAGCATTTTATCTCCATCAGTATGAAAATGTATGAGGAAACCTGAACTTTGAAAGTGCAAATAAACACAGTTAACACACTGCAAACCACTGATTCAACTGGGTCTTTTTTTGGTCACCTTAGTTCCTTTATCAATTTCACTTAAGAGTTTCAAATTTCAGAAAATTTGTTTCCTAATTTAACCAAGTGAGCTCATTTCAAGGAGCTGAGGATAATGTAAAGTACTCAATAACGACTCTCAATGGGTTCCTAGAGCAAAATGATGCTCTGGTGTTCAAAATCTGGTGTTGAAGGACAAAAAACGTATGCTGAGGGAAGACATGACTCTTCTCCACAGTGAGAGGAAATAGAAATACCCAGCACTCATCTTCCAAAGAGGCCTGACTCACAGATGTTTCGGATCGTACTTATAGAACATCTTTATAATTTAAAAAACTAATGCAACCATGGAAATAATAATTAAAAGGTAAGTAGCCTATGGTGATATTTTCCATAGATAAACAAAGCATGCCTGGTCAGTGTCTTGTTTATAAAACTTTCATTTTCCTTTCATTATTTCAAGATTTTCTAGTCTTTATTAATAACTTTTAAAGAAACCGTTACATATTAACACGTCTGATGTTACTTTTCAGTACTGATATCCTTTTCATCATATCTGAAATGTGAGATCCTTCCTAGAGTACTATTTGATAATGTTGTGCAAAGCATCTATGCTCTTAAAGCTGCATTAGGACAGTGATCATGCATTTTAGGATTTCAACTTAACCTGCTTAACTGTCATTAATAAGACCAAGAAAGAGAGTTACCTGAAATGCACTGGGAAAAGCCTGACATATCGCAACCCACCTACAAGGAATTTTCTTGAAGTAATATAGAATTTGCCTCAACAATTGGATCTAGGTTTTTTGTTTTGTTTTTTTTTGTATCAAGGATTGAACTCAGGACCTGTGCTTGTGAGGTAGGAAGCACCACTGAGCTAAATCCAGGCAACAATTATACAAATGATCATTCTTCTCTAACATAAGTTTTCCTTAACCTATTTTGCATAGCTAACGGTCTCCAGCCTACTTTGTTTTTAAACAGCCCGCTAAAGATATTTGATCCTGTTTCATAGATTTCTTAGCAATTACAACTTTAGATGGAGTGGTTTTTGCGGGTCCTGAGGCAATGTGAACTGGCAAATATATGTTATACTTTTCTTCCCTTAATATTCATCTTGACTCCTTCATAACCCGAGAATGGGGGGAAAATACATAAAGGATACTATTTTTGTTCTGATTTCTGGGCACTGAAAAAATTTTCTCAATCATAAAAGTGAGCGTTAGACATCCAAATCTAGAACAGGAAATTAACAAAATTCCACACTCCCTGTCTTGCCCTGTGACCTAACTCCACCTCCTTCTGCATTTTCCCCAGACCACTGGGAATGTTTATTATGAGAGAAATTCCCTAGGCAGAGGTTTCTGTTTCTCACTCCTCTAAAGGAATCAAGGATATACTACTGTCAAACTGTAAATCCTGAGTCCAAATATTTTAGGGCAAATCAGCTTTCATTATTGCCTGAATATTGCCCTCTTCTTTTAGGTTAGTTGTTCTGAATCCAGATGAATTATTTAGTGCAAAGTAAATGCTCTCTCTCTTTCTGTCTCTGTTTTCTCTCATTGTTTTTATTTCTGCAACAATGTTTAAAAATTAGAATAAACTTAGAATGAGAGGAATTTATAAGCCAGTTGAGGTCTTGACTTTTACAATTTCATATTACAAAATTTACACAAATGTTTGAATTTCCTAAATTTGTCAATAGACAAATATAACTAAATTAAAAGATTAACAGTTACATTATTAGGTACATTTATGTAAAGAATTATGCAAACATTTTAATTTTTCTCCATAAACTACTTCTTTTTGTTCAACACTGCCATTATGTTAGAATTGCAAAATAGATGATAGATTATTGAGTAATTTCTCTGGAATTCATGAGTTGGCAAGTGCTTTTGATTCTAAGCAAGCCACTATTCTTATGGAACCCTTATTTACTTTGTGTAAAATGTAGTAATTTTCTCTAAATTTGGAAGATACCAGTAAGAATTAAATGGTTATGAAATCATATTCTCATTCAAAGGAGAAAGACTGAATGCACTTCAAAAGATCCTAATATTTTTAAGATTATGGAACGTATTTAGATGGATAAAATTGTGTTTGTGACATATTCTTCCTTGTGATACCATCTCCCTATATTTGGGTTTGTAGTAGATTGGTACATGTAACTAAATTCAATGTAGAATTGAACTAATTTGCTATCTAATACATTGCTTATATCTTTGATCATTCCTTTTCCCTGTTCTGTCACATCTAATCTCAGGCTAACCACTGTCACTTGTTGGAACATAGTAGGTGTTCTATATTTATTTATTGAATGAGTGAATCAATAAATCAATCAATCAGTCAAGGAGTTATTGACATCTGTGAGAACAGTTTGATAAACCCATGTAGCTTTCCATCTTGTCAAGTACATTTCCTAACACAATTAAAGGTAGAGAATTAAGTGAAGTACTAAAACTAAATTCATCATTTGATTTCACATCTTTAGTGCTTTGTTTTTGTTATCTTTCTCCTTTACAAAGATTCCCCCCCCCCCTTTTCTGCACTGAAATCAGTAGATTTCAAAGTTAAATATATCACCAACAAGCTCACCAGTACAAAACAATTTCATGAAATGTTGGGAGTGATATTCTAAAAATCTTGAAGGACAAGTGTTGACGACATGAATTCCCTTCTGTACTTGTAGTCATTAGCAAATACAGTGCATTTCTCTAAATACAAATAAAAACTTTATGAAAGTTTATTGAATTTTCCCAGTCAAGTGAAGATAACATTCACTTAGCTAATTTTCTATTAAATTATTTCTAAGATCAAGGACCATACTCTATCTTATCCTTTTCTATTTCTACATCCCACATTTATTTTATGTCTAAAATGAGGTTTAAATATTTAATGCTGATTCCATTGTCATGTCTTTATCTCTGCAATTGAGGTAAAATAAAACATAAAGAGAAACATATTTAACATACAATGATATGAACAAGTTAAAGATGAATATTGAAAGCATCTCCATTTTATTCTGATTTTTTTTCAAATTCTTAAAATGGGAACTAAAAATTGTCTATTTATCTTATTAAGTATAAAGCCAGACTCAGGGGAAATATATAATTCAGGAAAATTAAATGCAAAAAGAAATAAGTCATTTTAAATATCAAAAAAAGAAATATTGAAATATGAATTTTATCAGGAAAATTTTAAGCCCTGATCAGGTCCAAGGCCCCTGGACAGATCTGATTCCTGTTGGATATAATTTTCACAAAAATTATGTTTTCTCACAGACTAATTCCTTTTCTCTCTGCCATCTACTTTTTGACTTGATTTGATGAATTACAACATTCCTACAAAGTTTTGTTGTTTTTTAAAAATTTTTTAAAGATGGTCGCACTATGTAGTTCAGGCTGGCCTTGAACTCACTATTTAGTCCAACTTGGCCTCAAACTTGCTGAGATCCTCCTACCTGAGCCTCCCCAGGGCTGGAAGTATAGGCATGAGCTTTTCTTTTACATAATATTGAGAGAGAGAGAGAGAGAGACAGAGAGAGAGAGAGAGAAAGTGACTAGGCAGACATTTCTCTTGAGTGAGCAAAATGATTCTAGTCCTGAGAGTACAGGGGAAGGTAACCAAAGCTGGCCAGCTCCTGTTCCCCTCTAAATTGCCTAACCTCAGGGCCATACACTCCAGGCTCCAGGGTTTGGGCCGCCCATAGTCTAGGCAGAGCACATGGACACATTACAGCCTGATCAGCAAGCTCAAGGTGGATTTTACCAAGCAGCCAACTGTGGCTTCCATAATATAAAGCTACAGTGTCTTAGAGCTCATGCATTTTATTAAAGCTCCTGCCACTGTGTTATTTAGGTATGAACAGTGTTTAAGGAAGTATTTCCATTCAAGTTGGTAGGGAATGACTAATATCCTCAAACAAACCTCTAGGGAAGAAACTACAGGGATCAGAAGAGAAATGTAAAGATGCAGTCACCATAGTTCTAGGAAATCCCCTAGAAAGCCAAGATAAACCCATAGTTTTATTTATTGCTGGGAAAAAACCTCCTTCTTCTGTTTACGTGAAGTAATTTTAAGATAAGTCAGAGTTGGTCAGTTAACAGACAGTCTAGAGTTTTCTAAAATCGAATGCCTTCTTTTCCCTATATTTTCAGTTGATGAATTCCAGCAAAATTAAAGGCATTCTAGAAAGTGTTCTTAAATTCTTTTCATTTCTTTTTCTTTTTTTTTTAACAGAAAGATTGGGCTTTTTAAAAATTTACATTTAAAGGAACATCATTTAAAATTGCCATGAACTATTTTAGTTTTAAACTAAAAGTTCAGGATGTTTCCAAAGGTCACACTAATTGTGATGGGACTTTAAAAAAATAAACAAGACTATTCAGTAAAATATATATATATATATATATATATATAGAGAGAGAGAGAGAGAGAGAGAGAGATCATAGTAAGAGTTGCTCTTGTGGGTTAGTGAGATAATTTATTGCAAAGAGAATTTGATATTTGCTTGGAAAAAAGTAATAGTAATAGTGTGTGGATATTTGCTTGGAAAATAGTAAAAGTAATAGTGTGTGGTATCAGAGAAAACCAACTACACTTTTCAAATTTTTTCTTAATCCATTCTTACTCTTAATTTTTTCTTTATGGAAAGTAGTTTCTTTTAAATCAATATATCTTATCTTCTATCTTGTAAGAAGTTACAAAAAAATCAGTCATAACAAATGAAAAATCAGCTTACATTTTTTCTTAGAGAAATTATCATAAGTATTTCTACTAAAATATGCTACTAGCTTCCAAGGTATATTTTAAGTTTTCTCAATTTTAGGCAAATTGTGGGAAGTATTTAGGTTGTGATTATATGGAATGGAAATAGGTAGTGGGTAAAATAGGATTCATTATCTTTAAACTAAAGAGAAGGTAAACTGAAATAAGTAATTTCCTTTCCAAAGAAAAAGACGCTGGTATTTTTAAATCAGGAGAAAAAAACAAAGGTCTAACTGCCATGTAAACTCATTTTAAATGTCATGTCTTATTAGAACCTAATAATTGGGATGTTTGTTTCCTCCTTTTGCTGGAGCCATCAAATTTGTCAAAATTTTACGATAATTCATTCCATCATTCCTTAGACGTTTAAATGAGAGACAGTCCTAGTTGGAGGCGGCGGGGGGGCTTCCTCTGTAATCCTATTCCTTATGTTAAAACTGCCTGGAGAGAGGATATAAAAATATTCTATGTCATGGCATAACCAGCAGCTAAACTTTCAAATCCAATATGTAGGATTTCTTGCGTTTTTGGAAAATGACAACAAATTGACCATCTGCCATGCTTCACCTTTGGACTTCAGAACTATGGCTGACTCAATCTCAGCCAAGCTTCCTAGCATCAGTATGATCCTCTCCCAGAGGGCGTTAAGCTTTCCTTCTCCAGAACGGGTAAGCTCCCCCTCTAGTGTTCACTGCTTATCAAATGATTCCTTCAACAAGTAAAACAGGGAAATGCCTGGATTTTTGGTTTCTCATAGAAAGACAAAGATTGGAGCGATGTGTATAGATGTTTAATGGCACAGAGAGGAGACGATGAGTATAAATTCTACATTGTCAAATATGCACTTTCCTTTGGTCCTTCTAAACGCTGCTTACCTGTTTGTTTGGCTCTGGATCTCGGAGAAATGCTGCTTATGCTGCCTGACAGGCAGAGTGCACCGCTGAATACGCAGGATAATTTAGAAGACATAAGAGGAGCTGGTAAAAACAGCTGTTTCTGTTGGGAAGTTTGATGCCTCAATATTAATAAATGACTTCACTGGAACCCAACACTGAAGAGATCTTTATTTGCATCTAATTACAAGTGGAGGAACAGGATAGTCAATGGGTGCCAGGAGCTCCAGCATTGCTTTTTGTTCCACAGTTTTGAAAAAGACCAGCAAAAGAATTAAATCTCTCCCATTTCCTGATATAAGAGCCTGGATAAATAAAATCCCATACACTAAAAAGCTTATCCTTACTATATCTGTCAGAAGTATGGGAATAAAGTAGTGCAGAAGATAGTTTTAAAGTATGCTGGCATCAAAGGTTAAAAGTTCAGCAACTTCATTAAATCTAGGGTTGAAGTGTTAGTGAGAAATTATCCAGAATTTATCATGCAACTAGAAATAAAAGAAAGGAAAAAGAAGGAAAGAACAAAAGAAAAAAAAATAAACAAAAAAAGCTAAAGACAGTTCTGAGAGGTTGAACTCCCTAGTTGGTTACCAAGTTAAAATTCAAAACTTTATTTATATATTTGTAATCATTGTCTTTATTTTAAGCTAAAAGAGACAAAACAAGAAAAAACTGTATGCCAAATTTTTCAAAGAAATCAGAGAATCTTACTGTTTTAGTAATTGTTTTAAATCATTTTTTTTGAAGGATTGTGTATTTCTTGAAAATATTCATATTCATTCATTTATAATGTGGATTGAAGATTATATAATCACAGTAAATTAGCCTAAGTTTTAATCTTTTTTTTTTTTGGTACTGAGGATCAAACTCAAGACCTTGAACTTGCGAAGCAGGCGGTGCCACCACTGAGCTAAATTTCCAGCCCCTAATCTTCTTAATTTGGGGGAATAAAGTTGTCAAGTAATGTACAATTGTCTAACTTTTACTCGTGTTTCATATTAATATGTATTGACAACATAGGGATTTTAAAGTTGCAGCAAAGAGGATGTCCACCTAAACATGAGAGAGGCAAATTTCCTTCTAAAGTATGTGGCTTGTGTAACCCTTGATAATCAAAAGTACCCTGATCTTTGTCATTAGGCAGTATAAAGGGCCTATGAATTACACCAACCTGTATCTTGTCAGAACCTGCTTGCATTCTATTCGAGTGTTGAAACCGAATTGTTCTGTTCTGGTTCAATAAGGAACTCAAATATTTTATAAAGTAAAGTAAGCCAGTTCTTAAATATAATCATTACTTTGCTATTGTTGTTTTCCTGTTTACTAGGACATTTCAAACTGGATTATTCAGAATAAGAATACCTTTAAGTTTTTCCTGTTTTCAATTTTCCTAGTCCTATGTCTTACCATACCTCATTTTAGTGTTCTCTTTTAAAGTTGAATTAAGGTTTTTTTGAAAAGGGTTATCATTCATAAACTAATAGAACCAGGTGACATGGGCCTATCTGCAATCAGCAGAGGCCCCTTTGGAGTGATAAAAGACTAATATGTGGGTCTATTTAATACTGAGCTTCTTAGATGCCACTGACAGCACATCGCATGGCCATTTCCCCTGAGCTCAGAGTTTGTCTTGGTGGACCACTCTTCTTTAAACTAGGCTGAGACCTCATGCAGGCCTCCAGGAGTAGCTGTGTGATTGGAATAACTTTCAGTCACATGCTTCATTTTAGGACACATCAGGAGACACGCAGTGTGAACTGAAGGATGGTATGAATACAGACATCACCTTCTTCCACTTTATTTTTTAGACAGTCCTCTAAACCACCACCAGTTCAGGTGAAGTCCAAATCACTACCCAAATTCCAAAGTAAATAGAATCCCACTTACAATGAGAAAATTGAATTTTATTAAACTTCCTTAGCTCAAGTTTCTAGCTGTAAACTTCTGCAACAAAATCTCTAATATGAAAGAGGTTGCAAGTTATATCATCTTGACTCAGTTAAATTGCTGAAGATTATGCAGCATTGCAAAAGACAGATACAGGGACTGCTGTCAAACAAAGTGGCAATAGAGAAATGGACAGAGAAGACCAAGCTCAACAATAAAAAAATAAAAGCTCAAAATAAACTTAACAACACAGAACCATATGGAATTTTGTAGTTGGGAGTGACTTATACAGGGATTTAAAAAAATATAAGAACCTAAGGGAACTTAGAGATCATCTCATCTTCTTTTTTCACTTTTCAAGTGTCAGGCCCAGGAAAATTTAGAAAAAGACATTATTTGCTTGATGTCATGTCTTGTGGCCACAAAATAGAGAACAAGCATTAGAGCCTAGTTTTAGGGTTCCAGTGAGAGTGCTGTTTTCACTAAGCGAGTTGTCATCATGCTCTGAAGGTTATCTAGGGGTGTTTCCATAGAAATTAAAAAATTTACTTTGGAAAGATATCAAATCTATTCATAGGTAGGTTTCTAAAATAAACCCACAGTTCTAAGCCCTAGGAAACATAGTTCTTATGAACTATGGTGGAAACTCTAATCAAGTAGGCTCATTTTTTCTTTTTCTTTCTTTCTTTCTTTCTTTTTTCTCCCTTCATTCCTTTCTTTCTTTCACTTGTTTGTGTGTTTTTGTTTGGGCAGGTTTGGGTAGGTTTTGGTTTTTTTTTTTAATGCTGAGAATGGCTCCCAGGGTTTTGTACATGCCATGCAGCTAGTCAAAGCTATTTACTTTCAATTATACATTTATTAATTTGGTTTAACCACAGCAATTCTAGTGATGATGAGACAAGGGAGAAAATAAAGACAGAACTGCAGGACTACGTTTTCTTTTAGCCTTATCATGCTAAATGGGAAGGATAAATGAGATCTGGCTTCACCTTTGTTACAGACTGAATACATATGTGATTCCCCAGAATGTATGTGTTCATCTTTAATTCCTGATTTAGTGGTATATGGAGGTGAGGTGATTAGGTCATGAGTTTAAAACCCTGAGAAATGACATTAGTATCCCTATATAGAAGAGTAGGCTAGAGAACTAGCCTGAGGTATTGGGAGAAGTTAGCTGTTTGCCACCTACAAAAAAGCCCTCAGGAGAACCAGATCATGTTGGCCCATTAGCTTGGACTTCTAGCCACCAGAATTGCTAAAAATAACTTTGTTTTTTAAACCACCTGGTCTATGGTAATTTGTGATAGCCATCTTAAATAAAGCACTTTTCCTTGGACAGTCTTTCAAATCATATTTCAAGCCCATAAAGTGATAAATAAGTTCATAATACTCACAAGGAAAGTTAGGTAAAATAGCCATATTTCAATATTTTAAAAGTCTTAAATAAAAAGACAAGGATTGATCGCTCTTATTTTTCTTAGTGTATGAAAGACTACCACCTTTTATCTCGGTTGAACTATTCTGTTCTCACAAATTTGTTCTATCAGTTTCCCAGCTACATGTATTTGTCTTTCAATTAATGTTAAAGCAGTGCACATGCAAAGAAAAAACAAAATATATGTCAAAATATAGTTGTATCTTTACAAGATTATACATGCTTTATTTCCAAACTTTTTCCAATAAACATATATTTCTATGCAAATTTTCAAAAATCCCTCTACCTGATGTCATTGATGAATACATTGGTATCTACCTAGACAGAAAGAAGAAAGCAGAAAATTGGAAGCACCCAGTGTAACTCTTAAAAATGAACAATTGACTTATTCAAGTACATTCTGGGTACTTAGCTATATCTGGCACTGTTCTCAGAGTTTGGGCTACATCAGTGAACAGATCAAAGCCATGTTTTCAAACAGCTTAAACTCTAGCAGGAACCAAGTAGAAAGCAATAGGAAAATAAGGAAATTTATGAATAAAGAACTAGGGAAATCATCCATGAAGAGATGCTGGTCACCTGGGACTGTGGTAAAAAAGAAAGTCCTAAAAATAGAAAAAAAAAATGAAGGACTATTGGATCTCTTTTGAGGATGATTTTGGTGCTGATGTTGAAAGTAGTTTAAAAGGAAAGAAAAGGAAAGGGTCTGAACTTGATCAAAAGAAAATGATCTTAAGTCGTATAGATGACATCTTTGAGGGTTATCTTGAAGTTAGTAGGGAACTAAAGGGAGGAGCCTTTACCTGCAAAGTGGAGTGGCTTCAATGCATGGTTCACTGTGCTGATGAAATACTGATATGAACTTAATACGTAACAAGGGCACTCTTTGCATCTGTATTTAAAATGGAGCTTCCAAATTACAGGTTGTTCTCTAGAACAAGAGAAAGCAACGTATACATTAAAAATGAAGCAGGTTACACTCACTCTCCTGCGATTAGTGAAAGCTGCTAGTCTATACGGTGAAGAAGGCATGCTGGAATTGAAACATTTTGATCATCCTGTGTCAGTCTTGCTTATGTTTTAAGAATTCGGCTCACAAATAGTCCCCCTTTGGAGGCCTTCTTTGATTCCCTTGTTCTCCCTTGGTCCAATCTCTGTTAGTCTAATTCTATCCTGTATTTAGATATTAGCCATTTGCACATTGTTGCAACTATAGATTTGTCTTGCTTATTTAGTTAGAAAATATTCAACAATAGTGAGGATACTTTATTCTTTTCTGAACGTACAACTCTCTTCTTAGTGCCTGGTACGTAAAAGACATTCTGTAGAAAATTGTTTTATGAATGAAAACATTGGTGTTAAGATTAGAATGAAAGAAAAAAGGTGTCATTTTCCAGTTTTCAGTCCACAGCTCACTCATTATTTTAAAGCTGTAACAATATAGTTCCCATAACAGTAAATATTTTTTCAAGGTGAAGAGATATATTCTGAGTTGAGGCCACACACAAAGATTATAACTGTTGACTCCAAGATTAAATCATACAATTGCCAAACTCCTATGTTCTAAAATGTCAAAATTATATTTTTTCTAAAAATCTTCTCTCCATATACTCTATGAAACCTACTCAAGCATTTTGTTCTGTTTATGTATTTCCAGTGTTATATTGTCAAGTTCACTGAATTCATCACTAAGCTTTTGAAGAATGCTTCATGAAGTTAGCATACTAGGGTAAGTGGCTAACCAGTGTGGCATAATTGCAATGGAAGAAAAGAATAACAGAGTGTGGGAAACAGAGAATAAAAAAAGACTAATACATGAAGCCTTCCTATGTCCAGTGTTTGTTGTTTGAACTGTGATTGCTTGTCACCACAGCACCATCTTTCTTCATATAATATTATTCCATACAGACTAAAGTGTGTTCCATTATTCTCGCTTAACTCTTTCTAGAGGGTCAACCCAAGGGTATCATTATTGAAGTTCTGATGTGTCTTCAAGTGTGTGTTAATGCTGCCCACAAGTCATCTGACTGAGTGTTCTGCTGCATGCAGCCATATTCATGTAGCAAAAATAATTACTTTAGTAAAATCTGAATGGAGGCAAAATGTCTCATACTTTGAGAAACAATGGGAATAATGAATGAAGAAGAAAAGGGAGTCTGGAGGAGACTCTAAAATCTTTAAGCAAAACAGCTTAAAGGGTTAGTTACAAACTTTCACTTTCAGCTAGGTATCAAATAAATTGGAGAGTACTTAAAACGTAACATTATATATAAAGCTGGCCTAGTAGAAAGGTGTCATGTGGTAATGGTTGCAAATTAGGTATTCTATTTGTAATCCATTTTACATACCTTAGAATGGAAATAAGTTCAGTGACTTTCAAGTAAGAACTAAAGGGGAGAACCAAATATGACAATGATTATAGAGGCATACCATTTTCATGAAATAGATCTTAAGAAGGTATTTAGATAGACTTCTTACATTTATACATGAAAGCAAATGGAGGGAGCTGTTGAGTGCAGACCACTTTGCCAGAGAAGAGCTGGATAATTCTGTCTCAACATATGTTTTGGCATATTCTTAATTCTACTGTTTATTTCTCTCATACCTTAGTCACACTATGTGAATGATAACTTCTTCACTGGTGAGAGTCAGCTATCATATAACTCTAGACTCCTATTGCCTAGCACAGAGGCTAGAGTAATAATAATGTTACAAAAGCTTGATTACCACTTGCTTGCTAACTGAATGAGTGAACGAATAATGGCTGAATTAATGGTAAACTTGGTGCAGACTATGGAAGGTTTGGAAAACAAAACTGGAGAATCTGATAAAACCTGAACAATTTCATAAAAAATTATCTCTTAGGCTTTTAAGGGGTGACAAAAGAATTATCATTCAATCTTAATTCCAAATAAAGTCAAAATTATTGTGCACAAAGTATGTGCCAAACCATTTTACTTATATTAAGTTGATTCCCATAGCAACCCCCCAAGACAGATATTATCCTCAATGAGAAAAAAGTAATTGAGCCTAAGGGAAATTAAATAAATTGCCCAAAGTGACATAGCTGATAAACAGAAGAACTAGATTTGAAGGCAATCTTGGTTGACTGCACAGTTAATGCCCTTTCTACTTTGTTATTTTTCCTTCTATTCAAATACTGGAGAAGTGGTGTTTGGAGGGTATGGTATTATTAACTCAGGATGTATACCAACAATGGAAAAAACCCTGAATGTACTTTAACCTGTACTCTGCACTTTAGGGAAACAGTTTTTAAATGTTGAAGAAAACTTGGGCTTGATTCTATGGCTACCTGGTTTAAAACAGCTCCAGTGTTATTAAAGAAGTAGAACTTTGCAATGAGGAATAAAAGTCACTGAATTGCCTTCTAAAGATACTGGCTTTGTCACTTACTAGACAATGGTATGAATCTTGGGTACCTGATCTCTCTGTATTTCATTTTCCTAATTTGCGCAGCAATGTGTTTGCTTATATATCAATGGGAGGGTTACGTGAAATGTAATAATGAAGAAATGTATTTAGAGCGATAGTTGGCACACAATTGGCACCTAACAAATGGTGGCTATTACACTGAAGATGAAGAATTGCAAATAACCAAATGGTTCCAGGATAAAAGATGCAGGATTGAGCAAGTGGCTTCAGTAAGAAGAGAATCAGTCAAGACAGCATGAGACAAAAGCCTAGGAATCGACTGAGATGAAAAGTGAATTCTCTTGAGGGATGAGGGTGAAGTAGCTTTTGAAATTTCTCAAAAATAACATGAACTTGGGAAAGTACAATATGACTGCTTTGAGTGATGAGAATGGTTTGAGATGCTTGGTTTTTTAAAGCTTAAAAATATCAGAAATGAAAACAAACTTACCGTCTGACTAAATTTTTTGGAATTAAATATAATAAATAAAAGTTTGAGATTGTAGTAAAAAAAACACTAATGCGAAAAATGTCAGCATTATCTTAGGGGCAAATCTACTTCTTAATTTTGAAATTATCTTTATTTCTTCTATATTCTCATCACTATCATGCATGATATTGGATATTGATTCCTCTGTTCATATCCATGTAAATATCCTCTCTTCCCTTACCAGAATGGATGTTTCCAGACAGCAAGGAGCTCCTGTATCTGACCACAGTGCTCCACAATGCTCAGCATAGTGACTGGCATGTTATGGGTAGGTCATAAATGCTTTTCAGCAGATACATTGATTTTAAAATTAAAACCTCTTCATTTTATTTTTGTGGTCATGTTATTTAATCCACATGAAGTATTGAATCTTCACCTCCAAAATTATAACAATTAGTGAGAAAACATGCATAAGAAGTCGGCTCAATCTGTCCCACTGCAGCTTTTCATAAATGGTACATTCACTCTTCATGTCTGCTGCTGTTGTGTAAAGAAGAAATCACATACGTTCTGAAAGGTGTTTCCTGGTATGAATGACTCAGGACCTCTCTTCTTCAAATAGCATGCTCCACAGATTGAACAATCTTTCATATATTTTATCTTTTATAGAAACTCCTGAATGATAATTATGATGCAACTTTGTTAGTTACTACTATACTTTTTGTAAAATATTGATTAAAATTTTAAAATATCGAATTATATTAAATTCAATTAACATGTATTGATGTTTAATATACTATGTAAAGCTCACACTATCCCTGTCTTTAAATACTGCAGCTTACCTGGATAGACTTAGATAAAATAGCCATTTTGCAAGGGATGTATGAAGAGGATTTGGAGTCACCATTATTTTCAGTGTATTCTTTAACAGAATTGATATTGAACTTTTAGAAACATCAATTTTAATACTAATAATTGTGTACTCAGAGTTCCTTGTGGTTAAATAAAAGCACTGCAAAGCAGTAGAACAAATCACAAAGGATTATTTTGCCATTTTTTTTAACTTCAACTCCAACTGAAACAATTATATTTGAAACATGCATTTAAGAAATGGGTGAATCATAAGGTCAAATTATCTTGAAAATAGAATCAAATGACAATTGAAATCTCTTAGGAAAGACATTTGGCTTAGGAAAACTGTTTTCTTTTACTTGAGACTCAGCATTTATACATTTGCTGTTTTAAAATTACTTCTAAAGATTATGTTGGTATTATAATGGAATTGTTGTGCAAATACGGCTTAATACATAAAATGAGGGCCATTATAGTGTCCCTTCTGGTTCCATCAGGATCCATAAAGAGTTCCTAGCATCCTCACAGGTCTCTGCCGAGTCTGCCCTCTGCTGCCCCGGGCCTGGCCTGTCCCAGCCACACATGGCCAGCATATCAGCCCTGAAATAAGAAGCAAATTCTGAGCTCCAAAGCAGACTTGATAGATGCAGCCGAAATTCAATTTCAGAAAATCAAATACTATCAGAGCCTTACTTTGGAAGCAGGCTTTCTACTATTAAACAAAACACTCAACATGAACAAATAAAAACTATCTTAAAATGCCAGTTGAGCATAGTTCTAATTATCAGGAAAAAGGCACAATATGGAGGAAATATTTTCAATATAACCACAGTTGACTTTGTGCAAGGGTTATGAATTGATCTAAGAATTTCTGAAGCTCTTTCTCACTACAGTTTCTATTGAAAAAATGATCTATACAGAAAACACATTTAGCCATGAAAGCAGGCTTTATTATTTCACACATTCTTTCTCAGGAAAATAAGTTATCACCAAATATACTTTTTCTTCTCATAAATACTTTTGAAATTTAGGCAGAGATTCAAATAACTTATACTTATTGACCCTGTGCAGAATTTCTTTTTTTTTTAGAGTGGTGGCCAAAATTCTTATTTATTAAATAATTCTGAGAAATATATTTGAGGAGTTGAAAAGCATATCTTGAAACTTTAAAGTATAATTTACAGTTCATAAGTTACATGGTGGAAATTTATTTCATTCATTTAAATAATCTGCCAGATTTTACAAAACACATCTTCATATTCAAAGTTGATATTTAAATATGATAGCCCTACATGTTTTGTATTACTTTCTTCATTTTTTAAAAGTATAACACATTTTCATAAACAAATTACGAGAGGAGAAGAATAGTTATTACACCGGGAATCGTTATCTTCAAAGTAGTTGCTCAGTAAAAGACATAAACTAAAAAATTCTTACAAAAAAGAAACAAAGAGATCATAATACAAACTTTCTTTTCAACAAACTAAGATAAACTACTAGTGTTAATGAAACAAATTAGTATATATATATTGAATTATTTTTAAAACAACAGAATATGAAATTTTGGGAAGTAATCAAATTCTCCCTACTTCCTATTCATCTCTTTTGTTTGGTTATTTGTATATATATATGTATATATATATATACACATATATATATACATATATACGTATATATGTATATATGTATATATGTACATATATACGTATATATACATATATATATACGTATATATGTATATATACGTATATATATATGTAAGAGAAACCATGCAATATTTGAGCTTGTATGTCAGACTTATTTCACTCAACAATACAGTCTACAATTTTATAGTCTTATTTTAACTTGAAATGACCAAAATCAGGCCACTTACCTTCATTAATTGTAATCCTTTAAAAATGACAACTAAGTTCAGAACTCACTAGTTGAATATAAGAAGCTAGCTAACATTTTTATGGTATTAACAGTTTATAATAAATGTTTTTTCCCAGATGCAGTATTAGTTACATGAATAGCACAATGAAAAATACAGAACAAGGAAAAGTTTTTTTGTCTTGTAGAGTAACAGTTGGCATTCTGCTTTATAAAAAAAAAAGCACTAAAGATTGGATAAATCTGAAATTTTTGCATTGATTAAAGTATTTTGAATTCATTTGTTCAAGAGAGAGTAGAGTTACAGCTGATTGTGATGATGAACTATACTGAAATGCTTGCACAGTAGCACACATGTCTTTGATGATACCAACCTCAAAATAAATATCATAACCTCTGTTGAAATCTATCTAGTTTAACTAAATCCTCCTACCAGATAAGCAAAATAAAGCCATGGTAGTCATTTTGAAATTGTGAAAAAGAAGGAGGTAATAATGTGCTGTGTTCAACTCTACTGCTCCAATTCATTTCAATGAGAATCAGTCAATAAAAAGTCCCTGTTTCAGCAAAGGCGGGAGAAGAAACAAAAGGACTTAATGAAATGATCTGTTTACAAAATGCTAAGTGAGGGTTCTATGAGAAAACAGATTAAATCCAATTTTGGATTCCTAATGCAATTTAGGAAGTCTCATATGCTCCCAGTTTTTGCTTTTCTTTTCTTTTTTTTTTTTTTTTTTTTTTTGTAATTGGACTGAGACACGTGGTCTTTTTTTCTTTTTTTCTTTTAATAAAGAGCTATTTAACTTTCTTTCTTTCCAACTTTGCTACAGTATTTCTAACTAGCCCAGAAGAGATAAATCAACGCCTGAACTGTAACCTTACACTTATGTACTTGTTAAATGACTTTTTTTACAGTCTGTTATTGCTAGAAATTGGATTGCTTTTAAACTAATGCTGTTCGGCAGGCAAAAGTGAGTGAAACCGCAGAGCCTGAAGGACCACTAATTACTTGTTTTAATTAGCAGCAACTTTCACTAGAGTATACTCTCCCTACAGGCCACTTTTCGGTAGGTGTGAAGAAAAAAATCGTGCAGGAACAAACTGGTAATCTGGAACTTGGCCCTAAATGAGAGCTCAACTCTGGTGGTAGTGGAGACAGGTCATCCGTGAACCGTCAGGGCGCAGGGCCTAGTAGGTCAGGCTGCCCAGTTCAACGTCGGCAGTCAGTCGCACAAAAGAGCCCCTTATTTTATGCTGCTACATCATAAAAGTGGGCCTTTTGTTACATTTCCTTCCTTGATTCCCTTCTTTTCCGGCCAGTCTATGGCAAATTCCACTATGACATCCCATTCGCCACAAGGACTGAAATGACCCACTAGGAAAACAGCATGCAAAGCTTTGAGCTCCCCACCCCCTCGCCACTCTCCAGAGAACATTAAATCGTACTTTTCATTCCCCTCGCCTTGGGGGGAACCCCCTTAAGGACGACAGAGAAAGAATTCCAGCACACTGTCCTGTGATGCCTGCGGCTGACAAGCAGGGGGCCCTGGTCCGAGAGTCAAACAGGGCTTCCAGCAGGTAGATGGGCTGCGGGTCGGGGCGGCCAGGCGCGGAGGTTACGCAAGGAAGAGGAAGTGCAGGTTCCCTCCGCAAATTAAGTCATCTGTGAAGCTTTCTCATTTCCCAGCAGCTAAATTTATGACTGCTTTTAAGGGCCATCATCGCTTGCAAGCACACGCGCTTCATTGGCAGTATCTGAGATTTGAGGAGAGTCCCAATTAAGAGCATACACATGAGCCACATGTTTAATGAAATGGGTGAAATTTTCAGATATGGCCTATTCTATTACCGATTAAGAAGATAAAAGCTTAAGTAATTAAATACTTTTCAAACAAAGCTTAAATAATAGACTGAACATATGCATATAAAGCCAGGGGTAGAGGTATGGGAAATAATAACATTTATTCTTGATGTGAGAAAATTATTTCAACTTTCACATCAAAGGGACTGGAAAAAGCCACAACATTATAATTTTATTATGAATTTTGATTACTGTGATCTGGATTTCTACAGCACTTGACATATGCCTTACATAAAAATTTTTAAAAAGATATTGAATGGTAGTTTTCACTGGATTCAGGGACATATAATTTAAGCCACATTAAAAATAATGTTTTCTCATGAAGTCTATCAGTTTTTAGGGTTTTTTTGTAATTTAAGGGACATTTAAATTACACGATACAGTAGTTCCTGCTCAAATGATATGGAGAAATAGAATCTATGCTATTTTACACAAATGATACACAATTGTGTAAAAATTTTCACAAGTGTTATAAAATCTCTATATTTCCTTGACTTGGTGGTGATTTTATTAAAATTTTAATTTATTATATTCCTCTTATTTAATAATTTAAATGCTTTAATTTAAAATTCTCCCACCACCTGCCTTGCAACTATATGTGTGTGTGTGTGTGTGTGTGTGTGCACGCATATGTATATTTATTAGGAGAATATTGTGTGTGTGTGTGTATATATATATGATATATCCCATATCATGGGAATATTCTCTGTGTACATAATTCCATTAATACATACGTTCATTCATCTCTCAGGAAAGAACTTGGAATTTTCTGAAATGTAAAAAAAATCATTACAATACACAAAGTCAAACATGTCAACTTTATAACACAACAGACGGTGATTCTACCATTCTTCTATTACTCAGGTGAAAATATTTTCCCAGGCTTGATTATTTGATACATAAAGAAGAAAAAAAAAATCCTGCGATACCTGCTGTCAGTCCATTTTTACTGCAGCGATATTCCTCTCCAGAAACTTCACCTGAGCTTGCACAGGGGTACCTTCCGTTACTGTTTTGTAAAAAGAGAAAAGTTTTACAAGAACTCACACAAAGCTGCCAAATTCTTGACTTGATGTTTGCTTTTTCTGGATGGCAGGCTTGTGGCTAAAGGGGTCCAGCCTACTAGACAGTGGGAAATGTAATGCATGAAGTAGCAAAAAGAGACCTGAAGTGGAAAAAGTAAACACGGAGCATAAAAGAACAGTTGAAAGGGGCTTTGTGAAAAGGGGTGTTGGATGGGGAGATCCAGGAGGAGGGGGCTGCTGCTTTGTTCCCCTTCCCAGCGGGCCTCAGAAGGACCTACCTTGTCACTGAATGAACTAGCCATCTTTCCAACAGGCTAATCACCACCCCTTAGCTCACTGAAACAGCCAAGCCTAAATATTTAGCATTATTTAGGGCTCTTTAAAAAATTGATTAGTGGGGACCTACCTCCCATCTTCAGTTTTCCTGTAAGTTCTCTTCACCAAGTACTTCCTGTAAGACATTCTAAAATGTATGGTAACAGCATGGCACTGTTTAATTAAGTGAAGAAAAGTGGTTTATTTTGTAAAACTCGTGCGATATCGAGACATCAAGTGAGATGCCGACTCAACACAATTTACTTCAACTTTCAAGGCAGGATATCCTTTGGAGTACCACTTTGTTTCCCTTGCTGTTATGTGGGACAGGGAAACCCATATTTGAAGAGGTATTTTTCATATGTATTTTTCATGATCTACACGACAGCATAAGTAACCTGACCAAGTACAGATTGAGAAAAAAATAGTTTTTTTTTTCATTCTCACTAAATACCAAGGTATTTGTGTTTTATAATCTTGAAGATTCTCTAGGTAATTGTCTTGAATGGGAAATAAAACCTGAATGTCCATGCGGGATTCAACCACAATTTCCAAGTGTTATTTAAATTCCATTTTTAACTTTTTCACTATAGTGAATGGTTATTAGCCTCTCAGGGAAACACTTAATAATATGATTGCATATAATTGTTGAAAATCCAAGCCTAAAATATAAGCATATTTTATTATTACTTATTTGTTCATATATGCATTATATAACTGATAGCTTATTAGATAGGCCTTAGAAAAGAGTGTTTTTTTAAAGGTGAGAAGTGATAAAAGTACGAAGTATTTTAGTAATTAAGCAGTAAAGGATGTATTCCTGACACAAAATATTCCTCACCCATTACACTATGGCAAGACTGTGAAGGGATACACTTACCATTTTGCTACTTTATTCTTAGAAGAATATTTCTTTCTGACTTTAAATTTAAAAACTAAAACAAAGTTACTTTGTACTTGAGAAGATGTGATGAATAATATTTTAATGTTAAAATTTTTATTAGTACTTAGGGTACGTTCTGATTTGCAGCTGTGTTCAAACTGCGAAATTAATCAAGCCAAGATTTATTGTTAGGTAGGCATGTTCTTGCACACGTGTAATCCCAGCACTAGGGAGGGTGAGACAGGAGGATCTCATGCATTCAAGGCCAACCTGGACTTCATAGTGAGTCCAAACCAGCTTGAACTACATAGTCAGACCCCGTCTCAAAAAAAAAAGTACAAAAAAAGACAGCTATATTGTTTGTGTTCTTTCAAGTATATATATATATACATATATATGTATATATATATGTATGTGTATATATATGTGTATATATATATAGTAGCTCATAAATACACTATTAAATTTTTAAATAATCAAAAAACTCTCTCTCTCTCCTTTCTTTTTTGTATTGAAGATTGAACTCAAGGCTCATACATGTTAGGGAAGTGCTATACTAGTGAGCTATACCCTGTTCTCTTCATGTTTTACTTTTTCTCAGGGTCTTGCTAAATTTCCCAGGCTGGTCTCCAACTTGTAATTCTCTTGTGTCAGCCTCCTTAGTAGTAGAGTCTTCAGAGAAGTGCAATAATACATTCTACAGGTTTTTCTAATAATTTTATACTCAGATCTAGAGTTTATACAGTTGAATCTTTTACCACTCCATTAGATATCTTTAAACATGGTATAAATGATAAATGTAAGAAAAATTATGAAAACCAAAAAGTGAATGTAATTATAAAGGACTACTAAAAGGTTATAAGAAGTAGTGAGTTGCACGAGACAAGTTTGCTTGCCTACAATATTTCAAAATATAGAAAGAAATAATTAAAATATTCTGAGGGATAGGGAGGACCATGAAACAAATTTGCTTAACTATAAAATTTCAAAATACAGAAAGAAAGAGTTAGACATATTCATAATTAAGTGCCCGGGCTGTTCTGATTGAAATACAATCATGGAATGTATTTGATAAATGCTTTCCTTATACCAGAATTTTACCTGAATAATGCCATTTATCTTTCTCAACAGCTCTATAAATTAGTTACTTTGTTCATACTTTATAGATGGAGAAACCAAGAAATCAAAACATAAGGTTAGCAAATTTGAAGAACAAATTTGAAGGAAGGCAATTGGACTCTAGAATCGATGCTTTTACCCACAATGAGACTAAAATATTCTTCATGTCTTCTGGAGACCCTCAAGAGTATATATATTAATGGAGAACTGACAAAATACACATAGGATGTGAACTCAATGATATCATTTAAAATGTTTATTTAGGGGCTGGATATTTAGCTCAGTGGCACCGTGCCTGCCTGGCAATCAAAAGGTCCTGAGTTTGTTTCCTGGTACCCAAAAAAAAAAAAAAGAAGAAGGTAAAATGCTTGTTTACACATAATTTGGACCTTGAACTGGATTTCCACATCAAAATGCGATTATAAATATAGTCTCTGGTTCAGAAACCTCTTTAACTGATGGTTTGAATTTTCTGTGCTAAACTTATGGATCAAATTTGCTGTGCTTCATGTTGTACAAAGTACTTGTTAATATCCATTTATTAAGTACCTACTCCATGCAGAGGGAAAATATTGTCCTATGACTATTAGGCACACATAGCCCAGCAGAAGTAATGGGATTATTGAATCTATTGTGATAAGTCATACAGTAAGTACCAAATACATTCATAATATTCTAGACAGATACAGTAGAGAGATTTGTTCTGGCTGAAAGATTTTGGGAACACTTCAAGTTAAAAAAGTGTTTATATTTAATCTGAATTAATCATCAATCTGGATTTCAATACTAAAATTTAATCTGAAACCCAGAAGTTGAGTAGGATTTGATGAGTAGAAAAGAAGGAAATAGATATCCTCTTTTTAGTATTCCAGATATCCACATAATGATGTATATACTCTGGAATACATTTTCCTTCAACTATAGTTGTTATAGAGCAATTTCCCATTATTCTTATGTATGCTTTAAAAATAGGCCTGTGGTTTCTGATTCCTGTTTATCCAGAGCTCAATGAGCACAGTATTTGACAATGTGTATAATATGCAAGTTTTAATGCATGGTAACAAATTCTTTAACATTTCTGAAAAGGGGGGGTTGATCAGCTTCCCCTACCACTTAATCAGGGTAGTATTCCACCTACTATGAGCAATTTAGCATGCCATAAATGACACTATAGGACTGTAATTTATAAAAAGCCAAGGTATTTCTATCATCTTTGATGGTCCACTGGCTACTAGAACCTTGAGCTACTACATGACAAGTTGAACCAACCAGAATTTTGGTCTATACTGGTCTACATTAAAGAGGTCCCATCAGGATTTCCAGTTGATCTCTGCCTTCTATCCCAATACCATGTTCAAAATCTGAGAAGAGCCATTTTGCATCTTACAGAGCAGCCCATCCATCAGGTGAATGCTACAAGTGACTCATATCCATGCCATATAGAGGAGATTCAGTCACCAAGCATGGCTCCAAATTCCCAACCCACAAAATCATGAGCCATAATTAATTGGCTGTTGTTTTTAAAACACTGAATAGTGAGATAATCCATTACACAATATTCCACAACTGGAACAAACCTGTTCAAAATTCTCTTACATATGTTAAAACACTTCATTTTATGGTTCTTTCCAACTATCATATTATTTCTCTCCATTAGATTTGTTGAATGAATGAAGATGGAATTAAGAATTGAGACTTTAATATTAAACACATACATAAAATGAGTGTATTATAATCAATCATGATAAAAATTATGAAGCAACTTGAGAGTAATAACAAACAAATAATAGGAAAATCTACTCTGAATCAACTCCTTAGGGAAAATGTCTTTGTAATAATTCATATTCTCACACATGACATGGAAGTACAGCAAGGAAAGTTACAATACCTTATTATTGTTATATATGAGATCCAAAATTTTAACTAGGCAATTTTTCTCTTGAAATTATGTAAATGATGGGAATTCATCGACCAAGTAAGCATTCCTCGTCAGGAGTACCAGTTACTTGGGGTAACTCTTCTATGATATTATAGTCAGTATACATGACTAACATGGAATAGAGCCTTTATTTCAAAGACAAGGCAGTAAACTGATTTACAAATGAGCCCAAGTAATAAGCTAAGACAAAGAAAACATCTATTACTTTAAAAAGAACTTTTTTTGATTTTTTACATACCTTATGGCACAGTGCTGACCCTTGGGATAATCTCACAGCAACCTGGGGACTCAGTACTATCTAATAAGATTGAAGAGGCATGGACTCATCTTCCTGCTTTTCCTTCCCCTATTGAATGTGCCACAGGTGTCTGAACGTGGCCAGCTTTCTTTCCCACTCTTAGCGCCCATCTGTGGGCAGATGCGGAAGTCTCAGCACAGGACTCCCGAGAAGAGAGAAAGTAGAGCTATGTGTTTGGGGGAGCCTGAACTCCCAAATTACCACCTAAATACTCAGTAGTCAAACTCTGGCGTTGAGCTCTTTAGGGAGCGAGGAATAGACAGCTTCTTCAGTGAGCCATTCATCAGAGCTTTCAATCCTTATAACATAGTGCCATTAACCGCCTTGAAATACTCACCCTCCCTTCAAACACAGCATTCTCATCATTCTTGGCAATGTGGCTTTTACTGTAATAAGTTTGTTTTAAAAAATGTGAGCATTCACTGTATCTTAAGGTTGTCCCTTGTATGTTTTACCTCTTATAATCACTTGATTAATGTGAGCACATATACTCTAGGCAGCCTAGACAATCTCACTCTCTGAAGAGATAAGTATATTATTTAAAAAATAAATCACTGAAAATTACCATCAGTTGCTACTAAGGAATTTCCCTCTTTGTTTTCTATTTTTGTTAGCTAACCTGTATTTTCTCCAGTGTCTTGGGCTCAAAACCTTGGTGTTATCAATGGCTTTGTCTTCGCCTCACATGTAATTGGTTTCCATCTTAAGTGAAGCTGGAATCCTCAAAGATTTCTCATTTAGTGCTACTTCAGTTGACTTAGCAGGTTAGGCCTTTCATTCGTTTTGTTGATCACCGTGAAAGTAATCAAACCATTATTTGGTTGGTTCTCAATATGTGCCCAGCAATGTGCTGGGGGATTTGTTAGTCAGAGTCCAGCCAGGAGATAAAAATTGCACCAGTAATTTGAACAGTGAAATCTTAACATAAAGATTTGCTAACTAGCAAACAGTTTATAAGGGACTCCAGGCCTAATAAAATAGAAAATGCAGAAAACAGCTACTATCTAGGACTAAAGGGAAGTGAGGAAGAAGGAACTAAGAACTGAGAGGGCCAGTCCCCGGGAGGATGGGATGAGACCTTAGTGGAGGAAGCATGATGATCAGTGAGATGTGCTCTGTTGGTGGTCACATACCCTGCTGGAGGAAAAGCTGGCCCTGGCTGTATCCAAAGAGAGGCCTAAAGAGGGGCTCAGAAACCTATGCAAGGTGGAGCAGGTTGACTCTCAGCCATAGGAAGGTCCCAGAAAATGAGTGAGAATTTCACTGGAGGGTGAAGTCAAGTTAGACCTGGTCCCTACTAATGGCTTCCCAAGTGATTTTAAAAAAGGTCCTAGGATTTGCTATGAGCATATAATATATCTTGGTCATATTTGATCACTTTCTTGCCTCTCTTTCTTACATTCTCCTACCCTATTCCCTTCCCCTCAATTATTTCCTCGTGTTTCCTGCCATCTTTGCCTTATTTTACTCATTTGTTTCTATTTTAGCTTTTTCGTATAAGAGAACTTATGCAACATTTAACTTTCTGTGTCTGACTTATTTCACTTCATTATAGTCTGGAGTTTCATCCATTTTCCTGCAAATGACATGATTTTATTCTTCTTTATGGTTGAATTATATTCCATTGTCATATATATATATATATATATATATATATATATATATATATATAATTTTCTTTTTGGATTTATCTGTTGATGGGCATCTAAGCTATAAAATAAACATGACCATTATGCATTGCAAACATACACTAATCAAAAAATTAAGCTTAAGTAAATATAAAAAGACAACATAGATGAGCACTCTAGTGTTTTTGGTTTTGAAGTTTAATTTGAAAGACAAGAATAGTTAAAATTTTAAAAAAACAAATCAACTTAATGAGACATTAAAACACTCATAAAAGTTATAGTCTCAATAAATGCAGATAAGTCTTTCAATAAAACAGACTAGTCATTCATAATAAAAATTCATCAGAATGAAAGGGAATTTTCTACCACTGACTGAAGGATGTGTAAAAATCTACACTGGCCATCTTTTCTAAAGGTGAGAACGTAAGTCTGTCCCCTGGGGCTTGGAATGACCTGTGGATGCTCCTCGTAATGATGTCCACTCAGCACAGCACTGATCAATCACATAAACTAGACTAACAGGCCCTGATGTGGGTAATAATAGTGTCAAGTTACTCACTGATACCATGTTTTTGTGCACAGGGAATCCAAAATAATATAAAAATGCTCTGCTCAAATTAAAAAATAGATTTCTTACATCACCGAGATACATGGTCAATATGTAAAAATCAATTACATATCAGACTTCAGCCTCTGGACCAAGATAAAGTGAAAGAATGTCTCCCTATTCTCCTGCTTTTGCCTAGTAAGATTGCTTTTGGACAAATGACCTCTTGAGTAATATAATAAATTTCTGTGGTTTTAAACAATAGTCACAACAAAACTGGAACTGTCTGAGGGTACAGATGGGTTGGTCCTTTAGTAGGGTCTGCTTTTAAGTTTTATTTATATTCTTCCACTGTTCTCTATTAACAAGTCTAATGTCAGGTCAGGTGGTAAAAGAGAAATGTCTCCAGGGTTCCACCATAGGATTACAAAACAGAGCAAAGAAGGACTTGGAACTAATAGTCAAAAATGTGACAGCTGGCACAGGAATCAAAGAATAACAACAAAGTCCTAATTTTCTATTAGCTCATTTGGACTGAGATTTAAAAAGCAATGATAATAGATATCTCAATTACTTTCTCATTGCTATGACAAAATACTCAACACCCGTAAGATAGAGAAGGAGTTTATTTCAGCTCAGTTTGTAGAGGTTTCAGTCCACAGTTGGGTGGCTACAAGGCAGGGCAGAATGGCAGAAGGGCTTGGCAGAGGAGAAAGAGCTCATGGCATGGCAGGCAGCAAGCAGCAAATCTTCCCTCTTTTCCTTTTTATTCCACCCAGGCTGCAAGCCTGTTGGTTGGTGCCACCCACACCCAGTGTGGGTCTTCCTTCTTCGGTAATCCATCATCCATACCCAGAACTATGCTAAATCAATCAGTGGCCTAATCCAGTATTGCACTCTGATGGCCCAATATCCTACAGCCAGGATCCTGCCACCTCCAAAAAGCCCCACCTATGAGCACAAGAAGCTTTAGAGGAACATGTAGATATAAGCAATAATGATAAATGTAGGTAAATGCTATGATAGGGGTGTATAAAATGTACAGAGTAACACAGACACAGAAAAAGGCACTTAATCCAGAGTAAGGAAGTGGGGGAATGATTATACAAGCAGAGCTGATACTAGCTGCATTTCAAAGAATGAGAATTAGCTAGATGGGGCAGTGTTGAAGAAGGAAAGCTTTCCATGCAGAGGAAATAGCAAGGGTAAAGGATAAGAGTGAATGAGAGCATTGCTCATATAATGAATTGCAAGTTCATGATGAAGTGCTCATACAAGAAACTGCAAAATAGAGCGAAAAGTAATATTAGTAGGGGATCATGGGCTAGGTCTCTCATTTGTCCTTTTTAGTTTTTATTCTTTGGTAGATACAAGAAAAGGCCTGGGATGATGAGCCAGGAGATGTGTAGGTCTGAGGCTAGTTCAGCACAGTAGACTCTGTCTCAAAATTAAAAGAAAAGAGAAAAAGGCTGGTGATATAGTGCAGTGTGAAAATCCTGGGCTCAATCCTTAGTATCATGAAAAACAAAAACAAAAATGTTAGTGGAGAAAAGGGAGTGAAGATCATAAATACCATAGTGAAATTCCATTGTCAGGGTGAATTCAGTGTAAATTCTACAGGAATTAGTCTTTCTTCACTGGTAAATCCTAGATGCTAATACTACTTGGCATATTGTAAAGACTCAAAAGCTACGTGTTGAATGAATGAATGAATGAATGAACGAACTATGAGAGTTTACTGCAATTAAGCGTAGTGAGTATAGTAACTTGAGTATTCAATTGTGGTAATTTATAAGCTAGTTGAATACAAACCTCAACCCCAAAAGAGTGTTCTCCAAAACAAAGTTAGGGTTGGGAATTGTTAACATCTGAGCAGAATTTAAAGCCCTGAGTCTGGATAAAATCACCTAAGGAAGCTGGGTGTGATGGTGTATATACGTAATCCCAGTGTTCTGGGAGGATGAAGCAGAAGGATCACAAGTTGAAGCTCAGCCTGGGCAACTTGGTAACTTAGTGAGATTTGATCTGAAAATATAAAACAAAAAAGGATGGGCTATGGATGTGGGTCAGTGCAAAGGCCCTGTGTTCAAGTCCCCATACTGAAAAGAAAAGGAAAAAAAACCCAGGAGAGTATAAATGGAATAATAGGGAAATAGAACTATGCAGAGTTTAGGAACTATAAATAGTTAAGACAGGAATAGAGTAAAAGCCAGAATCAAAAGAAGTTAGATAAGAATTTATGCAATAATGTGAAGAAAAGATGAGAGAGAAGACCCAGAAAGAAGCAGTGATCAATAGTTACAAATGCAGTGTAAGTAATTTTACTATATTTTAACTGGATATTTTTATCTACACCCATAACTTACATGTTTTCAGGAAGCCTTACCAAAGACTATCACTAACCATTTAATCTCACTTTAAAAATGTTTACTGATTCTCTGGCAGTCATCTGCTCTGAAATAAATTTCAAAAACAACAATTGCAGCCTTACCCTTTAGGTGGGACTATTTTTTACCTTGAATCCAATTGCATTCCATTGGGATTTGCATATTCAGCTTTTGAGTAATACCTGTGCATTCCTCTAGTGATCAATAACCCCTCTCAAACAGACTGTAAGTTTTCTGAGAACAAGAATTATGTCTCAATCTTTTTGTCTCCACAGATTTAGCATGATGCTTAATTTATAAAAGAATAAAATGGGTTAAACAAGCATCATATTCTGTATACTGAAATAGATTTTTTTTTCTGATAATTTCATTTACATTGTGTCTTAAAATTTAGGTATGAATAAGACCATTCTACTTAGTGGATCTTTTCAAGTTACTTTTAAGAATGACAATCTGGAATTTCAAACCAAGCATATGTCAGAAAAGTCTATAAAGTGTTTTTATCATGCTTCATCACATAGATGAAAGGAAACCAATACACCTTCATTTTATTACATTGCTTTGAGTTGTTATCAGGCTTGAAAGTGGCTTCAGATTGCATGAGGACAAGCCTATATTTTTATCTCATTATACACATTTTAATTATATGATTTGGAAAATGATATAAAAAGTAAAGATGGGGGAAAAGTGAGGGAAGGATGATAAGTTGTAGATGACAGAATTAGGATTTTGAATGAAACTGACAGGTTGAAATTATGGGTTAAAATAAATGAGATGAAATTCCACCAGAAGAGTTCAGGAGGACAAATCATTGCATGGGAGGTAGAAAAGGTGAAAGAGCAGTGGGAAGGTTTTAACTTTTCAGGAGAGGAGAAATGAGGACTTGAACTTTGTTAATGGGAAGGGATGTGAGCGACACCCTGCGTTCAGAATCTACATGCCCTGACAAAGGAAAGAATCAAATGGGAATTTAAACATTTGAGCTCAGATAACCCAGGAAGGTGAAGACACTGGCAGAGACAGAGAGGTCAAAAGGAGGCCCTGGTTTGGGAATCAGGTGAAAGGAAGCTCAGTCATTTCAACTTTGGACGTGCACGTACTTCAAGTGGAAATAAAGCCATTTCTTTTTTGACAATTAAGGTATTATTGATTTATTCTATTTTAGGCAAGGTTGTCAATCCCCTCAGGATTTTTAAAGCTACGCAGTGTTAAATAAAGTACTTTGTGCCAGCAACAAAGCAGAGTGCTCCGAATGCATCATCTTTCTTAGTTGTCAGAACTTGTACAAAAAGTCCACTTGTAACTGAGGAAACTGAAACTAACAACCAGGGAAAATCACTCCAGACATAAAGATATTTTAAGGCATCCAAAGCCATATATGGAAATCACTGAAGTTCATTTCAATTCATTACCAAATTTCTCTCTCTTGATAACATTTCTACCTCATGTGAAGAGTTCCATACCCTATTCTCAGTTCACTGGGCTTGATAGGTGACTTTTGTCCTCATGTTGGCGTTTTTCCTCAGATGCCAAAGCTATCTCTCCCTGGCCTCTTGCATAGGAGGAGCTCTGGCATATGGACCTAGAATTCTGAGTTAGATTCATCTGGGTAACTAAGCAGGCCTTACCTCCCCAAACCCTTGAAAAATGTCTTGGATATAATCTGACAAGTGTGTTTTCGAAACTCCCATTTCTGGACTCTCCGTGATTATTTGAACAGTTTCTTAAAGAATGTGTCAGGCTTTTCTGAGTCAAGAAGATAGGACAGATCTTCTAGACAGTAGAAAAACCACATGAAAAGCACAAGACAGAAAAGTAAATAGGTACAAATTAACATTTTTTTTTTTAGATATTGAGGATTAAACCCAAGACCTTCACAATAAAGCACATATCCAGAGGGGTTTTTTTATATTTAATTTTAAGATAGGCCTGGCTAAGTTGCTCAGGAAATACTTGAACTTATGGTCCTCCTTACCCAGCCTCCCAAACTACTGCAATTTCAAATGTTGGCTGGGTAATTGACCCAATGATATTAGTCATACCCTTGTCAGGAGGAATAGTCTACACTGGACATTAAAGATAACAAATACCACATGGATAGTTCTGTTTCAATTTCATCTTTTCAAACATCTTGCTGTTAATTATAGAAGTCTATGACAAAATATTTATTTGTGAATCTGAGCTCATCAAAATAATCTGTGCAATTTCTTTCCTTTTTTTTTTTTTGGCACTGGGGATTGAACTCGGGTCCTTGTGCTTGTACAGCAGGCGGCGAAACCACTGAGCTAAATCCCCGGCCCTCTGTATAATTTCTTAAGATATTCCTTTTTTACGCATAGGTTTTGTGTTGTTTAAATATTTCATTCTTCAAAATATTTTTATGGGAAAAGGAGGGCTGGATGAGAGCATTCTAGACATTAGTCTCTGGCTACAATTTTGCCTGTATTTTATAAATGCTTTCCTGGAAATCAAAGGTGCCTATCTGTCTGAAAAGCTCCACTAGACCCTTTTTATATTTTTATGAACTCCTCCTATGTGACACAAGGCAGAACCACGTTTTTCAGTATCTTGTAGCAAAACATATTTATGTGCTTCAGTGATGACCAGTTGGGTACAAGTAGAGATTGCATTTATAGAGAAATTATTCTTAAAGGAAGGTGATATGAGACTTCTCTTACTGAGGAGGAAATGCTTGGCCCTTTTGCAGCCATCTTGGATGACAGTCCCACAAGCAGTAGAAAGGAAAAAGATAAAGATCAATAACCAGGAGTAAATGGAGCATTCACTGTGGAAGAGCAATTATTCTTCACACTTTGCACATGTTGACTTGTGCATGGTTCACAAGAATCATGAGATAAGGATCTGTTTCCTCATCTCCAGAAAAGCAGGTAAGAGTAGGGACCAGGTAACGACATTGCCTAGGATGGTATTTCAATGTTGCATTTTACAATCTGTACCTCATTTAGCAAGTAGCAGCTGAGAATAGTGTCTGGCCATGAAGAGCTCATTAAATGTTAGCAACTATTACTTTTGAGTAGTTACTTTAAATTACTATCCATGCTTCCAATTAACATTTTCCATTAAAGTAATTTATAGTTACTGATGATAAATCTATTTACACATATAGAAATAGAGACACAGAGAGATGAAGTGACTTGCCAAAGAATAAGTAGGAAGTGGTGAAGTTCCACTCTAAATCTGTGCTTGTAACCCATTCTGTTCTTTTCTGTTGTGTTCTGTTCTGAATGCAAACCAGAACACAGCCCGGGACCCATAGTAATTTTGGATATTGCTCCACTAACACTGCAAAGCTGACCTCTGAATGCTTTCAGCAAAGAATCACGTCATATGCACTAAACCAGATGATTTGAGTTTTCTGTTGCATGCAGCTAAACTTAATTCTAACTATATAATGTCTTTTTTCCCCTTAAATTCTTTTATTGGTACATTTTAGGTATACAATACATTTACATTTATCATTGGGTACTTGTACTTGTACATGATACATCTTGGTTCTTATTTTTTCCCCATTCCCTGTCCTCCCTTCACCCCCTCCACCCTTCCCTATTTACAAAGACCTTTTTAATTTCTCCCAAGGTTGCTGTCACTTCTATGTCATTAAATGCATCTTCCTTATAGATCAAAGTGAAGTTCAAAGTAATGGTTGCGGTTGCCCTTTCCATCTCTGTGAGATAAGATCATTAGTAACATTAGTGAGGAAGCATACAGGAAGCTTGCATTGCAGCAGATTTGCTGTTCCCAGAGGATGCTGGTAGATGGAGACCCACAGCTGCCATCCCACCTTTTCCCAGAATTCCTTTGTCACCTGCATCAGAAACCATCATTCACTTTGTCTGTATGCCCCACATTGAGTTCAGGCATTCAGCAGGACACTGCTACCAGCACCGCATTTATTTCAACCAGTCAAGAACATTTCTAGATTCATTATTATGAATGTAAGAGAAAAACATACTCAACTGGTTTTATTTCTAAGGATTCTGGTTGCTAAACTCATTCTTTAAGGAGCCAATGCATCTTAAAAAATCATAGACTGCTGTATTTAATGTCAACACTTATTTGTTTAATTCTACTGAGATAATCAGATAAAAATATGACTACAGTTTTATTTTAAATATCAGGTGTAAGAACCTGTGAAAAATAATTTAGTATGAATAGCATAGGAGAATTGGACAAGATAATAAATTAAAATGCAAAATAATAATTGGAAACAATTATTTAAAATTAATAGAATTTCATCTATTGCTTTCTATTTCTTCTATGTGACAGTGCTATTAGATAATGATGTTTAGCTACACAATAAAAATTCATCTACAGTTCATATAATTTTAGACAATTTCAATGATCTAAATATCCAAATTTACGTGAGCACATTTTAATAATATACTTTTCAATTTAGTTTAATTTCGTATTTTTTCTCAGATGAGAACTCTGCGAAATTTCTAATCAATAGCTGAGCATTAGAAAAAAAGAAAGAATTATGTTGTGTGAATTTTAGATCAGAATGACTAAGTAGAAAACCTTATGAAAACTGGTCCGATTTCTGTTGCTCTCTCCTAAGAAGTAAAGCACAGGATGATTTGATTTACACTAGAATCTTCTCAGATAGACTCTGAGGTGTAACACTGACTCACTAAAGTAAATACCACAAAATATCCTTTTTCTTTGAAACATAACTGCTGTCATAATGACCATCTGCTGGTGATAGGTTTTGAACATCAAGTGACCTCTGACATTTATGACAAATTATGTACCAAAGTGCTAGTGATGCCTTGTTAAAACAAAGCCAGAGGCCCGCAAGTTCTCAACCCCTCTTGTCTTTAAATGCATGGGTTAAACAGCAACGAGAGGCAGCTCAGACAGAAAACAGACATGGCAATGGCTAAAAGGAAATGAAATCCTAATCTTCTACCCTTTGACTTCTGCAGCTAGCTGCACTACAATGTGCTTTCAACCGTTAAACTACCCTAACCTTTGGAAGAGCCAAACCAGTTAAAATTGGCTAAAAATTTGCAAATCACTGCACAAGATTTGATAGATTCTTATTTGAAAATTGCAAGGAGGATAGAAGCTTACTTAAATATTTTTCAACAACAATATACATTTCTCTGTCACCTCTGGTGCACGGTGAAATTGATGTCATGGAAAAAAAGCAATGTGAAGAACACTTTTCAGTCACAAAGTTATTCTAGCCACAAAATTCAGTAGCACAGATCAACTTAGGCAGATCAGGAGAAAGCATAAATAGAAATAGCTTTTTTGGGGGGGGGTACTTAGGATTGAACTCAGGACCTTGCGCTTACGAGGCAGGTGGCAGAACCACTGAGCTAAATCCCTGGCCCAGAAATGGCTTTTTACATATATTTAAAATTAACTTTTTGAACACAACTTCAGAGATACACACTAGTTTTACACATATAACATAAAAGGTTAGGTAATACTTAGTATAAAATATCTCTATTTTGAGCTTTAACTATTTATTGCTATTTGGCAGAAAAATTATGAGAAAATGTATGTAAAATAAATATATGCAACGCAATTTGTCCGTGATAAAAGCAATACTGGGTATTTTAAATTTATTTTAAGTATCTTGACATGAGGAATGTTCTGTCAACCAGAACACTAGGATAAGTTAATAAAATGATCAATAAGTATACAAAGCACATTGTATTTTACAAAAGAAATGCATGCAACTGCACAAGATAGGACAGAAAAAAGAAAGCTGGCATGTTATAAAATATGAATACACATCTTAAACAAGCTGACCAACATGGCTATGTCATTTTTAAGTCAAAATACATTACTAGAAAACAATGAATGTAAAAAAATCAACAGTTTCTATCAGAAAATTATATTTATAGAATGATGAGAGCACTTATCAAGGTACATAGGGAAGGAATAGTTTTTAAAACACCATAGCTTTTCACTACCCACAAATTGAGAAATTTTTGGAAAAATAGGGCTTTTAAGCATCCATTTTCTTACCTTCCCATTATATTACCGACTATGGTAAAATAGACCATGTTTCAGTTGAAATGAAAAGTATCCCCCAAAGCCTCATATATTCAAGATTTTATCTTCAATGCAGTAATGACCAGAAGTGGAGCCCAGAGAGATGACTGGGTATTGACGGCATTACCCTCATCAATGGATTAACCCATCAGTAAATCCATAGATAAATGGGCTGTTAGGAAACAGGACTGAGTCAGAGCAAGCTGGTTATTGGGGATATGCCTTCCATGAGTGTATCTTGTCTCTAGTCCCTTTCTCCAACTCTTTCCTTGTTTTTCTGCTTCCTCGATACCATCATGTGAACAGCATTTCTCTATCATGCCCTTCTGCCATGATGTTCTTTCTCATTTCAGGTTCAAGGAAATGGAGCCAGCTGACCAGGGACTGAAACCTCTGAAATCAGGAGCCAAGTTAAATCTTCACTCCTTTAAGTTGTTTATTTAAGTATTTTGGTCACAGTGTGCAACTATAACATACATTGTGAGGCCATTGCTATAAAAAATAGAATGAGCAAGAAAACTATAAAATATTAAAACATTTACCTTCACAATGCAGAAAAATGCATTGTACCCCAGGTTTCTCTGAAAGCTTGTCTACTTTTTTTAAGAAATGAGAAAGCTTTCACAATTTTTCCCTGCTGGAGATATTATTTTATAGTTTTGAGAGTTGCTTTAGATCAAATGCTAACTTATCCAAAAAAGGAATTTATCCCCAATGGAAAATCATCTAATAATTAAATTTAATATTTTTATGTGGGTATATGAGGTATTCTTTTGTGGTTTGAGTTTTCAAGTTGAATTAAATCACAAATAAATGGAGCATTAGAAGCTTCATAACCATGACACTTGAGTGAACTATTAAATGTGTCACCATGATTTTTAACATCCCAGGTTGAAGTAGAATGAGGTCAAAAGGCTATAATCATTCATATTGACTTTCTCATCCCTGAAGTTCTCTCTAGCTACTAAGGCTGAGCAAGGAATTCTTGAATAAAACTTAGAAGTCCTGCTGTGGTCCCCATCCCATATGGAAGTAAAACAAGTCTACAAGAAGTGAAGTGGCTTCGACTCCTAGTCTAAAATGCTGCCCTTTGCCAACATCTTCCTACATACATAAAATCCCTTTTCTTGGGGCACCTGCTTTGCTGCAACCATACTGACTCTTTCTGGGTAAAATTGTCATATATTATTTTGCTGCCACATACTTTTCCTTATAGTTTTAAAATAAACTTCTTTTGAAATTGTGTGTTCCACGGTGGCAGGGACTTTTTATCTCATGTTTTTCATCTCCAGATCCTAACAGGATCTGACCATAGCAGGTGCCTAATAAACATTGTGATAAGTCATCATTTTCTTGAGTCATTATATGGTGTCATACTGGCAGAGATAGAGCATGACTAGTTTCCCACTCTCTACTGTAAGATTTTATCTACTATGTGTTTTTGCTTGTGACCCCTTCCATTACAATTTGTGTATTAAGAGCTTCATATTATGACTCAACTCAAAGAGAATAAATGAAATTCCAGATGAAAAATAAAATGATATAACTGTGCTGAAATTATATCGTACCTTGCTTTATAGCTGAGTTTGTCTGTGAAAATTTGTGACTGTCATTTCTGGGGGACGTGGCTTGTTTCCTTACTAACACACTCCCCTGGTGGATAAGGGTATTTCTCTTATCTTGATTTGTGGCCATTGTTGATTCTCATTTTTGCAGCAAATGTGCACCTCCAATGCATGCCCAATCCTGTACAACTCCACTCTGTATCCATTGGCTCAATATAAAGGAGAAGAAATTGTGGTACTCTATTCCTATCTGAGATGGAATGGGCTATTTTAAAATTTAAGAGCTTAGTGTTATTGGTAGGTTCAAGTAGAAGGTGGACTATCTGTTAACCAGATGTATCAGTTGAAATTTGTCAAGGATCAAGCACATGTTGCCACTGTGAAATGTATCAATATATTAATATGAAATATAATATATATTTATGGAAGCTCTTCATCCCCTTCTGCGAGACATGAAAATGTGTACTCATAAGGAAACCCTGCCCTTGAGTCCTAATGACATCTTCTCCCTCTCCTCAAAGATCACTGCAACAGTTCTGTCTCCTGCACCTTCGGTTTCTCCTTTCGCTCACCGTCTGATTCTGGATTCTGCTCTGCAGCAAAAAGTTCATAGAAGCATCTCATTTTCTCTCCTTTACTTTGGTCTTATTTTCCCTTGAATCCACTCCGATTAGCTTTTCATTATTCTGGAATTGCTTGCAGCAAAAGCACCGTAGAGTTCACGGGCCAGACCAACCTGCACCATGCGGCGGAGGACGTGAGAGGAGCGTTGATAATCCCGTCTCAGCGTCTAGCTACCGATGGTTGCCCCTGGGGCCCTGGATTCTATGTCTCACCAGAATGGTTTAGCAAGCTTTTCCACTTTGGGGAAGACTATGAGGCAGTGAAGCAGAACAACTTGGGAGACGGTTAGCACGGACTGGAACTGTCCCTGGCTGAGGCCAAGATTGGTCAAAGGTCAAGGAGCGTGATACACTGGACAAAGCTTCTCCTTTAACCTTTTCCCTGTTTGCTGCATTTCATTCTTTTTTCGTCGATCCCGCTTATTATCCAACCATTTAAATTAGTGTGTTCCAGAATTTAATCCTTAGAATTTTTCTCTTTTTTTAACTACATGCACAAATGGGACCTCATGACATCCAATGATTTTAAAAATCATGTGTATGATGTAAAAAATCTAGATCCCATGTATCAGTTTAGTGTCTCTACTTGTATGTTAGCTTAAGATCAAATCCTTGCCAGAAATTATCTTACAACATAAACATAGAATTTTCCTCCAAGGGACCTACTTCAGAGAAAAAAAACAAACGTCTCTACACAGACTGGTACATGATTGTTCAAGGCCACATTATTTACATAGCCCCAAACTAGAAACATTCTGATGAGTGACATATGCATACAAAGGAATACTGGTCCACAGTAAAAGGGAATGAGGTACCAATACATGCTGTAACATGGATGAGACTGAATTATATTACTAAAAGAGAGAAGGAGACACAAAGGACCACATACTGTGTGATGCATTTATGTGAAATATTCAGAAAAGGGAAATCTATGGAAACAGAAAGTAGTTCAGAGGTTTGAGTTGAAAATAAAAAGCCACCAAAAATGGACCCACCACAACTTATTTTAGGGGATAATTGGATTGCAATGCTCTGAAATTAGATTTAGCAATTCTAAATTGAATAGAAAGTCATTAAATGCTACCCTAAAATGGATGAAGTTTCTGGTATAGGAAATATAGTTCTATGAGATTGTTGTGAAAAATTCCTAACTCCTGACCCATGGCTTCAAATGTTTGCTTCTAGTATTTTCCCTTTTCAGGAATTAGCAGCTGTCACCTACGTGTCCCAGTCACACAGGTAAGAAATCTTGAAATCATTTTGATTCTTTATTACAAATAGAATCTCCTCCCCTGCTACTATTAGACACCTCCTTCTCTACTACATTCTACTGTTCATCTTCCTCCCCACAAGTATGGCAAGCTGCCATCATTCCTTGCCTTGATGAGAATGACAGCCCTCAGTCAATCTGCACATACTTATCCTTACCATTGGATGATTCATTTTCTACATTACAAATTATTCTACATTTTTGTCCAAAATTCTCCAACACCTTTCCTTCTCACTCAGAGTAAAATTCAAAGATCACAATGGTAGAATTTCCAGGTAAATATAGGACACCCAGTTAAATATGAATTTAAAATGAACATCAAATATTTTAAAAATACATATGTCCTATGAAGTAGTTGAGACATACACATATTGGAAATTGCTGTTTATCTAAAATTCAAATTTAGAAGGCATTCTGTATCTTTATTTGCAAAATCTAGCACCTTATATTGTGGTTTTAAAAAAACTTGCACCATGATCTGAGTTCTCATTCTCTTTTGTCTTGTTTTCCTTCTGACTCCTTTTCGTTTAACTACCAAGGACTATCCACCACCATTCAAATAGGCTAAGAATATTTTTCATACAGGGCTCTTGAATTTACTCTTCCTTCCACCTGGAAAATTCTTTCCCCAAATATCCTGATTTGTTCTCCGATTTCATTTACTTTTCTGCCCAAATGCAGATATTCATAGGGACCATTCCTGATCAACCAATCCAAAATCATACCTGCAGCCTTCCATTCTCAGACCTCTGGTTAAGCTTTATTTGCTTAGAACTTATTGCAAAAGACATGAAATAAATCTAACATTTTTCAACAGTGAAATAAAGGCAGAAATTTGTTCCAGCATTCATTTCTGTATGTGAAAAACTAGAACAGTACGTAGGAGACAGTAACTGACCAAGAAATTCCATCATCCATCCACCCACCCACTCACCCTTCTCTATGCATCCATTTGTGCATTCATCCATTCAACATTTTTCTCTTTTTAGGTTCTAGGTCTCAAATCACATGTAATGCCATTGTCAATGCTTTAAGCAGTATATTTTGGGGAAGCAAGTGGAAAAAGAAAAGTAGGGGTGTCATGAAGCTAACAGAGACAAATTGTCAGACAGAAATAGATGCGTGCCTTGGGACTAATAATAGCAGAATCAGTTAGATGGGAATGTGTCTGCTGCACTTGTGGTGTTTGCCTGAGTGACAAGCCCACCCACCAAACTGGAGTTCAAGGGACAGGTCAAGTCAAGAGACAGAATTTGGGACTCATCTGCCTAGGGGTGATAGTTAAAATTGACATATCCTGAATTCCTGTCAGCAGCTGCTCCTACACACATAGGGACTCTCCATTAACATTTAAAGTGACTGTCAAGTCCATAATTTTGTCTTCTTCCTCCATCAATTACTCTTTTCCTTCTAAAATGCAGAAGTCCTCACTATCCAATGGCAAATTTACCATTGCTTATACAGGTATGCTGAATTTTTTTCATTTTTTAAAAAATGTTTTCATTTTACTATCCAGGGTTGTTCCATCTTATTTCAGCTTTCTTTTATTCCCTTATTTTTAAATATACTGTTCACGTTAGCTATTGTATTGGAATTGAATTCTCCAAGATTATCAGTGACAAATTCTTTGTAGTTTTCCAATCTTTATTTTCCTGTACTTCTCTGTAGAATCAGAGATAAATGAGCGCTCCCTTTTTCTTTAAAGTTTTTTTTTTTGCTTTGTTTCTCCAACATTCCATAGCAAAGCCTGACATTTTTCTTACTACCTTTATTATCTTGCTTCTTCTCCAAACAATTGGGTATTTTTCTCTCTGTTTTTGTCCTCAAATGTGACTCATTCTAAGATATATTTCATCCTGTCTTTGTTTCTCCTTCTGGAGTTTCTTGCCTTTAAAAACTTCATGCAACCACGTGACTTTGAATTTCAATACCTCATGACTTTGCTTCCTCAACCTAAATAGATGCCTTTGCTTTCTCAGACCCCCAGCTATTCTAACATATCACTACTTGCTTACTATCCATGCTCATTTGAATGCACTGCAGCTATATAAATTTCAACCTGTTTAAAATATAACTTTTACCAGGTTTCTCAAACAGATTTTTATGCTACTTAGCACATTAAGCTCGGCAACTTCTTTCCAAAAGATGTTTGTGTGTGCCTGAAATTGGGCAAATACTGTTTTAAATTCAAAGAAATCAATATGCTTAATTTGTTTATATAGATTAAGGAGCATACATTAAAATCTAGAAACATGTTCTCCTTTTTTATTAGCCCTATCTTGCCACTCTGTAATTTAAAGTATCCATGGTGCTTTCAGAAAGCAGGATGGTAATGTATACATACATGCACACACTCACACACATTTGCATTCATACTCAGAGCTTTGGTTGGTGACAAGCCATCAGAGTATACTCTAAACTTGTGTCCTCTGCTTTCTCCTTGTCCAACTCCAAAGACAGTGCTTGAGTAGCCAGCTGTGTTGAGAAAACTTGGATTGTGATTTCTGGTTAAAATCAACCTTGCTCGTTCCTGGCAGTTCTCCCTGTGTGTAAGTGTCTGCCCAGTGGGTAGCACCATATTCATGGAACAGAATTCTGCGACAGCTGAACTTCTGCTTCTTTAAAATGTTCAGGATTTATATTTGTTTGAAAATAACAGCCCTATTGCCCATCAACTGGAGACTGGATAAAGAAAATGTGTTTTTTTTTTTTATAAAATGGAGTACTACTCAGCCATAAAAAATGAGAAATTAGAGATATTTATAGCTAAATGGATTCACATTGAGGCAATACTCTTAAATGAAATAAATAGGACACACGTGTGTAAATACCAAATAGTTTCTCTGGTGTGAGAAACTGAAAGTGTAAATAAGGACTAAAATGTATAATAGGTAATGTGAAATAGGAAGAAAAGGGGCAAAGGGGAAGGAAGTGGGAGGGCTAGGGGAAAGGATAGAAGGGAATGGAATTAATATGAGAAAATGGAAAAATAGGAAGAAAATCTTTGTAAATAGGGAGGAATTGAAGGGTTGAAGGGAGAGCTGGGCAAAGGTGAAAAATAAGAACCAAGAGAGACTATGTAAAGGTGCAAATTTCCAATGATGAATGTCATTATATTGTATACCTAAAATGTACCAATGATTAGAATGAATAATCAATAATGCAAAATAGGAAGAAAAGGTCCAAAGGGGTAGGGGTAGTGGGAGGGGCAGGGGAAAGCAAAGAAGGGAAAGGAAAAATGCTGAGAAATGGAAAAAATGGAAATAAATCTTTGTAAATAGGGAAGGGTGGAGGGGGTGAAGGGAGGTCTAGGAATGGGGAAAAAATAAGAACCAAGATGCATCATGTAAAGGTACAAGTTCCCAATGAGAAATGTAATTGTGCTGTATACCTAAAATGTACCAATAAATGAATTTTTTAAAAAAAGAAAAATTTGTATTTAAGATACTTTAAACATGCTGAAAGAATGCATTTTTCAGAACCTCATAAAGGATCAGCAAAGATATAGGTAAGCACAAAGGTGAATGCAAATTAATCAACAAATATACTCTTCACTATTTGAAAAAAGGGTTAGAAATATGGGCTTCTTTACAGTACTTCAACTGTATTTATACAACAGTTTGGAGCTATAGCAGGGACCTCAGGAATTTGAGGAGGGTGATGAAATGGTAAGAAAGAAGTTCCAGTTTTTTAAAAAAGACCAGATTAAATGTAATACATAGAGAATTAGGGAAAATGAAAAAATGGCAATTCAAAAAAGATGAGAATAGTCAGGAAAGTTTACAAATCCACAGATAATAAGGTCTGTTAGTTTCATTGCAGAGCTGTGATATTAATTAAAATAGAATAACACTACATAAAAAGAAAAACATTATGACCAAACATTTAAAAGGCATTACTAGTATAGAACATCAATTTCATTCATGTCAGAACAAATAAATGGATTTTAAGTAATTGGCATGATGTGATACAGTTCTGTAACTACCTAGATCCTTACAGAAAGATTTTGATGTTTAAACATGACTACCTAAGCAATACATGCAAGTTAGAGAGTAGCAAAGATAGCAGCTACTGGTTCATAGTAGAGTCAGTAGAGTTTCATATTTACCAGAGTCAGTAATTTGATGGAAGTTTCATACATATATTTTTTCAAGTCATCATATGTCACGATATTATATAGTTAACTGATGACTATATAGCTTATCCACTGTTGAAACATGATTACATGCTAGAAAATGTCCTACACAATTTATATTTTGTTAATGCTAAACAGATTTATTAAGTGCAATATTTATCTTCACATTACTACTGAGGAAATTGTGATTAAGTGATACTAAGCAACTTCCAGGTCACATAGTAGATAATGAAACAAGACCTTAGTTACTCTCAAAGTTACTGCTTTTTCTATCACTATATATGTGATATAAACATGAAATATATGCATGAATAAAAATAAGATATAATTTTCATATATTGTTTTCCTATTTTCAAATATAGCTGATGATAATACATCAAAATCTGTAATAAAATTAGGAAAAAGTATTGAATCAAAGAATCCACAATTAAAATGCCAACATTATTAAAATGATAACATGGTCACTTTTGACTATCAAATTTCCTAGCCTAAAGTAATCCACCAAATCAGTGTCTAGAGGCCCCAAGTGGGATGGAAATCTGGCACACTGGCCCTTTGTGGAGTGCAGAGCTCAAAGCTCAGAAATTTCCCCAGCAGACAGGGCTGAGTGTTATGGGTCAGAAGTCAGGAGCACTGAGCTCCTTATCTGAAGGAAGAGTCACCAAAGTAAGGATGTGAGTGAAAATCACCAAAAACTGTGTCTTAATATACTTTATATTTGACATATTAGGGCATGAAGCCAAAATTCAAATTTATATAACTACCACACTTTATTGTGTTGACCATGCATGTTTTTACAACATAAACTCTTAGAAATCAGGATATGTATTATACTTTAGCATTAAATTATAGCATCAATAGCATTAAATTTTGCATTTTTGTTTCTGAAAGGTGGTGTATTCTACAATCAATGGCATTTTAGAATTGAAGGGGTGCCTTGGCTGCTTTCTGATCACTGACATGCAATACTGACATACAATACATACAATACTCCTCCTTAAAGGAGGAGTTCATTTTGGCTCAGGGTTACAATTCATGGTACTGACTTCTGTGCAGAAACCATAGGATGGAAGGCTCTGCTCAGAGGAAGGCTGCACACATCATGGCAGTCAGGGAGCAAAGAGAAAAGGGAAGAGTCATGGATTTGCTTTTCCAGGCCATGTCCACTGCAATCCCTCTCTAACCAGGCCCCAGGTCCTAAGCGCAAGGCAGCTGGAGTTCCTTGTAGTTCTCTTGCCTTTCCCAGTCCATTCTTCTGAGTGCCAGAGGGTTCAGGACTACATTCCACATCCAAACCACAATAGGTGCGGAGGTTTATCTGAGACCCAGAAGAAAATGTGTGTGATTCTGCTGTCTTCACAGAGACCCAGCATCTCTTCTGCTACAAATACTAGCATGATCAGAACATTTTTAGCCTTTAATTGCATGACTAATATTCCACAAACATTCTCAATCTCCTGGTATGTTCCATTTCTTTATGAAATGATGTGATCTTTAGCTAAAGTTAAAACAGCTCATTTTTATAAAAGTATATATATATATATATATATATCTGTGAAGTCCCCATGATATTTAAAATAGAATTTTAACTTTCAAGAATTCAGGATGCTTTTCAATGATTTTTAAAATTTTTGGAAGACAATGAGTTTTTGAAATTTTCTGTAGTCAAAAGGAATGTTTTAAGTAAGTAATAGATCTGAAATGTAAAGATTTTGTTCAGTCTCTAAAGATTAAGTTTTCAACCTAATAAATTGAATGCTGTCAAGCTCTGAAAAGCAAATGCTTCAAACTGCATGTTTCTAGCTGGATTCTCAGTTTTTGTTTTGTTTTTTAATAAGGCATAGTTTCCCATGCAGTAACATATGGTTTCAATATTTGAGCATTCTCAGCCATTTTCCCCATATGTTTGTTGTAATCAACCAACCACACATGGCTAAATCCTGCCCTTAGACAAGCACAGAGGCTGCTCACTGAGGTCGAGGAAAACAATCACATTGGGTGCAACAACCCTAACCCCAGACCGGCTTCAGAGTCACCATGTGCACCCTAAGAAATGGTACAACTGAAGGATTACTTATATATTACACAAGTGATTCTGAGTACAAGATCTTCTTTGATCGAGAATGTTCAAGTTTCGCTGTTTGACAAAGGAATTGTTGAAAGACTTCGGGAAAATTGTGGGTGCAGACGTGCATGTGCGGAGTGGGGAGATGAACATCAAATACCATTTGTACTGCAGCATGTTAGATTTCCCAGGATTATTCATTGTTTCATTCCATAATTTTAGCGTCCCTTTTAGACACTCTGCTTACATTTTCTGCTCTCACAGAGTTTGCTTTCTAGAGGCACAACACCAACAGTACAGCGGTACACAAATGGGTGCATTAAAGATGATTATACAGGATACTGCAAGTGAAAGGCTCCATGATGCCATTGCCCTCCAAAGGTCTTATCTCTGAATACATGAGCCTTTTGGTGGACTTTCTAGAGCTAAACCATTACAATGTTCAATAAGTGATGAGAGCAGATATCCTTGTCTGATTTCAGGTTTTAGAGAGAAAGCTTTGGCCTTTTACCATATATGATGTTAGTCATGGGTATTTCATAGATATCCTTTGTCAGATGCACAGTGCTCTCTTATATTCCTAATGTGCTGCGTGTTTGTAACTATGAAATTGTGCTGGGTTTTGTCAAATAATTTTTTGTGTTTGAGATGATTACATGTATTTTCTTTTACTCAATTAACATGGTGAATTACATTGGTTTGATTTAATATGTTGAGTAAACTACAATTCTAGGACACCCTTGAATTTGGAATGGTATATAATCCTTTTTTGTATACTGCTGAATGTGAGTTGTTAGCTTTTTTTGAGGTATTTTTCCATGTACATGTGTAGGGATATTGATTTGTAGCTTCCTTTTCTTGCAATGTCTTTTGCTGGCTTTTGGGTTAGAAAAATAATGGCCCCACAGAATTAGTTAAAAAATGTTCCTACTATTTTTATTTCTTGAAAATTGGAAGCAGATTGGTGTTAATTCTTTTAAAAATACTTGTAACATTACAGTAGTGAAACCATCTGGGCCTGGACTTTTCTTTGATGGGAGTTTTATTAACTCAATCTTTTTGCTTGTAAGAGTTCTATTCAGAATTTTTATTTCTCATTGAATATGTTCTGGAAGTTTAAGTTTTTCCAAGAATTTGTGATTTTATCAAAATTACCTAATTTAAATATGACTATTCATAGTATTCATGTTTAACCTGTTTGCTTTTATAAGATAGTAATTTTTCTGCCATTTCTGATTTTAGTAATCTTGTTTCTTTATTCATTATTCTACTTATAAGTTTATTTAATTATATTTTCTTTTTAAGACTCAACTTTGGATTCTTTGATTTTTCTATTTTTCCAGTCTTTATCTCAGTGGTTTCTATTTTAATATATATTAATTTTCTACTTTGTTTTGGGTTTATATTTCTTTTTCTACATTTTATTAATATGGATGGATGGGTCATTAATTTGAACTCTCTCTCCTTAATGAAAGTTGACCTGTAGACCTGTAAGCTGTAAGTTCTCCCTTAATTACATTTTTCAGCACCTCATAAGCTTTGGTGCTCTGTTCTCCTTTTATATATTTCAAGGCTCTTCAAATTTTTCTTGTAATTTCTATTTTGCTCCATTAGTTATTCAGGAGTCTGTTAAATATCCCATATTTTTGAATCTTACAGATTAACTTCTCAGTGATTTCTAGTTTCATTACTATAAGAAAACATGCATCTATATTTTCAAACTTTTCACATTTATTGGGATTTGTCATATGGCCCAAAATATAGTCATTCTTGAGAAATGTTTCATGTGCTTTTGGCAATAATATGCATTATTTCTTGTGTAGAATGCGCTATTGATGCTTGTTTGTTCTGTTCGGCTTACACTGGTGTTCAAATTTCCTGTTTACTTATTGATATTCTTTCTAGTTGTTCAATCATTGAAAATAAAATACTAAAGTCTCCAACTCTTCTTATTAATGTACCTATTTTCCTTTCAGTTCGGCCAGGCTGTGCTGTTGAAAGCTGTAATGGTAGGTGTATGCATATTTGTAGTTGTGTAGCTTCTTGATGGGTTGACCACTATGTCAGTATACATTGTCCTTCTTTTTCTCTGTCAACAGCTTTTCACTGTTTTTTTAAATTTTTATTTTTGTACATGAAATATCTTTTTATTTTCAACTTATTTTACCATGTCATTTTAATATAAATATACATACATGTTCTCTCTATGTGTGTGTGTGTGTGTGTGTGTGTGTGTGTGTGTTCTCTCTATATATACACATATTTGCCCACTGGATTATAATGAACATTTTCATCATTATACTCTAACTCACATTTACTCTAACTTAATTTCCATAGTATAAAAATTTGCTCTTTATAGATTCCTTCTTTCTCCCCATGCCTTTCTGATGTTATTATCACAATCTACCTCTTTATACAGTTTGTGTGCTAAATGATAGATTTATAATTACTGATGTATTATGTATTATCTTAAAGAAAGTAGAAAAGAATCCACAAAAAATATATTCATACTGTCTTTTATATTTACCTGTGTTTTCCGTGACCAGCTTCACTTCCTCATATGGATGTAACTAAGCATCCATTGTGCTTTCATTAAAACCTAAAAAATTCACAGCAGCACAGCAGTGATAGCAACAAATTCAGTTTTAGTTTATGTGGGAAACTCTAAATTTTTCCTTAACTTTTGAAGGATAATTTATCAGGTATTGGCTGATAGGTACGCTTTATGTTTTTGTATTTTGAATATGTTATTTCACTGCCTTCTGGCCTTTATGGTTTCTTAGTCTTGTTGATGATGATGATGACTTCTATACACTGAGTCATTTTTCTCTCACTACTTTCAAGATTGTCTTTCTCTTGGACTGTTAACAATTTGACTGCTTCATCCTCTTGCAATTTATAATATTTAGAGATTGTGATGCTCCATGGATATGGAAATTAATGTTTTTATCAAATTTGAGAGGTTTTGAGCCATTATTTTTTCAAACAGTTGTACAACCCCTTTGCTCATCTCTGCGACTCATATTATGTCTTAGTTGGTCATGTGCTATATATTTCTTAAATTCATTTCATATTTTTTTAAATTAAATTTTCTCTCTGTTTCTCAGATTGGATAATTTCAACTGACCTATGTTCACTTTCATAGATTCTACCTTCTAATGCCTTAATTCTGCTGTTGAGTTCCTGTAGTAAAGTGTTTTCAATCTTTGTACTTTTTAATTCCAAGATTTCTATATTTTTCATATAATATATTTACTGATTTTTGTCATTCTTTAATTGATGAGCTATCATTATCACACTTTTATTTTTAGACATGATTTCATCTCATTCTTTTAATATATTTAAGCCAGCTTATTTAAAGTCTTTGTCTAGTACTGTCAATACTTGTGTTTACACAAGGATAGATGCATTGATTACTTATTTTTGTCTATCACGTACAATATCTTGTTGTCCCCTTTTTCTTTTTTTCTTTTTTTTTTTTTGCCTGCTTCTTATTTTTTTAAAACTGGAAATTTTATATAATATTATGTACCAAATTCAGAAATAAGATATCCTCCAAGGTATTCTTTTTGAATTGCTATAGTATACTTATAATGAGACTGGATGAAGAAAATGTGTTTTTTTTTTAAATAAAATGGAGTATTACTCAGCCATAAAGAATGAGAAACTAGAGACATTTATAGCTAAATGGATGCACATTGAGACGATACTCTTAAGTGAAATTAATAGGAGTGAAATTAATAGGACACACATGTGTAAATACCGAATAGTTTCTCTGGTGTGAGAAACTGAGAGTGTAAGTAAGGACTAAAAGGTATAACAGATAATGTGAAATGGGAAGAAAAAGTGCATACAGGACATTTTAAAAGTAGAATCTTATGTTTATTTCCAAACTGTCAAAGCTCTTCAAAAAGTAAAGCATTCTGTGTAATAGTCAATTATGATTAGGTATTACTTTACTTTAAAAATACCATGGTAACATTGAAGGTTTTTATATTTCTAGGAAACCACTTTATGAAGTTATTGAACTTTAGGACAGTAGCTAGGGAGACAAAAAATAGTATTAAAAAGGAATGAATTATTGTTACACTATGTAAAATGTGTCATAATGAAGAATGTATTCCTAAATAGCAATTATTGTTTTGATCAAATCCTGAAAAGATCTGACAGATGTTTAGCAATTGGTATTAGGACATAAGAGACTGCATTCTAAGATGGGCCCAGAAGGTATTCTCAGCTCTGACCTTGGATTGCTACAATACTCAGGCCCCTCGAAATTAATGTTTTTATTTGTGTAATTAGAACACATACCATTTCTAACATTCTGTACTATAAACCACTATATTATTCAGAGTGCTATTTATTTGCCAAATTAGGCCTTATAATTCCTTTCTGATAGATTTCTCTGTTCACAATGGACCATGTTCAATATCTGACCATATATCCAATTTTGTAGCATTAAAACAAAGTTTTCCCTATCCCTGGTTTTCTTTTTGGGTCTGTCAAGTTTACATTTCTAACTCTGAAGATCAATGAAGAATGCATATTCTCTGAAAGCTTCTTGAATATAATGTTTATTGTGTCCACTTCCCACAAACAAAGAATGTCTCATTCTTTCTCATAGTGATCATTCATCAATGAGGGGAGATAAAACTCTTCAGTGATAAGAATGTCAAGTGACCTACCCAGTAGTTGTTAAGGACACTAACACACTTTTTAAAATTCCATTAAGTTTACTGGTACATTTTAGGTATACATTATGAACACATTCCTCATTGGGAATTTGTACCTGTAAAAGATATATCTTGGTTTTTCGCAGTTGAGAGCTTCAAATTGGGTAAAGCAGCAAAATATGTGACTGGCATCTGAAACCCTCACAAGAACCTTTCCAATCCCTATCATTACCATCGTACATTCTCTTTCTTCTACTTTCATACTTAGTGAAAATATATGATAAGAGTTTTAGAGCATTAAAAGTAAAGATAGTGCCTCCTGTAATTTCTCTGCCAAATGTCACTAATACAGGGCAACTTATTCTCTAATGGGTTGACTTCCATTCTACAAGGTGGCACCTTTGTGTATTCATGTGTGTTTGTGGAGAGGGCAGTGGTTACTGGGGACTGAGCCCAAGAGACACCGAGCTACATTCAGACCACTTTTTGTTTGAGACAGGATCGCTCTACATTACCCCAGCTGTCTTGAAACTTGTAATCCTCTTACCCCAGCCTCCCAAGTAGCTGAGATATTTAATATTACAGATATTTACCACCATGCTTGGTTCAGCAGGTTACATTATTACTTCTCCACTGTCCCTCTCCCAAAATTCCCACCTCCTCTCTACTATCAGGCCTTGGTTGATGAAGAGAGTAATATACAGCAGTGACCCTAAAAACGTGTAGAACGATTGGGTAACCGGATTCTAGGTGAGACTTCATTTCTTTCTGTCATCATGGCATGTTATTATAAGATTTTTATTGTCAGTGAATGGGAACTGTGTGAAACTGGGTGAACTTCCATTTCTGAAAACTTCCAAAAGGTGAAATTCCAAATTTATTTTAAATTTTATTTTGTATTTGTCTTAATCTTTTTTCTTTGAGAAAAAAATTATGAGAACTTTAGTTCTGCCATCCTTTCTATGAGCTCTTCAATGTTTGTTCCTTCCCAGGGTACAAGCATAAAAGCTATTTAATTTAGCAAGCCTCCTTGAGTCCCATGCATGCTTTGATCATATATTTAATGTATTTAAGGTACAAATGAGTTTCCTCTATTTTAATTTAAGAAATTTCTCTCTTCAAAAGTGAAATAAAAAGCCATTCATGACTGTGATGGTTAACCTTGATTATCGATCAAATTATCTTGAGAGAGATCTAGGAGACTAGTAAAGCACATTTCTGAGTACATATGGATAGGTTGTGGAGGTGGAGGTTGGAGACTAGATCTGGTCCTTGGCCCTGCCTCTTGGGTTCTTCCCTGGGCCTCTGCATCCCAGATGCCACTGGATCACCAGCCTTCCTCCATTATGCTCTTCTGCCATGATGTTCTTTTCTTCTAGCCAGGCAGCCATGAACTGAGACCTCTAAAACAGTAAGCCAAAATAAATCTTTCCTTTTTAAGTGGCAGGTGTCAGGTATTTTGTCACAGTAATAGAAAGCTGACTAATAGACAAACTTAAATGCCTCAAATTCATTGTTCATACATCTTTATTAAAGTTTTTATGACATTTTTTACCATAGGATTCCATGACCATACCGTCTGCCCTGTAGTACGGCCCCAATTTAAAACACCAAATGGGGCATCTGTAACATCCTACTGACTGACAAAAGCTAAGCCTAAAAACGCATAGTCATTTAACTCAGAATATTTTTAAGTGACACTCTTTTGAAGATGAAATTAATTAATTCATTAAGTTACATTTTGATATCAGTTATTTTCTATAGAAAAGCCTTGAAAGAGTGTGCACAAGGTCTTGAGGTAGTAACTTAGATACTGATGGGTGTAAATATGCCCATGTCATAAACCTGGGAGGGTTTATGAAAAAACTATGAAGATAGCAAAAACTATGATCTACAATTGTATTAAATTAACTCATTTACATAGCTACATACACCCTGCTGCTGAAGAATAGGTGTGGGTTCCTACATCCTGGGAATGATGGAGTAGGATTAGTATGAGTCTCATCTAATGAACAGAGTAGAGTTAATCCCATAGACAGGGCTGGAAGCAAGTATGTCTTTCTTCAGCACACGATTTGCTACACTGTATCCAATTAGCGTTAATGAAATGTTGCTATTGACTACAAAAGTAGTTGAAATACATTATAGTGAAAAGGCTGAAATAAGATTTTCCAATTTTTCTCTTCACTACTAGCAAACAAAAGTCTTGCTCACTTTTGCTTTTCCAGGTTTTATACTAATTCTTTCATCTATTTTAAAAATAAAAACCCATTAAATTCTGTATTTAAAATAAACAATCAAAGGAAAGCATTTAGACAAAGTTGCCAAAGAAAGAATAACCAAGCAGTATGAGGAAAGTGCAACCAAACAAGCCCTAGGATGGAGGAAGAGGCAGTACAAAGAAACCCTTCAATAACCATGGAATTCTTACTAGTGTCAACTTATGAAGAGGTCAAATAAGAGAAAGAGTGAAAGTTATCCATGTGCAGCATTTGTGACAGCAATTTTGGTAGAGTAATGTGAGTGGCAGAGAGATGGGAAAGAGGACCTTGGATAGGTATTTGCTGATGTCAGCGAGTTCAAAGAGTTAACTCTTGATGACTCCTATTTTCTCCACTGAGTGGGAGGAAAGGTTATTTTCTGAGAATGAGGGATTGGGGTTAGGAGAAATGGTTTGGGGAGATGGGACTGACTTTGAACCTGTCACTCTGAAGAATAGGTGAGAGTGCTGATGAGAAAAAATCAAAGAGCTACTGGGCAGCCCTGTGGACATGAATGGGTTTGCAGACCATGACCGTAGAGGGACGCGAGTGTTTTAGAGGAGACGCAGGAATAGCTGTGACATTTCCTACTACACTTAGGTTCCCTTGAACATACACACTACCTTAACTCTTTAACTCAGCAGACAACATGGTACTTGTACCGTAATTAGTAACCTCAAACTATATGGAGCAATGCTGATCTGTGCCACAGGATAACAACAGTAAGTATTTCCTCTTATTCACGGGCATAAAAAAGACCAACTTCCTCATGTTTTTACCTGTGACATTTATGCTCCCAAACTATTAAACTATAGTTACCCCTTCTACCCTCTTTCTCTTTGGTACTTTCCCACATAATGGCAATCATAGAATACTAATGATCCATTAGCTTACAATTGCACATTCTTTCCAATGGAGATGGTTAGTATTATAGCTCTGTTAAGGGAGACCTCCAAAAAGAAAATAACTTGCTTGTACAAATTTGTTTCTTGATTCTCATCTCTGAACTCTGTTGTCCATCACAGCAACTTGATATTTCTTAATAGTAAGTAATTAGAGACTCAGAATCAGATTGTAAAATCAATATCTATAATACTAAACAAATAGTATTAGTACTCTGTAGCTTCCGCTAACCAACTAGAAAATCATCTTATTTGTACAACAGAACTTTAAGCAGAATTAAATCACAGCTAAAACTTGAAAAACTCACAGCTAAAACTCTAAACTGATTCAGTGGGAAAAAAAGCATTAATCTAAAATAGAATCTTTCATTGCTTCTGTTTTCTCAGTACCTTGTGATAACTTTTTTTCAAGTATGTGGTTAGAAATGAGCAATGAGTATTGTGTGTGTTTTTTTTTCATTTTCTGTAGACTAATATGAAGGAATTGAAGGAATCGACCTGAACTCATGATAACACATCTCACCCATGTCAGAGGATACATGGGACAGGGTTATTTCACTTTGATTCAGAATAATTTCTGTGCTTGTCTATTAATTTTACCTCTATTAATGAATAGGACAGACTAGGACTCAAGAACATTATATAGATGATAGCTTTCAAAAGGGGAGTATGTGGGATTCATAAGAACATCAAGCCCTCATTCTAAATTGTGCAGACACTAGTCTGCACTTACAAAAGTATGCCAGAAAAAATTCCCTGATCACAGCCATGTTTTAAGATCTTTAAGGCTTCTCTATGATTAGGGGTAAAATGCTTTAAAAACTTATTTTTTTTGGAAATTCCAGCTTCTCTGTGAAGATCAGCCTCTTCCTAAGCTGCATCAACTTCAAAAATTCTGCTGGCAGTGTCTGCACAAGGGACTGCCAGGCTTCAGTCTGCCACGGGCCCTAGGATTCTACAGGGTCTAGAGTCCTATGGTGTATGTCTATTCATTTCAAATGGTTTTCAAAAATAGAAAAATGTGAGAGGATGAATGCTTAATATTAAATGAAAGGGATCTTGTGCTACAAAGCACACATTCTACTTCTGTTGTACAGAATCATAATTTTGAGGTTGAAATTTATATTCTTAATGTAATTCTAAAGTGGAACATAGCTTTTTAAACAGTAAAACAATAAAGGTGGTCATGCGCAGCTTACGGATATCACTGTACTGATAATGCTTGTACCAAAGAAGTCAGAGTTCTCCATGCACAGGCTATGTTAAAACCCAGCCAGGATACCAAAGAAGCATTAAACACTTAGACCACCCTCTAAGAAAATAGGGAGAAAGAGAGAGAGAGTGAGAGGGAGAGAGAGGAAGTCATCTGTAGTTTTGCATCAACACTCTAATACTAAATCTTAAATTCGCATGTTGTTTCTGCCTGAGTTCTCCAGGCACTCTGTAATGTTAATTATATCTTACAACTCTGGGATATCATTAAGAATATGTGAGATCTTCATTTGTATTATTGTTAATTTGCATTTGTCCTTATAAGTCTTTAGGGCTTGAATAATACTAACAGGTAAAAATTTTTTAAAAAAACAAAAATCTTATTGTGAAACAGAATGATAAAAGTGGGGTGTGTACTCTGATATTCCCTGTACCCATTTAATAGAATTTGATGTTTATAGCTGTAGCCACCATGTGTTTTATTTTCCATCCACAGGATAAAAGGCCATTAATGAATTTCTGTTTTCAATACCAGAAGTTTTACAAATCAGAGTCAGAGAATGCAATGAAAATTACAGTAACTGTTTCTCCAGAACAAGGCTTGCCCTGCAGGTGAGAGATGGCCTAGGAAATCAGTGACATCATATTTTACCATTCTTTACCTGAGCAGTATTAAATTTTCAAGTGCATTAATTCCGATTTTGTTTGGTAAATAAATGACAAATCCGAATAGTCACTGTACCCTTTTATCATTTAAAATTTTTATCCAACTACACAAAGAGAAAGTTGTAGAATATTGTTATTTTAGAATCAATTGTACCATGTCGAAAATTGAAAAGGGCATTGTACTTTGCTATCATTAATAAAGCTGTCCCATAAAATGGGGGAGTTCTATCATTTCCTTTCAAAGGCTCAAGGCTTTGCTCCCCAGTATGTCATATGCCTGTCAGGCAACAATGACAGAAAAAGAAGGGAAATTGTGTGCACTTCAACTGTGTCACACCCTCCTGCCACACCTTCTTTCTGTGCTGCAAGAGAAACAACAAATGACTTGAACTTTCCGGAAACCTTGGTGGTGCTAAACTGCTTCCCTGGTTTGCATGTGCCTCACTTAATTTTAAGATGAAGATTTCTGACTCAACAAATCATCATCCTGAGACAATACATCAACTTTTAAATATTAGGAATAAAAGAGTACAGGAGATATTCTGTGACTACTTAGAACCCAAAGCATTTTATTGAAAAAGATTTGTTTTCCTTGGCAGCTATCCATGACCTCCTACTGTTGACAAAACCAGCAGCCTGTCCTGTTGGAAGTGTAACGCAAGGCAGGAGCCACTGCTTCAGAGCCCTGGCAAGATCTATCTCTAAATTAATATTTTCATCGAACACGCTCATGATATACGCCACATAATCTTTAAATTATAGCAAACGCTGGAAGGAGGTTCTGAAGTGACTGGCTGAAGTCGTGCTTGAGATTTATGAATCTCTCAAGTCCACATTTGTGACTGACCTACAGCCCACCAGGGCTGCTATTTCCTTTTCCTGATTCATGATAAGTGCAGCTGCCTCCCAATCCGCCTCCCGAGCCCATTAGTACTCAGCCAGTTCCCGCATGGTAAACATGCACATCCCCAGTCTCACTTAATTCTCGACTGAGATGAACTGGAATAGCAAATCCGGTTGTCTTTTGGTTCTTGCAACCCTTCTCCAAGTGTCTTTTTACTACAGTGTGGGTGTAGCAAAGTCCAACTTAACTCCAGCTAGAATTAAAGGGGGTGCTTTTTAATATATTTTACTCATTAAAAAATAGAAAACTGTTTTTCCCTTGCAACATGGATTTTAAGGTCCTGGCCCATGATGCTTCCCACTGCCAGCACCATAGCTAATTAACAAAATTGCATAAAGATGGATATGAAGGTAAATATTAAAAGCACAAAAGGGAAGAGAAGGGAAATTATTTAAAATGTCAGAAAAGCCAAGACAGTCATTTTCCCCAGCTGCAATTTGTTTTTCATTAATAAAATATACATTGTTTTCTGCTTGGAAAAGTTATTAGTGGTAACACAGTCTACACGAAGCCCTGTCTCTGGCGAAATGAAGTCTTTGTTTAGACATCGATGACGGGGTTTTATGCCATTGTCTAATCTGTCAGATTAGTTGAGCAAGTGTATTTAAGAGTGCAAAGATGTGCAGCCGCACCTGCTGTGCAAAGCTGTGAATTCACAACTCTTCTGACTATTAAAATGTGTTATGCTGGGAGATCTTTTGTTGTCATGGAACTGTTGGTGGTTGGTGTTTGAAGTGGCGCAAGTGTCAGGCCTGATCACCATCATAATAATCATTCCAAAAATAACCTCATATTTTGACCATTTCATGTTAATGTGCAGCAAATTAAAGGCTAAGCACCTAATAGATTTGGGAATGTTAAATTCACTTTGCATTCAAGTTCTTGAAAGCAAATACAAAAGTCTTTTATGGAATAACATTCACAGTCCAGAAAAGCAGTAGTCATCTGAGAAAGAGTTTTGAAATCATACAGGAAGCAAACAAAAGATGCAAAGCAAAATACAAGGCCCATATTGTGACAATAAATTTTCTGTCAGCAGAATAATGCTAAATGTAATCCTTAAAGAAAACTAATTACCATTTCTTTATTTGATGATGTTTGTGCTTTTCATATGAATGTGCCATGATATTCTGTTCCCTCAATTAAATACAACATTATGCCTAAAAAGAGACAATGTTTTCCATTTAGCTTTGGTGACACAGGCCAGATTTTACAGTTTTGCTTATTTCACTTTGCTAAAATTTAGCTTCATTTAGTAATCTTAAAAATGAAACAAAAGACACAAGATAGTATTAATTGGGTCATGTACTAACTCATTTTGCAGATTCTTAAGCCTGCTTTTCCATTTAATTTGTAATTTTTGATATTGGTTATTTGGGGGCATTGATGCTTTTTGAGTGTCTAATATACTATAGGAATTTCTTCAGTGTAACTTGGTAAAATATTTGCTGAACAATAGGGAAATTTCTTTCAACATTTTAAAATCAAGGAAAAAAGTGGAAAAGTGAACAAAATGCTTAACTCAAATAGTCTCTGTTGTCATTTTCTTAACACCGAGCAGCTTGTGGCAGGTTTAATAGACCCTAATGTAGAGAGGCCTTTTTAGGGACCTTAGACCTGTATGGCCTCATTAATTCAAATGATACGTGACAGTTCAGAGGTACCCTAAGCCAGCCATTACCTGCATAAACAGGCTCTGATGCCAGCGTGGCACGTATTGTCTTCGGATCAGAATTCCTCCTATTCCATAGCTGTGATTAGAGAAAATCTCAAATATCTAAGGATGCTCTTTCTTTATAAGTACAAATCAAATCAGATCATAAGTTCTTTTCCAAAGGAGATTTTTAAATAGCTCAACATTATCCTAGAGGAATACACTGTGAACCTAACAGAGCAAAGACATGAGCTTGGAATATGGGAAGTTACTGACATCCTTCAACTCTCCCCACGTTGTCACCTCTCTGAGACTCGAGCATACAGTGAAGTGGTTTTCACTTGACAATCACCACAATGCTGAGTTCCAGATTTCATATTGCATAACATCTGGATGGTTGTGCAGATACAGCAGGGTGACAGCTTCACACATCCCTGAAAAGTGGCGTCCACACACTGACAGTTACTCATCATTTGGAGAAAGAAAAAAAAATGAAATGAAAGAAAGATTTTCTTTCTGCATCTTAATTTAGGCTAATCTATGTGAAACACATTATCTGATAGTGACCAGACTAGGAACCATTCTCTGGCACGACTGAAAATTGCAGCTGGTCTGAATTATAGCAAGAAATATTTTACCTCATGATAGAAAAGGCAAAAGTTTTTACTGAAGGCCAAACTTTATAGAGTAAAGGAAATTAAGAGTAACTGAAGATTGAGTTCAATTTAATTAACTTTGTAATAATCTTAAATTAGTCCTCCTTTTTATTCTTATACAAATGCTCAAAAAGGACATTGACTCTGATAATGCTAAAATAAATATATAAATCTGGTATTTAATTAAATCACGTTGAAACTAATTTCTAGAATTGCATACTCATTGAAAAAAAGACTTCTTAATAATAGAATTTCTCACCTTAAAACTTAATAAAGAAATAAGAAACATATAAAAGTGTGAAAATAAGGATTCATATATATTTTCTACTTCAAATGTGCTAAAATTTGCTCCAAACTATTAATATTTACCTTTGCACTCAGCCTCTGTGACAATATTGATGTTGTAATCTCTAACTGTTTCTTCCGAACTCTGTGGCCTTGTTTTCAGATCATGATTTTTATCTGGATAGGAAAATATTGGTGCTGTTTAAAACTTTCCTCCACAGATGACATTTAAAGAGAGGCAGATACACAAAGATTGGTTTCCATTTCCTGATATTAATGAAAGTCATTCTGTGCAATAGATCTTTAGGAAAGAAAATGCATTATTTGGTGGAAGATATTAAAACTGTTATGCAGACTTCTCTCTCTCTGCAGCATACCCAGTCCAAGTAAAAAGATTCAATAGCCTGACTTACATTTTTACGTGCTGGATTAGTCTTTATATTTGTTTTCATAGAAAACCAGGCAACAGCCTATTTCATGGACAATAAATTCAAGATAGTAATGATGAGATAGCATCGCCTCTGCTAAGTGCACCCGGATTGGAAGGGCACATATTTGACCTCGATCTAGTATGGTCCTTAATGAATCTATATACTTGATTAGAGTTGCTGTCTTTTTATGACTCAAAATAGCTTTATGTGGAAAACTAGTTCATTTTCAGTAGGATTGGGAGGATCATTTTGCTTCTAACGCATCCCTAAAACTTTCTCAAACATTTTTAATTGTGTGTTTTAAAATTTTAACATCCCAGAAAGCTGTGCTTCTTCAGATCACTTCTGGTTTTGTTTTACAATCTTCATTGTCTCTCATAGGACAAAGCTATCTCTCTGTCACCTTTATTGGAAAGAAAAATTTGACTTCTTAAATAATTGGCAAAATTGATGGGATGTCACATTAAAGCCCTAGTCTTGCAGTTATTTCAGAATATTCAAAGCTTTTTCGGCCTGTCCCATTTCATGGAACAGATGGAAAAACTGCTGTTTGACATGCCACATGGAAAGATTTGTATAAAGAACAGTAAATATCAGCAGAGAGGATTAGAACTCAGAGCCATTATATATGTTTTTGTCCTCTTTTGTTTACTTTGCTTCTTCTATTCATTTATTTTTATTGGCTCTTGGCTTCCAAATTATTGGGATTTATTTTTGTAGGATTAAGCCCCCGATATCTCTGTGAATGCACCATTTTGCATGCAGTACACTTTATTAAACAATGGTCTTTTATACTCTCCCTGTTCTGTGGCAGAGAACTCCTCATCTGTGTGGGAAGCTCCATGTATCTGTCTCTCTGCTGCTCCAGCTGCATCGCTCACTCTTAATTCTAGGAAGTGATTTCTTACTTTTTGTCACTGTCTTTCTTCCTTCCACTCACTCTCTCCGTCCATCAGAACTTGTTTCCTGACTCTGTGACTGCCCCGGCCTCATGTGTCTTGCTTACTCCATTCCTCTTTAAGAAATATGACCCAGATTCTTTCTTTCCTTTTTAAATATAACTTTCTGAAACTGTTTTTTTTTTTTTTTTACTTCTTTATATTTGTTTTACCATTTAGGACTGAGAGAGTGGATAGAAATGGTACAATAGCAATTCTACATCACTGTGAACACTACTAAAGAAACAAAGATTTTTTAAAAGTTTCCAATGGTATGGAGTGGTTGGCTTCCAATCTATTATTTTTCAATAAATATAGTGAGGTTTTAAAATCAAGGATGTTTACAAGATGAAACAATTAGTTCTCAGGTGTGAGGTACTGTTTCTAACAACAATAAAAAAATCAGAATATAAGGAAGCTAGTTGCTTGTATTTCCACTTGTGCTTTTTATTGCTAGACTGAGGTCTGGATCTACCAACTGTACCACTTCATATACTTAGAATGAAAATATTGCTGCTCCCCCAATTTCTAAAATGTGGTCATATTTTTAATACAGGATTTTAGTAAATATATTTGTTTTAAAACAATAGTAGGAGAATAGTTAAACCATTCTAATCATAGCAGGAATCTCATGTGAAATTTATTAGTAACAAAATTGTTTGTATTGCATTAATAGTTTGCTAAGCCCTTCACAATGAATATATGTCAATCTGTGTATTCTAAAATTTAAAGGTAAAACAAAATGCAACCTAAAAAATATTGCATCTATTCTTCATTTTTTTACTGACATAAAACAAGGTAAAGTTTCAATTATACACCATCTAATATAGGCACCTCAGAAATGATAATTTAAATAAATATCTTAATTCCATTCAATTCCAATTTTGAGCAGGAATTCTTTGGTGACTCTATGAAATGTACTATGTCTTAAAAAAAAAAAAAAGCCAAAACCACTGCCCTAGAGATCTCCAGATACTCATAAAAATAAAAAAGGTTAGGAAACAAAGGAATGTTAACAAACCTCACAGTTTAAACTGAGGACTCAAACAATTTATGCCATCTCTGTATTATAATTTGTATTAATTTTTTCCCAGGTGAAGTAATGACACATTCACCATTCCATTAATTACTAAAGGAGGTGGGGAAACTCTAAATGATATAAATGTAATTCAATAGGAAATAAATTGATTTTCCTTTGCTGCATGTAATTGTCATATAAGTAGACCACAAACTGTGATGTAGGCAACACCCATGGTTTATTGTAAGAGAGCTCACATTTCCATAGTCCATTTTCATAAACCCTACCTAGTAAACAGAATAAAATATTTAACATGGTGTTAAAGCTCAGTTTTCTTCCTATTCTTCTTGACAATAATGCCATAGTTCAATATCCTGTACATTTTTTCTTGAAGAGGATGAAGTACCATTCTTTTCAAGTGATATTAATCTATTTTCCTATCTTAGCAGGGATACATTAACCAGACTGAACTCTGAACACGTTTTTATTTCCTACTTTAGAAAAGACAGGAGATAGCTCATTAAAATATATCAATGAATAATAACTCCTTCCTTTAAATGAACTAATATCTAAGTTTAATGAAGCTCAGTTTATAGTGATTTTCTGGCTAGAGTACTCTTCTTTCTGCCTAATTATGTGCATGGCTTTCAGACAACAAGGAGTATCTTTAACATTAGATAAGAACCTCTGCTTTTATCTCAATCAATAGTCTTTAGCCTTTGAACTCGTGTCAGTGGAAGACCAGTCTGTCACGTTCAGTTCTACCTGACCTCTTTTTCTTCTTGATGCATGCTGCCATTTACAAAAGAAACCACACACACACACACACGCTCAAGCACGCATGCTCATACACACCCATGCACACACCTAAGAGAGAAGCAGGCAAAGTGCAATGTGTGCATTATTTGTGTGCCTGTGTCCTGTGCATGCTCACTAGCCTGTGTGGACAGGGTCCTTTATGGCTGTAAAGATGTGTGACTGTAATGATGATGTTAAAATTTTCTTGTTTCCTTTCACTGGGCTTTGTGTATCTCAAAGGAGCCCCATATGGTGCTCTTTGTCCGTGTCATTACCTCGTTACAGCCACTGTCTGCCAGCCAAAGGTAGACCAGGCGCTGCAGCTGTAGACAGCGATACAACTGGAATTGTCTAAGGTCAACAGTGCCGTAATTACTTTAAAATGTCAGCGTACAATAAAATACAACAGTTCATCTGGCAGAAAGCAAATTAGCTTTGACCATAGCGTAATTACCCTTTTCTCAGCACCATTAGAAGAGATCAAATCTCCACATTCAGTGTTTGAGGAAAGGCCATCAGAGTACACTCTACCTGACAAGGATGCACATTTGCCATTTTGAGATGTAATTAATTGTCCCTATAATAGAAATTTTTATATTTGACTCTGGAATTGAAATGTGTAATAACCTGGCTTCTTCGTTTTAACCATTTTGATGCTGGGAGAATAAGGTATGTGTGGTGAAATACAAATACATAGTCTCAGTATCACTCGAACATGTTTTTCTTTTGAGAACAATTAGTTCTACTGCAGGAGGAATTATTCTGAGGTGATTTCCACATGTGTTAAGGGTGAGACTAATGTCTAGATCCTGTATTGAAGAAAACAAATTAAGAAATTAGCATTATTACTCTCTTCTGATTATAGCTTCATCTTTGGATGTGTATTTCCTGTCTGCCTGGGATAATGTGCCCTGAAATGGCTTTCAGACATATTAAAGGTTGATTTCCACCACTGATCTTCATCTACACCTCTACTTCACACAGGGCAGTGTAAGTGAAAGCACACCCTTCCCCCAGTCTCCCGGGTTTAATGCACCATTATGCCAAGAACATTCTCTTTTTTGCAGACAGTCATCATTAATGGTAGAGGGGATGAATGCAATGATGATATGGTAATTTGATTAACTAAGAGACAAACAGCAAGGAGCTGACCAGTGACAGTCCCTGAAGGGCAAAGTCCTCAATGCTGCTTGTTGACTTTCATTAATATTTAAGGGCGCCAAAGATGCTTTAAACTGATTTGAAATGACTTAAGGTGTCTGAGCATCATTTTTCCTTGTGCTGGGTTGTCAAAACACATGAAACAGCTGTTGGGCATTAGAAGAGCCTCACAATGTATTTGGGGAATCCCACCATCATACAGATGTTTACATTTTCTTGATGCTCCATTCACTGTGTTGTGGGCTTCTTCACAGTATTTGAAATGAAAAAGCATTCGCTTGGGTTCAGAAATCTCCCTTTTAAGCACAGATTTCCTGGAAGGAGGCAGAGAAGGGCTATCCATGCAACCCACACAAACAAAAAAAATCTTAGCAAGAAAATGCTAAACATGAACCCTTGTAGTTGAAACATTGCTAGTTTTAATGTGCTAAATCCAAAATAATAAACAAGAATTTTGATGAAATTGCTGTAGCATAGAAATGAGCAGTTTATCTCTTTAGAGCTGAAATAATGACACATGCTAGGTTTTCTCTTCAAATGCTTGGACTGCTTTGTTCTTCTTCAATGTCATATATTACTCTTAGACAAATTCACAATCTATGGCATAATGAGGGCAGGGAGATGTTTAAAAACAAGCTAAAACTTAGGTGAATATTTTAAGTAGATTCAATCATTTAGAGAGAACAGAAAATTCTTTCTTTGAGGCCCATCTAATCCTAGGTTACATCAAGATGTCTGTACATATATTTAATGTATAATTTATAGAATTCAGAAAAGTGAATATCGCATGGTGATATTGAAAGGACATACTTAGAATGACGCTTTTAATTTGGAAAAACTGACCAAACTATAACTGTCAGCTCCCCATGAGTGATATGAATTAATGACTTGTTATTAATTTGAAAGAGATGTGATATATTACTCATAATATTTAGAAGGTCATTCAATGGGTTAATCAGTCCTCCTCTGAAACAGTCCAAAACTTTCATTGGCTCTGAATTTAAGATCTTTAGCAATCTTACCCAAATTCAAGTTGACATTCATCTTTTCCCATTGCAAATTTTCTACTCCAGCTAAATATCTCCCTAACCTTCAGATAATTGGCCCTCCACAAAACAATATGTCTTTCCAAGTGTTTTCCAGGATATTTTCTGTGGAACACCTTCTGTTCCTTAATCCTTCATAACAAGATTTGTACTCTACTGTCTATCTCAGAAGAATGTGCATAATGACCTCCTGATTCATTTCACAATTGTATATTTCTTTTCTGAATATCTAAACATTGTATCATCTGTTGGAAGAATCCAACAGGTGGATGATGTTTTTGATGTTTTTATCCTTTCCTTCATTCTATTAACATAAATTTTAATAAGGACAGTGAGTTATTGATCTCAGAGATCACATACTGTCATTGCTTCTACCATTGGTCAGATATCATGCTGTCCCCACAAAATATGGGAAATCTCACTTAATTTAAAAATATATAAACACATAAGAGTAGCGAGCAGAATGATGCCTGCCATAGGTGTGTTGGATGGTGGATGGGGAGAAGCTGGGTATAGGCACAATCAGTTACAATGAGAAAGGGGAATAAATTTTTGAGGTCTGTGGCATAGCGTGGTGGCTATGGTATAGTTGATAATCATGTATAGGATACTTAACAATTGTTCAGAGAGTAAATTTGAACTGTTGTTACTATAAAAAATAAGTAGGTGCAGTGATGAATGCTAATCAGGTTCTTTTAATCATTCTACAGTGAAGATATATATTATAATATCACATCAAAGTCCATAAATGTATACAATTACAATTTATCTATCAAAAATTTAAAAAGAAAGAGAATGTGAGAAACATGGGAAAAGTGTAAAGTCATCAGTACTTATATAAAGTAATTGAATATTTGATACATATGGTAAAAGTAATGAAGAGAATGCAAGGTACAAAATTCCTAAACCTAAACAAATACTCCATCAATTTCAACTTGCTTTCATTTAATTCAGTGGCATAAAATAAATACTCAAAATTAAAAGTTTGTGCACAAGGACTACAAATGACTGTAAAGTCAAGAAGCAAACATAAATCAGAAGCTAGCATAGACTATTTATTAACATACTCAATATCTGGAAAAAAATTAAAAGAGAGTGTTTTGGGGAAACTACAGAACAGATCAATCAAAACTGCAGAGTGGATCATCAAAAGGTTCCCCAAAAGTGGAATTCTGCCCAACTACAGGAAGCCAAAAGGCTTCCATGGAAAACAATCCATATCAGTTTTTCTCCCTCAATTTAGCAGGCAATCATTGTAAAAGCATCCAATTATTCATTTGTCATTTTCCTATTCTTTAGCTACTCAGACAGTTAAGGTTATGTTTTTATAATGAAATGTTTGTTAAATGTATCAGCTCTCAATTTTCCTTTAAATATTCATATCTGAGAATATTTGTTTTTCAATTAATTGAATACCTTAACTATTTATTTAAACCACACACAGAACTGGACAGGCCAGACCTACTACAGGGTTCAGGATTTTAAAAATACAATAAAGGCCAGTTTGTCATGAAGAATTCCATGTTTCAACTTATATTTATCAACATATATTTATCTTTTAGCTCTTTCCACAAAAGAGTAGTTTGAAGCCACTTAACATTAAATAGAATGTGTAGCAGTTGTGATGGAGTTTTATAAGTAGCTTTGACTTAGTATGCTCTGGTGGATCTATTTCGTATCTTTATTTCTCTTGTTCAACATCAAGTCCCTCTACCCTTTCTCATTCTCAGTGGATGAGCTGGCCATTATTCTACTCCCAGAGACAAAATGAAGCAAGACTCCTATCTCTGGCTCAGATGAAATAGCAGGGAGCAGCCTTAAGGTTTGCTATACTTTAAATTCATCCTCCAAAATCCATGTGTTGGAAATTTAATGCTCAGTGTCATAGTGATGGGAGCTGAAGACTGAAGAGAGGTGGCCAGGTAACGAGGACTACACCCTGATGGATGAATTCATATCATCATCATGGGAGTAGCATGACCTCTCGCCGTGTGGTGTTTTCCACCATGCAACAACACAGCCAAAACCCACTCAGGAGACAGGGCCCAGGGAGCGTGGATTTCCCAGCCTCCCAAACCATGATCAGAATAAGCTCCCACTGTTCACACATTACCACCCTATGGTGTTCTAGCAGCAAGAAATGCACAAAGATCCTCTCTAAGCCCAAGTAACAGAAAAACAGAAAAAAATTTTAAAAAATAGTTTGCAAGATAAAGGAAATCCAATAGTACATGATGGTAAGAGGCCAGAAATCAGTGAGTTATGCTTTATTATTACAACCATTTACTACCTTGAAAGAGATTCCCGACAGCTATAAGTGGGAGCAGACACAAGGAGACCAGACCGAGGAAAGACCCAGCACATTTCCTGCAATAAGGAGACAAAGCTGAATATCTGAAGAGAGGAAGTTAGGTGGATTTCCCAGGGCAGAATTCCAGGGAAAAGAGGTTTGTATGAACAGAGAATCCCACAGAGCTGCAGAAAATACTCAATGCAGCAATGAGGAGACCTTGTTTATGAGGAAACCACCCAAGATTAAAGAAGGAACACTCAGAAAGATTGAAGAGAACACTGCTAAGATGGCACAGTGTTTGGAAAAATGCCTGCTCCCTACCAGCCATCCTGGAAAACCTCATTAATTTATGGGGCTAACAATAGAGTTCTGAGGAAGCTCTTGCTGCAGTACCAGGCAATAATTAGCCCTAGATAAATCGCTGTTCCAGATCTGCCAAAAAAAAAAAAAAAAAAATCACAGAAGACCTAAAAGTATCAAACTATTTCTGAGTAATTTAATATTACTCCAAAACAAATCTAAAAGATACATATAGAAATCAAAATATCCATCATAGAACTAGGCAAAATTAACAATGTTTGTCATCAAATAAAAGATTTCCAAGCATGCAAAGAAGAAAATAAGATATATAATGAATCTTTAATTCATAAAATATCTTACCTCAAACTGAAATAAATACTAGAATGAGCTGACAAGGGAATTACCAGTTATTATAATTACTTTTAATGTTTAAAAAGCCAACTGAATATATGAAACACATGAAATAACCATAAACTAAATTAAACAAGCAAATAAAACTTATATAGATAAAAGTTAAATCATCTGAAATTTCAAAAATTACACTGGACGAGATTGGTGTCAATGCAAACTTTGTAGAAAAAAATGACAGTAAAATTGGGGGAAATGGCGATGGAAACTATCGAATATGAGATATACAGAGGAAAATACATTTTAAAATGCAGCTAATTTCAGAGACACGCTAGAGAACTTCAAGTGAAGAAATAAGTGTAAATTGGAGATCCGAATGATGGGTGGATGAGAATGTTTAAAGATGCAGTGGCTGAAAATTATATAAATAACGTGAACCTGCAGATCAAAAACAGTTTAATAAATTGGCAACAACGAGTTGTAAAGGGAAAGTACAAAAACAGAGAAAAAAGACACTTTACCAACTGTGTGACAAAGAAAGGATGACAGCAGATTTTTTACAGAAAAAAATGAAAGCAAGAAATCAGAAAATCCTTATGTTTTTTAATTTCCATAAAATAAAAATATCCTTGACAACCTAAAATTCCAGGAATATAGAACTACATTTTAAAAAACAAGTGTAAAGATAAACATGTTTCAGACATACAAAAGCAAAAAACTAAAGGAATTAATAGCCACTTGCACTACAAGTACTTGTAAAAGAAGTCTTTCAGGCAGTAAGAAAATAGCAAATTGAAATAAACGTCAGCAAAGAAATGAAGAATGCATGAAATTTTAACTCCATAAGTAAATACGTATGCTATTTTTCTCAAAAGAATTTTCTTACCAGAGATTTCTTATCTATGTCACTTAAAAATGTAACCATCTAAAATAACAATGTATGGGCCAGGGATTTAGCTCAGTGTTACTGCCTCTTGCCTCACAAGTTCAAGGTCCTGAGTTCGATCCCCAGTACTGAAAACAAAACGAAACAAAAACCTAAAATAACAATGTATTTAGGAGTATACTGCATGTGAAAGCAAATTTTATGTCAAATATGTCTGAAAGTAAAGAGGAATGGAAGTATGCTATTATAATAATATACATGAAGATGCATAGTAATATTAACTCTAGTAATATACTGTTGTAATTCTATACATGAATACACTATCATTAGAGAGCAGACAATAATCATTTAAAAATGTATATATATGATGCACCTAAAGAAACTACTAAATTAGCAAAACAGTGAGTCGTAGAAAATAATCCAAAAAATGAGGTTAAAATAGAGTAAAAACATTCTTAATTCTAAATAAGGAAAAACTAAAAAAAATAATCAAGTACAAGTGGAAAAATAGAAACCATATGGATGTAATTCTAATCAATAATAAAAGAATGGAACATATAGTCTATATTAGTCCTAGTCCAAAGGAAACTTTATTAATATCACAATAGATTGCAGAAATAAAGAATATTGTAAAGATAACAAAAACAGGTTATTTCATAGTGATAAAGCAGTCAATTAATCAGAAGGATAAAAGAATTCTAACATTTTAGAGCCCCAATAACAGTTTCAGACACAAAAAAGTGTGAAATTGATAAGTGCACAATTAAAAGTGCAATTCCACTTTTCTGAAAATTGACAGAATGTATAGATTAAAAAAATGAACAAGGTTATAATAGCCCTGAACATCACCATCAGCCAATGCTGTCTGACATTCACAGAATAATCGGTCTGAATAAACAGAACAGCCTTTCTTCTCAATGCACCAGAACATGTATCAAGACAGATCGTCTGGTAGGTAATAAGTCTCATTATTTCAAAAGGATGCTAGTAAGGCAATGTGTGCAAGCACACAAGTATTTTTCAGACTACAAAGGAATTACATTTGAAATTAAATAGAGCAATATCTCAGGAAGACCTCTGAATGTTTGGAAGCTAAATGATATACTTCTAAATAAAAGATAGATTAAAGATAAAATTTAAATGGAAAATTTTAACTGAATACAACAAAGACCAGTACATTTGAAATTTGTAAGGAGCAGCTAAAGCAGAATTTAGGAGGAAAGGCATAACACGAAATGTCCTACATTAGAAAACAAACAAGGTAGCACATCGGCATCTAAGTTTCCAAATTAAGAAATCAAGAAAGGAAGAAAAATTAAGCACAAGAAATAAAAAATCAGAGCAACAGAAAAGAACAATGAAACAAAAATCTAGCTTCTTTGAGAAAAATCAAGAAAATGGTATAGCACTGGTAAGGTTATTAGGAAAAAAGGAAAAAGAGAAAAAGAAATTAATACTATAAAAACGAGAAAGGTGACATCACTATAGATTAAAGATATTAAAAGGAAAATGAAACAATGTAATGAGCAAATTCCTTTCTAGGAATTTGAAAATTTAGGGTAAATAGACAAAGTATCTGTAACAAACGAACCTCAGGACCTTCCACTTGCAAGGCAGGCAGTGGCACCACTGAGCTAAATCCCCAGCCCATGAAACAAACATTTCCAAAGCTCACTCAGTAGCAAGTAAATCTAATAGTCCTCTACCTATTAAATTAGTTTAGATAATGGCTTAAAAATTTCCAAAAACAAAATTCAAATTCCAGATAATTTTACTGATAAATTTTACCAAACATTTCAAGAAGTTACTAGTTCTGCACAAAATCTCCTAGAGAATTCAAAAAGTAGAAATATTTCTCAAGGTTTCTTGATAACAAAATCAGAGAGTGCACAAGAAGGAAAATCTGAAGACTAATATGTCTCATGTATACAGATGTATATTTCTACACCTAATTTCAAAATATATCCAACAATACATAAAAAGGTAGTGTCTCATGATCAAATGGGATTAACCCTTAAAACACATAAAAATTTGGAAGCAATCCAAATGTCCATCAAGAAGTGGTGAGGTGGGCCGGGGATTTAGCTCAGTGGTTCCGTCACCTGCTACACAAGTGCAAAGACCCGAGTTCGATCCCCGGTACCAAAAAAAAAAAAAAAAAGTGGTGAGGTAAACGAATTATGGTATAGCCATAAAATGAAATATTACTCAACAAGGCAATTCTCAAAGGAATTATACCCCAAATTGCATATACACAGCATAATTTCATTTGTTCAAAACTCTAGAAAATGCACAGTAATCTATGTTGACAGAAACCTGATCACTGGTTACCTGGGGAGGATGAAGTGAGACACTTAAGAATTTTTGGGAAAGGATAGAAAAGATCATGGAGAAACCTTTGAGGGTCATGGATATGTTCTCAACCTTGTTTACAGTGACGGGTTCAATGAAGAATACATTCCTCCCAACATATCAAGTGATACACTGTAAATAGGAGTAGCTTATTAGATGCCAATTAAAACAGTCAAAAAAAATGGAAATAAGAATATGAGGAATAAATCACCTTTTTACCATGCAGTAAACCAAGCCCTTGAAATCCTACATAACACTGTCTACAGTCCCTTTACTAGATGCCCACTTCATCCTCGATGCCTAGTCAAGAAAAGCACTCTTGTACTTTTTCCACTTCTTTCTATTTCTGCACCTTCAACTTCCCCTCTCTACTGAAGTACTAATGATCCCTTATCTATATCTTTTGTTCTTTTTTTTTACAACAAAATAACGAAAAGGAGTTCTCATTTTCACCATTTTGTTACTTCATTTAGCCCATAGCATTCAGACTTTTGCTCTCCAGTATGCAGCCAAACCAGTTTTTAAGGGCATCATCAGTTTCTACCTTGGCAAGGCCAGGGTTGTTTTCTGTTTTCAGGTGTATTCAACTCTAAGCAGTATTTAATACATGTGTAAACTTTTTCTCTTAAAATATTTTCTTCACTTGGCTTCCCACTAATCTTCTGATGTCACTGAAGCTTGTCATTATATTGCTGGTTCCTTTTCTTCTTCTACACTTCTAAATGTTGAAGTTTTCTAACATTTGGAAATTCACCTTCTTTAATTACACTCTTGGGGACACACTGTCCAGTTCCATTGCTTTAAATTCGCCCATGTGTATATTCTCTAATGTATTTTCCAGCTCTGGCCGCTTCACTGAGCTTCAAGCACATGTACTAAACTTGGATATTTGAAAATTTATTTAATTCATCATATTCAAAAGAGAGTCTTTGCCTTATTACTTCCCATCTCAAGCTGTTTGATTTTTATCTCATCAACTGCTCATCCAGTTGCTCAAGCCAACTCTGGAAGTCATTCTTGATTTCTCTCAAATCTGATTAATATTCAAATAATTTTACCAGTGTCTTCAAATATATGCCAAATCCAGTAATTCTTCAGTTTTCAGCCCTAGTACCCTAGTCCCATGCTTTTTACCTCTCATTTGGATTATGATGGTCTGTTAACTGGTATCCTTCTTTGTTCTCTTGTCCTGGGATTGCCAATGAGAGTGATCATTTTAAGAAGTAAATCATATCACGCCTCTTCCCTACTGAGTATCTCATTTGTTGTCCTATAATCTTAGAGTCTAAATTCATAGTCCTTGAAATCCCTAGATTATATGTTCCCACACTTACTGTCCTTTCTTCATCCTGCTCTATACCCAGTCTCCTTTAAAGGGCTCCAAACACACCGGGTTATCCTCTATTTCTGAAAACATCAAGTTTATTATAACTTTAAATCCTTTGCACTTGCTTTTCTCAGACTGTAGCACTGCATGCTGTATCTGCACCAAGGAAGGGCTTCCTGTAATCTCTAGAGCTGAGCAGAAATATCACCCTCATTGAGAGGTTACCCTCCATCTCCTTCTATAAATAACCACTATAACCACAATCCCTAATCACTTTCTACTTTTTCACTATAATTAATTCCTTCACAGCTCCATCATGTTCTGTCAACTCATTCGCTTATTTTTGTCTCTTTCATAAGACGGCAAGTTCCATGAGCATAGAGCACTACTCAACTTTTGGCTGCTGGTGTCCTATCATGTAGAGTAGTGCTTGGAACACAGTAAGCCCTAAAGGAATAACCAGCATGGAGGTATTATTATTAAGTGATTGAAGAATGCATATTGCATATTATGTGAGCAGTGTACTTAAAGGTGAAATTTTCCATTTTGAGGTATTAAACAGTTTTAGTTTTTGCTTTCTATCTTGATATTTTCCTGAAAACAAATTACCCTCCAGAACAGATGGAAAATATGCTCTTAATTATTTCCATGGTATCATTTAAGGTGAAGATGTTTTAATATTTCCTGACAATTGTTTAATAATAATAGTTGGGTAGAAATAGTGAGACCTAGGAAATAAGTTTAACTCAGTGTGAAAAACTGTATCTTGGATGCATACTACCTACTATATAGTTGTTTTGCAAACATTATCTCATTTACTAAAAAATATAACCATATGTATTGCTGAAAAGTTACTATTTCTGTTTCAGAAATGGAGAATTTGAATCTTAGTAAAAATAATTAACTTACTTATTATAACAATTTGTAACATCCTTGAACTAAGATTTTAGGATCAATGAGATCTAAGTTTCCCTTTTTATATTTTCACCACACCTCAGAGATTTTGAGAGACTGGTTGAGGAAATATGGATTCAGCAGTGCTCTCCATGTTCAGAGATAAGGTGTTTTAATTCTATCTTCTATTACAAAGCCTTTGTCTGTTTTCCTTTTCTTCACCCATTATCTCAAAAAAATAAAAATGATGCTCCCTAAAAAAGGCCAATAAACCAATTTGATTGGATAACTTCAACCAGTTATTCACTGATGGGAATTTTTTTCCCAACCAGAACAGAACTATAAACATCAGAATAACTTTGCATTGATTAGAGACCCCATTGCTAAAGAAGTTAAGTTTCTGATTTTTTTTTCATTATTTTACACAAATACTGTGTTTATTTCACTTATGGGCTCCTCTTTGCATACAACGTTTTCATTCATATAAGAAACTGCTCAAAAACTTGCATGGAGTAAGAGACCAGGGCTGGCTCAGAGTTACACATCCCTAAGGTGGTTATTAGCCTCACCTCTTGTTATAAAATACTTAAAGAATCTCTATGCTGAATACTGCTTTGGAAATTAAGCACTCTTCAGCACATGTGCACACACACACACAAACACACATGAAAAATATTGAGTGTTCATCTCATTATACTATCCTAACAAATGCAAATATTTTTTATTCTGATGCATAAGCTAACTATACATTACTTTCCTCAATGGTATTTCTTGTACCTACCCCTAAATGGAGGCATGTGTCAGCACAGGGCCAATGAAAAGGATCAGGTACATATGCTGAAGTTAAAAAACTATGTCAGAACGCATTTCATCCTGATATGGGATAATAGAGATGGCAAGGGAAAGCCAAACACCACATGGAGGCCATTTGTTCCTTCAAAGCATGATGCAGATTCAAAACTTCAGATGAAAATATACAAGCTGCCAACTTCAAAGGAGAAGAATCAAAAAATAAAAACCAACAATTGAGAATTATACCTTGCATACATAAGCAGTTAGTGTGCACATGTATGCCAATACCTCGCATTCCTGGAGCATATCTGATGTCAAAGCGTATTATCCTAGTAGCTGAATTATAAGATAACTGCTAAAAACTGAATTCATAATGCTCTGTGTACATAAAAATCATAATATTCTAAAGAAATCCTGGAATATACAACATTTGACATTATTTACATTTAATTAGGCAAAGTCAAATCCTACAAGTTGGTTTGTTAGATTTCTCCAAGGCCAGTTACTTATGTAAGTACTGAATCATTAATATGCAGCTTCTTCCATAATTATAAGGCTGTCAGATAAGAAACCTGCTGCCTAGGACAGATAAAGAAACTTGGAGATAGTCACAGATATAAACCCCAATTCACACCACAAGAGCATTTGGAAAAGTCTTGCAGGAAAATGAGAGTCACTGGACAAAGGCAAACTGCAGGGTCCCAAAGGGGGCTATGAAAACCAGGTTAATGTTTGTTGTCCCCTCCATTTAAGATAGAAAGTAAGTAGAATCAAAGAGTGAATGTATTTCTTTGAGTTACACGGTTTTACTTCAAGAGTTGTTTCAAAATTGAAAAAGCATTTTTTTCCTCAGTGAAGATATTCAGATGAGGATTTCAGTTATGCTGTAATACACTTCCATTGATGATGATGGTGATGTCATCCTGTTTTCTTGAGTCACTATTAAAAAATGTGTTCTGGAATTATATTGAAATAACTATATAGTACCTTTAAGTTTATTAAATTCCCTAATGCATTAGTTAGGACTCTCTAGAGGAACAGAATCATTATAAATATATGTAGAATTACCATATAAAAGGGACTTACTAGGTAGACATAGGGATTTGAAGAGGAAGAGTCTCAAAGGCCTTCTGTGGAACCAGAAATGGAAGAACCCAAAATGGCTGTTTCCACAACGGTGAGACACGTGATGCAGAAGCAGTGAGAAGTCAAATGTCTGGAAGCAGTCAAAGCCCAGAAGCTCATACAGGAGGGTATCTGGTGGTATTCTGTGTCAGGAAACTGAAGAACTACACTGGAAGGCTGAAGAGTCCACACTGGAAGCCTGGGAAACTGGAAACCAGTGTTTGAAAGTGATAGTGAAGAACGGAACTCCGCTGCAGAAAAGAGGCAGTCTTCCTTCTCCGTTCCATTTTAATTCTGTCCACGCTGTGAGCCACATCCACATGTACGACAGTCTTCCCCACTCTGTCAGTCACCCACGGACACACTGCTTTGCCCTTTCTTATATATCTTCCCAAGATTCAGTGCCACAGTCCTTGTGTTCTCAGTCATTTGAACCTTACTTAATTCTCTCCACTTACAGAGAAGACAAACCATAACTTCTTCAGGGCACCTGAAACTACATTTTGCCAGTTCCCTGAGAGTTCCACAAAGATAAAAAGTGTTTTTTTTATTATATTATATCATATATTATACCTTTCCCATTTAAATTTTCACAATGTTAATTAATTAAAAGTGTTGGAAGTAGTTCTGGGAGGCCGAGGCAAGAGGAATCCAAGTCTGATTGCAGCATGGATCATCAGCATCTTAGTGCGACCCCATCACGAAATAAAAAATAAGAGAGGTCTGAGATGTAGTTTAACCTTGTGTTCAGTAACCCACAGCTCAGAAAAAATGGTGAAAATAGAGCAATGAAGATGAAGTTATTGGGTCAGTGTTTTCTAATCCCACTGAAAATATAAGCTGTTATTTTTATGCATCTAAGAAAACAGTTTAAAAGTTGATTTTAAGTTATTATGGTTAGTGTCCTATACCCTGAATGTTCTGTTTATCAAATAACTTTCAGAAATACATGTTTTAGTTTTACTCTCTGTAGACCCTTCATTCTGAGAGATTTCCACATATATTCAAATTGTCCATCTGAAAACTAGTATACATAGTTCCTCGCTTTCTATGTCAATTTTCCTAATGGTATAAACAAATCATTTATTCCTTCATCTCAAAATAGCATGTCCAATTCCAAATCTCCTATCATTTCGCTGGGCACACCTCCACTCAGAGCATGCAGTAGCCAGCATTTCACCTACTACAAGAACTCTGAGCTTGCACTCCTGGCAATGAGCTCAGTACATTCAGTCCTTTTTTACTGTGTTGCCTGACTTAAGTTCCATGCTCAGTAATTTCAGGGTTTCCCCCTCTCTTTCCTAAGGTGCCGTTATTTCCTTAATATTTCATGGCTAATATTTTCTGCTTACATCTTCTAATTTATTTAGTTATTTATCTTCGCTCTTTCTCTCACATTATTTCTAGAAGTATGCAAAGAACTTCTAGATATGATCTACTTTAGGAAGATGGGACCAAGTATTACTGATTAAGTAACTTCACAGCAGTGGACTGGATGGTCAACACTACTGCAGTGCTGGCCATCATTGGCCTTAATAATAAGGTAATAGTTTTAGAACTAAAAGGTAAACTCATTTTCATCCACAAATTGGTTTCTCCTCCTCACTGAAAATGCCACCATAACTTCTTGAGGATTATTTAAATTACCAAAATCTCTCACTCTTTTAAACTTTAATTTGAAAAGCAGATTATTTCTCTCCAGTTCTTCAGCTAGAATGAGGATGCAGAAGAAAGGGTAAAACCATGGAGTTTGAAGACTGGGAAAATAGCTGAACGTGCTATTAGGAAGTAGGGCTCAGTTGGAGGAAATAGGTCACTGGGGGCATATCTTTGAAAGAGTCATCTTTTCTCTCATTTTTCCCCTCACTAGTTGCTTCCCAGTTGACATGAAGCCAGCAGTATTTCTCCTCTCCCATGCCATTTCTGCCTTGCAGCCAGCCCAACATGGACTGAAACCTCTGAAACCATAAACCAAAGCAAATTTTTTCTCCTTTAAAATGCAGAGTACTTTCATTAGTAACTGTCCTATTTACATGTTACAGAAGCAGTCACCTCCTGAATGCCTTTGACTAAGCTAAGGGGTATTGCTGAAGTTTTCATATGCCGAAGTCCTCTTCCCACCTCTCTAACTTCTTAACATTTATCATCCGTAGTATTTCTCCAGATTCAACTCTCATCATCTTCTCTCCTGTTTCTTTCATTTTGTCTCCTGTCTACACATTTTGTTTTGATTAGGATGGTTCCGAGTGAGTGAGTCTGATCTCCCTTTCACTTCTGGTCTCTGTTATGCAGGCACAATTACAAGCTCACATTCTAACCTCAAATTACACAAGCCCAAAACAAGTCCATCTGCCTCCCTCATCCTGTGCTGCTCTCTTGTAATCAGGTGATCTTCATTTTCGTAGTTTCACAGATCAATCATTTCTCAATCTTCATTTACTTTTTTCCTTCCCTCAGTCTTTCATCCAAGTTACCACCAAATTTGTATTTCTTCCCCTTCCATGCATATTTTATTCTCCTTATTAATATCTCACCCACTTTTTGATTATCTCATAGCTGCATCATATCAGTTACAGCCTACACAATCCCTTTCCCTTTATTCTATTTTTTTTATTGTGATCTGGCTTTTATCATGTCAAATTCATCTACCTCTAACAACACAAACTCTTCAAAGACATGGACTAGAGAACTGAAACCTGTAACCCTGTTCTTCAGTTCTTTGTAATTTGGTCTCTCCTAACTTTTCAAATACATCTTTCAATATTCCTCTCCCATAATTTTCTTTCACCTTAATGTACCTAGCCACTCTCCTTCCTGTTTACCTTCACACTGCTACCTTGCTATGTCTGTTCTCCTCACTGATCCCACTCAATAGCCTAATTCTATATTTTCTTACACAGGCATCCCTAGCCTCAACTTCCCCAGGAGTCTCCCCTAACCTTTCTAGATTACAATGTACTCTAGTTCCATTTGTACAGCACTAAATGTGTTATCTTTTATGTGGTTATTTGCATTTCCCTATGTACATATGGTACATTTAAAAAATGGATTTGATCTCCCCAAAATTCTGGCACATGTCAGATACAAAATAAATATGAGTTAAATGAATGAGTAATATAAAATATGTACAGATTACTTAAATCAGGGGACAAAGAGACTTATGAAACATGAAAAAAGTAACATTCAGGAATATATTAGTATTGGTGATGTTTTAATAAGTTATAAACATTTAAAAATAATAATCCAAAGTATAACACAATCATTTTAATAGGGTACCTATTTGAAACCAAATCCCAAGGAAAGAGGGACTTCAAAATTGCTTATCTTCTATGTATTTACCATTTGAAGTATGAACACTCCAATGTGTACACAAAATAAGAGTATCCTCAAATACTCAACAATATGAACTTCAACCTCAGAAGGAAAAATTCTCTATTCCTTTTAGACAGAAAAAGTAAATAGCCCCAGAATTTAAGAAAAGAAGTAAGATAAAAATATATTTTAAGTGAATAAAGTCTCATTTAAAACAATCCCAAGGAAGCTGGGAATTGATTTTATTTACTATCATTCAAAAGCTTTTAAATTATATTTTAATGCACTTATTATCATGCTAAAAACTAGGAAAATAATCAGATGATTTTGCCTAGGTATATGTATGAAGTGTTCATTGCAGCACTGTAAGAATGACATCATTATAATAATATCTTATTTAAAATCCATTTCAAACTATACATAGACATTAACATGTTACAGAAAGGTAGTAACACTACGTACTAAATTTCAGAGTTATTTTACTTTGAATCACAAATTATTTTGCAGTTTGAAATATCAGCTATCACTGAGGCAAGGAAAAACCCTGGCACAGTTTTCTTTTTTTTGTATCGGGGATCAAACTTGGGACTTTGCGCTTGTGAGGCAGGTGGTGAAACCACTGAGCTAAATCCCCAGCCACTGTCACATTTTCAAAGGTGCAGTTGATAAGATTTTAAGGAAAATATGTAACAATTTTTTTACTTCAATATTGACCCATTATAAGAATTCAATTTATATGTTTATGCATTATTAAATAACTATATAGGGGCCAGGGATTTAGCTCAGTGGTTCCACCACCTGCCTTGCAAGTGCAAGGTCCCTAGTTTGATCCCTGGTACAAAAAAAAAACAAAAAAAAAACACCTATGTAAATGTATACTTAGTTTACTGAAGAACCATGAAATTCTAAGTAAGTTCAGTATATAAAATATAATATTCAAATAGAATTATGTTTCTTCTTAGAAAACATAATGCAAGAACTATATTGACCTGTACATTGATTTCTACTTAGAGATCATGAAATTAAAATTTTAATAGTTTTATTGTGCATGGCACAAATAAATACATTTTCTAGAAATATATACCATGAACAAAAGGTGATGTAAATAAATTTCTTTAGAAATAGAAATAATCCATTGATAAAAAATATAGAAGTGTTATTTTTATTTAGACATCTTATAACTTGTAGATGTTATCTTTCAAAGTTTTAAACAAATATAAATCTCTCAACTTTAAAATTAATATTTATGATTAAATCAGTTGAAAGTAACACAGAAAATTGTAGTCTTTATATATTTATCGACAATATAATACTTTTATCAATCTTTTTATATGGGCCCAATATTGCCCTTCTTTTGTTTGTGTTTATGACTGCAACCAAATCAAAATGAGTGTTAAAGCTTAAAATTCTATATTTAACCCACTGTTTTCTTTTTTCGCGGTAAAAATTTTAAGTGTCATCATTTGGAATTTATACAACATTAAAAATTTTTGGTACTCTATTTTTCAAAATCTGTTCATCTAAAGGAAAAAATTATCATAACCCTTTACGAAGTGTTCTTCCTGGACTAACTGCATCAGTGTCACCTGGCTGCTTACTACAATTGTGTAGAGTCTTAGTGACCTCCACAGTCTTGAAAGGTAACCTTGCTGTAGGACCCACAGAGCTGGATTTTTAAATTGTGGTTCACAACTGAGTCTGAGAACCTGCCTTCTAGGTATGTATTCTTATAGAATGCCTACTCAGGTTCTTGGAGGCTAGTTGTGAATGTGAATAAATAATTAGGACTTTAAAAAATCTAGTAGAAAATATCTGGTTAAAACTTAAACTCACTGGAAGTACTAACCCCAATTACACTCTTGCCTTTTTTAAAAAATCAGTGTAGAATAAAAGCAAAAAAGAATTTGCAGGCTCACATCAAAACATTTAATTATTCAAATACTGTATACCCTTTAGTTGAGAAGCTTCATTGCATCATGCAGTCAATGTTTCTGCTACTGAGCTCTGTCCTAAAGACTTAACAGAATATTTTCAATGTAAATCTATGGGAATGCTGGAATTTGTGAGTTTTCAGATCTCAATAGATGGGAAGGAGACAAAATAAAACTTTAGATGACACTAAAGGGCAATTGCCTTATTGTTTTAACCTGAGAGTTCTATTCTAATATTTATTTGGATGCAAATTATAAAACAAACTACCATAAAAAACAGTAGAAATTTCTTCTAATTGGATGTGGTGTTATATGTCTGTGATCCCAGCACTGAGAAAGGAGAGGCAGGAGGACCTTGAGTTTGAGGTCAGATTGGACTACATAGTGAAACCCCATCTCAAACAAAAGCAAAGTATAGAAATTACTTACAATGCTTAAGAAGGTTTTGTGGGGGTGGAGGTGATTTTGTGAGACAGGTTTTACTATACACCCCAGGCTGGCCTCAAACTCCCTGGGATCCTCCTGCCTCAGCCTTCCTCCATCCTGGGATTACTGGCATGTGTCACCATGCCCTGCAACTTTTTCCAAGTATTTCTTTTCATAGAATTACTTCATTAATTCTTATGCTATAGTTTAATATAGAGTCATAGAAGAATAGATTCTTTATAAGAAACAAAAGTGGGGAGGAAAGGAATAAAAATGGTTGAAGCTGTCAGTACAAAGACAAGTTTAGGCTCATAGTTTGAGCAGAAAGACTTAAAGGGGTGTAGAAAAGGGGCTTGGGTATTCATTTCTCTTGGATTTCGTGCCCACCCTCAGCCCTCTGGTTGGGGTTGTTTATAGGCAGGAGACTTGGTGAAGGGTGAGGAAGGGAAGGGGGTCGGATGGGGTAAATGTGATGACAGAACATTGTGGGATTTGGAAAGGAGCTGCAAAGGCCAGGGAAATGCAGTCATTCATGTTTCCATCAGAAAGCCTCTTAATTGAGACCGCAAATGAATGGAATGTGGTTCACACAAGCGTATCACCATGAATTGTCTCTTCAGCATGCTGTAAGCCAGGAGCTTTATACACATTATTTGATTTTCCTCGTGCAACTTCACCACCATCCCATTGTCTAGATGAGGAAATTTGTGTTTAGGTGCTGCTTAATATGAATAAGAAACAAAGCCAGGCCTCTACATCAATTTGGTCAGAGTTCCAGAGCCACATTTACTCCACTACACGATTCATAATTTCTGAATTCAATGGTGTCTTCAGAACCAAGGTTACGTTGTTTTAACACTTAACTCTGTCACTATGTGTAAAATGCAGTAACCAGAGGACACAATTGAAAATACGATGGAATCATTGTTGTCTTCATTCAAAAATCCTTTCGATATTTTGTAGGAAAACTTCGGAAACTAAGGCTCTTGAAATAATTTCTTTCTCGGCCTATTCATTTGAATCCTTGACTATAGAGGTGGAAGGCTTATTTTATGGAAGAGGAGATAAGAAGTAATATTCTCACACTTTTCTAAGGGATAAAACTGGAGCTTTGAGAAGTAGACAGTATGTCAAGCCTGCTTTGCAATGTTGAGTGTCCTAAGAGGATGAAGTGCTTTCTCTAGTGAAGCAACTTAGGCACACTAGTAGGAAAATTTGTTTTCATTTGTATCCTTACTCTGAGAGTGGGATGTGCTGGGTACAAATTTTCTAGGCTGCTATTTTTAGAACATATGGGCAAAGCAGAAATCTATGAACATATGTATGTATGTTTGTGTACGTATACGAGTATGTATATTTGTATAAGCAACCACGTTTTTATTCTCCCCCTCATCCTCCCTCCTGCTTCTACATTTGGAAGATATTTGAAATATGGAACATGTGTCTGGTGGGCAGGCAGTAAGTATTATTTTATAATAATCAACAATAGTGTGTGTTTGTTTCCCTCGACAAATCTACAAGCAATTAATCTATTTTGCAACTAAAAATTTGTTTTGTATGAGTAATTTCTTTGTGTGCATATATTACATAGTCTTTCATGAAGAAAGAGAGAATATGTTATAAACATGCTAAGAATATTTGTATCTAAATTACTGTGTATGCATGTACAGAAAAATAAAAATTTATCAAGGTTTAACAGTACACATATAAATTGCTAGGGTAACTGCTGGCATTACTGCAGGATATTCACTGTAAAGGCACCATGAAAGGTTCTCTGCTCACATGAATAAGTGCATGCCTTTGAAGAATGGTCCAGGAATGTGTGCATGGCAGCATCTATGCTGTGAGTCCTTACACAATTAGGTTTTTTTCTTTATTTGAAAAAATATTCACCCTTGTTGAAACTATGGACTGTCTTGGCCTTTTAAATACTGAATTATACTGATTTTATATTTTAAGCGTACCTACATATCAGTAGGTGTACAATCATCTATATTTTTCAAAGAAATCCATAGAAAACTGTGCCTTCTTTTTCTTATTTCCTCTCTCTATCCTTTGCATTTTAAATAAATCAATAAAAATCACTAAAAGATCAGTTGATTTGGATTTTAAGATAGCACAGTCCATTTAAGACTTCCGTATCCCAAACAAAGTGGTCCAACATTGCCATCAGCCTTTTCAGAAAATGGGAAGGGAAAAACTAGATTTCATTAAAAAGAACAAAATTTTACTACAGAAATATATACTAAATGCTTTTGGTATTTGTTATTTATTTAAACCTTTTATGATGTAGTAGGTATCTTAAATGATGTAAATATTTTACTTCTCAAATTAGGGATTTTAATGTTGGAAAGTATAAAGGCACTTTTTAGCATATTTTCTGACTTAATGGTAAAGTATCTCACTTTTCATTTGTCATACAGCCATTTTCTAAATACAAATGATGTCATACTATGTACTAAGCATAATGCATACACATGCTTCACAGAATAATGGCTGTGTGTTCCTCATGAATCTTAGAAAACTGAAGTGAAAAAGATATCATAACGAATACTACATGTGGTTCTTTGCTCAATATATCTCCTTGCATGCTGAAGGTGTTGATAAAGCCATTTTACTCGAAGATCCTCTTTCTCCTTCAGTAAGTCAATATATTCTTGATGAAGATTTACCCGACCTCAATTACTGTTCCTTTACTTCAAACATATTAACCTGTATTTTTAAAAACAGCAATCAGAGCACAATTAGAAGGTTTTTAACCCAGAAACATCACACACATCAACCTGATACCCAATTTCTGGGCTTCCTATTGCAGTTCACTTGTTATGAACTCACAAGTGCTGTTTTCCTAAAAGCACCTTTTAAGTACCCTGCCTCTCACTGAAATGCGGCTGCTACTGTGTACTTGTTTTAAAAATGGCTTGACAGAATTGCTAATGTTCTCATTCCTTCAGGATATTTCCTAATACTTGTAGCCTTTTCATGTTTCTAATTAGGCCAGTAATGGTCCCTGAAGTTAAACCAATTAAAATTATTTACTGTGACACACAGTGTGGAGATAATTATCTGATATCTGAATCCAACTTCTGCTTACTTCGCAACATTACTTAATAGAAAACAGAGAAACTGACGCCCGTGCTTTCATTGTACTTGTCTACCAAATGTGTTTGCCCTATAGCAAACTGTTTAAATAAAGCATTAAAATCTTTGTGGTGCTAATCAAAATGTTTAAAATCCACTCACACTCCCTTTATAGTTCTGAAAAGCATATAAAAACTCTTTCACATTACCTTGTACATTATAGTTGCTGACCAATGTAGTATTATAACCACATTATATACAGATAGTGCAGCTTCTGCACTTTCTCCTGGCCACACGTTTCTCTATTCCTCCACTCTTTTTCTCTAATTATTCTTCTTTTTCTCGTCTTCTTTTCTTTATCTCTTTGTTTTGCCATGCTTTGTTTCAGTATTGCATGGTGCGTCATTAGGGACACTAATCTGATAGACTTTGAAATATAAGTTTCATATGAACAGAAGTCATTCTGTGTAGTCTAAACAGTTATTACAGCATCAAACAAAACAAATGTAACAAATCATATTTACTATCATTTTATTTTTGCACAAAATTAGGTGTTTTGGAATACTGGATGTTTATAAAAGGGATTAATTGAGACCAGAAGTCTTAGCAAAAGTTCAGTTTACATTTAATGTAAAGCAAAATCTCTCTAGAAAAAAAAAGCACAGAGCAAGTAAATCATGTCGTGTAGTAATGCTTTTCATTAAAAGTTGGCTGCCATTGCATAGAGAATTTGGATAAACATAAAGACAGAGCCTGTAAGTTAGGCTTACATATGCTATAGTTAAATGCCAAAGTGCAGTCTCATAAAGAATTATTGCTTAGACACTTTGAGAACATTTAGCCCATAATCCCAATGCAAATTATTCTAAAAGAAAATTGAGTTCCTTGCCAAAATGCCACCTTGAGACTGGCAATGTACAGTTGGCCATTTAGCCTGATTTTAGGATGAATCCCTACACTGTTTCCTGCTTTTTGTTCAAATATTCATGAAAACTCACCCAGATACAGTGCAGAAAGATACATTTTCCAAGTCACCATGTGCTTAACTGGAGGCCTATGGCATTGTGTAATAACTTTAATTTCAAGAAACAAATTGCAGCGGGGAGAAGTTAGGCATGCATTCATTTCAGAACCATAGGCCAAGAGCTTGGGTTGTGGGAATTTCTAACCCAAGCCCTGACTTTGGGATGGTAATGGAGCAGGTTCTGGAGTTCTGCCTGGGAAGTATCCTCTGAGGTGCCCAAATAGAGCAGGGAATGTTGGTCTGTGTACCTCGAACACTGGAGAAGGCATTAGGCCAGCAGAGGGCCAGAAAGAGTAGGTGGAGTGTTCTAAAGCTGGAGCCCACTCAAACCTGGGCTGAAGTCCTCTGTATCAGCTCAGCACTGGGTTGAACCTTAGCAGAATTAACATGTTCATAGTAGTTTAGGACTGAAGAGTTTGTGATCCTCCCTTACCATCTATTTTGCATATGTTTTCACTAACACAATAAGCTTCTTGTATTTTGATTATTTCTGTATGTTTATAAATAAATTCCTTTAGATTTAATGGCAGTCAAAGCACTTCTTCAAAATTAACAGGTTCAAATCTTTTTTGGGGGGGAATAGGTGAAGGTGTGGAGTATGAATGTTAAAGTGTCTTTAAAGATCAGCAGAATATGGCCATTTCAACTACTTTTTACTTAACTAATGCTTGCACTTGTAAAAAATTTATTTATGCACAGTATTTTTCATTAATGTATATTTTAAGCATATTATCAATATTATCTTTGTCTTCTCAACTGTTTCATAACTGTGGTCCAAATAGCCATGATTTGAAAAGAATTTTACTTACACACAAAAGAATACTCATTGTCAAATTTGATATATAATTCAAGAGCTATGGGTTTCATGCCATTAATACTGCAAGGGCTCAAAGAAAATGAGACACAAGGATAAATAAAAATATCAGGTTGCCTGCCTTCAAAATTAAATTCTAGAAGAGAAAGAGAATGGACAATCTGAAAATCAAAAAATAAGGTTCTAACAGGTAAATATAAATGAAAATGAAAGGACAAAACAGAGTAATGAGTAAAGCTGACAATGGTGTAAGATGATATTTTTATTAGCTGTGGTAGTCAGTAATAAAAGATTAAAGAAGGAAAGTTATGCACCAGTCTCTAGAACAGAATGAAAGAACATAATGTGAATTGTTTAAAACAGAGCAGAACTGCCTCTTTCACTGTCTTAGTTACTTTTCTCATTGCTGAGACAACTAAAAAGATTAATAACTAATAACTGATACTTTGAAATAGGAAAAGGTCCAAAAGGGTAGGAGTGGTGGGAGGGGAAGGGGAAAGGAAAAATTATGAGAAAAGAAAAAAAATGGAAATGAAATATGTAAATAGGGAAGGGTGGAGGGGGTGAAGGGCGCACAGGTAATGGGGAAAAAATAAGAACCAAGATCCATCATGTACAGGTACAAGCACCCAATGATAAATGTAAATGTAGTGTATACCTAAAATGAACCAATAAAAGAATTTAACCCTAAAAATAAATAAATTTAAAAAAAATAAAGTGAAGGGAGGAAAGGTTTATTGTAGCTCACAGTTTGTAGAGGTTTCAGTTCATAGTTGGCTGGCTCCAAGGCAGTGTGCCATGGCAGAGGGGCATCACAGAAGAGAAACAGTTCATGGAGGACAGAAAGTAGCAATGGAGCAAAGAAGCAGTAAGTGGTGACAGCAGCTGTCCTTCTGTCCCTTATATTCTATCCAGGCTACACGCCCTTAGGGTGGGGAGCACTCACAGCCATGGTAGGCCTTCCCATTGTCCACACTCAGAACTCCACCAAACCAACAGACTAATTTAGTAATCACACACCCTTAATCTCAGCATTATACCTCTAGATCCAGCCACCTATGAAAAAGCCCTACCTATGACTACAGGAGGCTTTGGGAAGAAATCTAGACACAAGATGTAACACCTTTCTTTCTCTTCCCTTCCTTCCTTCCTTCCTTCACCTGTATTCCCTTTCCTCTCTCTCCCTTGCTTTTTCTCTTTCTCCCTTCCTCCTCCCTCCCTCCTTTCCTCCTTCCCTTCCTTTTCTCTCTCTTCCTCCCTTCCTCTGTCTCTTCCTTTCCATCCATTTTTTCATTTCTTTTGGAACCTTAAATGACTTTAGTTTCAAGAATAATATTATTTCAAAAATTAAAACGTCCAGTTAGGAACATAACTGCAAACTCCTTGAACCCAGGAAGCTTGGGAGGAGGAGGAGAAGAGTGTACCAAGATTCTTCTTTCTCTGCTGGCTCTAACTCCTGCTCTCCCCATCCGGGTGTCTTGATTATTATCCCTTCAGTGGTTTTCCAAGATGGGGAGAGTAATTTGGGGAAAAGATTCTTACTAAAGAATATGGTTATGTACAATCTTAGAAATATTTATACATGGCTTACATCTCTTAGACTACTTTATAGACTTGCCATCAATAACAAAGGAAACCATTTTGGAAACTTCCAGGTGCTCCCATGGTGAAAGGAAATGGAAATGACTTTTTTTCTTAAGACACCAGCCCTCAACTCCTGTGTGTTCCCACATGGAGTCCTTTGGTTGAGACCAATGTCCCTTATCAAGGTTATCTTTTTTTAACCAGTCTGCATCACTTTTTTACAATGAATGTATATTAGAATACAGAATAGTGAGGTTCATTTTAGTATATTGATATAGGTTGTATATAATTCAACCCCATTTTACCACCCTCTCCCTCTCCTCCCCATCCCCTTCCTAATCTCTAAGTCTACAATAAATTTTCTTGTTATCTCTCCTTTCATTCTTTTTTTTTTAATTCTCATATAGGGTAAAACTTGGCATTTAATTTTTTGAGTGTGATTTATTTTGCTTATCATAGTGGTCTCCAACTCCATCCAGTTTTGTGCAAAGGACATGATTTTGTTTTTCTTTTTTGGCTGAATAATGTTCTTATATATATTTCCATTAATCTATTGATGGACATCTAGGCTGCTATCCCCACAGCTTAGCTATTTAAATTGTGCTGCTACAAGCATGGGCATCCATGTTATTTCAATAGTATAGTATAATATAGTATAGCATAGCACAGTATAGCCTTTAATTCTTTGGGGAATATACCAAAGAATGGCATTGCTGGATTAAATGCTATTTCTACTTTTAGTTTTGTGAAAACTCTCCAAACTCATTTCCATAGTGGTTCAAAAAAACAATGGATGCTGGCAAGAAATGCGAGGAAAAACAACTTATGCCGTTGGTAGTAATCAAGGCTGTCTTCAGCCTGTTTACATTCCAGATGGCTCTAGATTTCCTCTGCTAACCCATGTTCCAGCTCCAGAATCACATGCATTTTCTCTGTGGTTGATACTATGACAGTCTTCCTCCAATGTGTCTCAGTTTCTCCGGTGTTCTGACTCAGATCCACCCTTTCTCCCATGTTTAGATTTCCTAACTGGGAACCAGATGCAGTCTACTGTGTCTCTAATTCTTGTTATAACAATAAGAGCTCTCTGAGTACTCCCTGAAAGCTTTCTCAAAGATCCTGAATTAAGAAGGCAGCCTCTGAACTGACTTTTGGAGCACATGCCCGGAATCTCAGCAAAAGGGAGGCTAACACAGGAGGATCATGAGTTCAAAGACAAACCTCAGCTACACTTCAAGTTCAAGGCCAGCCTGGACTATAGAGTGAGATCCTTTCTCAAAAAAGAAAAAATAAAGGGTTGTCTCCATTCCTCTCTCATGGGAAGGGCTTAAATGGCTTTGTAAAATAGTAGAAGTAGAGTGGAATATTTTTCCAAAACCATTCATTTTTTGTCCATACATTTTTCTCTTCCTAATTTATTTGACTTCAAGCTTTGACTGTTTGCCTATGAGTGTTGTGTGAAGGGTCCCTCACCACTTTTGGAGACCTCCTTTATAATTCTGGCATGCAACTTTGCATTATAGGGGAGATGGCACCAATCCTTTTACCCTTGGGTTTTCTGGCTTCAGAGGAAGTTGATAAAAAAGAGTCCCATTTTACCATTCAGTTATGTGTGTGTTGGGGAAGTGTGGGTTACACAGTGAAGAGACAGGGCTAGGGTGATACTCAAAGTCCTATCAGTCCACCTTGGGCTTTCTGCAATTATTGAAGAAGTCACCAAGGAGATGATTTCCTGTATTAGGTCTCTACGTAGTTAATGGAAACATCAGTGTTCTACTTGCTTTGGCTGCCTCTGGAAACACATTTTCCTCAGACATCTTGACAATATTCTCAGGGATCTTCTGCAGCATATAGGTGTCAGCTGCCCTGGATCTTCATCCATTCGCATTTGGGAGATTGAAGGGGAACAAACACTTCTCTCAACACATTTTTGGTGCTCTGTTCACATCAGCTTTCCTGGCTGGCTCACCACCTGCGGTTGGAGCACTAAAGCTGAACACTTCCACCTGCAGCCTCCTAGCTTCTGTCGGCTAACAAAGCCAGCTCACTTGGCTTCTACCCATGGGTAGCAACAGTACTAGGATCCACGAGTCTTGGCTTCTTGGTTCAAGAGCAATGAGCCTGCTGATCTTTTCATTCCCAACGTCCCTTGTGGCTGAAGCCAGGTTAGACTTTTCGTGACACCTTGACTTAGTTCACTCTCTTCCCCTTTGTTACGGCTTATATCTAGCTGTCCCCCAAAACTTCCTGTGGTCACAGGTGAGGCTTTTTGCAGTCGGTTGTATCTAGGGTGTGTGACTATGACATTAAGGGTGTGTGATTACTAAATTCATCCACCCACCAATTGGTTTGGCATAGTTCTGGGTGTAGATAACGGGGAGGCTCAGCTGGGGTGTGGGTGGTACCACCCAAAGGGCAGGTGGCTTAGATAAAATATCAGGAACAGAAAGAAGGCAGGTGGCTGCTGGTTCTTCACTACCTCACTGCCTTGCTGCCTTTTACCCACCATGAACTGTTTCTCCTCTGCAACACCCCTCAGTTGTGCCACCCTGCCTTGGAGCCAGTCAACTCTGAACTGAAACCTCTACAAACTGTGAGCAAAAATACCTTTCTTCCTTTAACTTTGGATGTTGGCTATTTTGTCTCAGCAATGCGAAAAGTAACCCTTCCTTTTTTTGTTTCTCTTAATAAGAGATTTCTCCTGAAAGCATATTTCTCCTGAAATGGGAAGATTTTAAAGCTATTTATTGTATTCACAGATCAGTCAATATTTATTTCTCCTTGGAGTCAGATTTACTGATATCTGACTTTTTTTTTTCCCCCTTTGGTACCAGGGATCAAATTCAGAACCTTGTGCTTGCGAGGCAGGCACGGTTCCATTGAGCTAAATCCCTGGCCCTCTTTTTTCTTTTTTTGAGACAAGGTCTCACTATATAGTTCAGGCTGTCCTTGACCTTGTAGTGATCCTCCTGCCTCAGCCTCCCTAGTAAAGTCTGACTTTTTAAAAATGTGTCTCATTCACCTATTTTTCAGATTTCTTGACATGAATATTTTGATCATATACTTCTGTACTTTAATCTTGACATTATTTCTTATTTCTTGAAATATTATCTTAAATATTATTTATCTTTATTTTCATTCCTGCTTTTATTCCTAAGATTTTTATATTTTTTATTCTCTGCAAAATAATGATTTTGGCTATATTGATTTCCTCCTTTGGATACTGTATCCTTATATTAATGACTTCATTATTTCTTTGCTTTTACCTTCTTTACATTTATTCTTTTTCTAACAATTTATTTTCACACATTTGTATTGCTATAATATTTAAACAAATATTTTTCTTTCTCCTCTGTTTTATTTTCTGTTTACAACAAATGTTATGTACAACTTTTACAAACTTTGCACTTCTGAGTGCTTTCTATTTTATTATAATTTCCTTGATACATGGGTTATTTTAAAATTTTAATTTCTAATATTTGAAACTTTTGCGTTTCACTGATGTCTAATCTAATTATTTAGCTCCCTGAGAATGCCATCTATCCTATCAATCCTTTTGCATTTCCTTAGAATTGCTATTTGCTTCCTATATGATCAGTTTCAGTTGTTACTATTGAAAGAAGTACTATGTTTAGCTTCCTCATTCTGTGTGTCATTGTTCCTAACTTTGATATATCACTGAAAGATATGCTAATATCTACCTATCCTTTGCTGGATTTAACATATTTTTGCCATCAGTTTTATTTGATTTTATTCTGTATCTATTTTCAATCTGAATTTCATTTCAGACTAGTTTAAGAATTATTGACAGGCTGGGGATGTAGCTCAGTGGTGTCATGCCTGCCTGGCAAGCGCAAGGTCCTGAGTTTGATTCCCAGTACTGGAAACACTAAAATTAAAATTAAAAAACAAAATATTATTATACCCTCCTGCTTAATCAAAAATGTTGTGTAATGGCTATTATGTATTTTTTTGGTAGATGAGACTTGGTCTATTATTGCCTGAAAGTCATACAGTTATATTAGTTTTCCTATAGTTAATATTTCCATGGTATATCTTTTCCATTCCATTTTGCTTCCTATCTGCTATTTCCTTATGCTATACATTTGTCTTTTTCAGTCAGCATATTTATTTTACCCATTTTGGCAAACTTTATTTTTAATGATTTCCCTCTGATAGTAACATATTTAAATCAGAGGAGAGATATGCCAGCAAGGCAGAGTGGCTCCCAGGCTTGCAGCATTTGGCTGTGAACCAGTCGAATAGATTAACACACCTAGAATATGCACCACTCTTTTCTTAGGAAACCAACTCTTCCTGCTTACTATTAATTTTTGCTAGAAGGTGATTTCTTTTCTCCATCTTTGTATGGTTTTTTTCTTTTTACTTCAGGTATGGCCTTCAGTGTTACTTCTTTTACTACTTTCTAGAAAATAGATATCCACCTGTGTTCTCTACTTTTTCTTGTTTTTTTAAAATTTATTTATCTTATTTCTTGGTACTGGGGATCGAACTCAGGACCGTGTGCTTGCGAGGCAGGTGCGTTGCCACTGTGCTAAATCCCCAGCCCTTGCCTATTGTTTTAATTTCACTGGCCATCTATTTTCTATGCCAATTTTATCTACTCACCCATCCATCTACTGTATTGGGTGTTTACAGCTAACAGATTCCAAGTTTCATGAATGCAGGCATTCGTGTATCTACCACAGTCACCGAACTAGTAGAGTTCCAGACATGTGCTAGGCACAACCACTAGTGATGGAAAGACTAAGCCACATTTAAAGGAAGAATTCAGTCTGAAGGAGGAGTCAACATCTGGAAATGCAATGAAAATGGGAACATGAGCTAAGATTAGCAATGAGCTGCACCCAACATTGTCCCAGAAGAGAAACTTATTCTCACCGGCAGTGAATTTAGGCCCTATAATTAAGCTCATTCTCCCTGTCACTTCCTGGATTTGTGACTATAAGCATATTAACTAACTCTTCTATGCTAGTTCCTTCATAATGAAATAATAATGGAATTTCTCACAGAGGGTTTCATATACATTAAATGAACTAATTTGTGCAAAGTACTTAGAACAGTGTGCTTGGGCCACAGAAATCTTCCATAAGTGTTAGGAACTATTCTTATCAGAAGTGTCTCTATTGAGAGATGCTTGTCCTTCTGTCTTAGGGTGATAATGTTAAAGCATTCAATCAAAGTATCCCTTGCATTAATTCTGTATTCACAAAGGAATTTTCAAGTGACTATTTTCCTTCCCTTTATATATATATACAATAGGATATTAATTCCCAGATCCTTTCTTGAGATCCATGACTAGTAGTTTCATTGTAAATGAATAAATATTGTTTTGTTGAATGGACCCATAAATCTATCCATAGGGGCAAATTGTCTGGGCAGGCTTTCTGAACATAGAATATTCTGGTTCCCTCTGTTGGTTACTTTTTTGTGTGAGTTGATTACCATAACATTTTATTTTTTAAAAAAAATTCATGAAAGTGAGTAATATCTAAGATGTTAGACTACTTTGGAGCTATCAGCAAAACAGATTGAACAGCAGTTGTGGCCTTTCTGGACTATGGAAGTCAGTGTCTTAGGAGAAAGTGGCAAACTTCTGCCAAGTCAACAGGAAACAATATCCTTACCCTCCATATGTAGACCTTTCTGCTCATTTGAAATTTTAGAATCATGCTGTTACCTTGCTGCTATAGATGGTGCTCAGAAAAGCACTGTCCCAAGGTCTCGTGAGTATCAGTGGCTGGACCTGCCATCAGTCCTCACTTTGACCATCAGTGAAGCTTTATAGATACTTCTGCTTCAGTACTACCAAATAGAAGATCAATCAGAAAATTTTCCATTTGAGGATAAGTCCTTTGAAGTATTTGCTTAAGAGTGAGAACTTAATAAAATAAGAAAGAACTTTGCAAAATCCAGGGAACTTTTAGTTACCTATGCAATTATTCATATCATTACTCTCAGCCCCTTTCTCTTACATGCCCATGGAGTATTCATTTCTTATACACATTTGCTATTATAACGTTGAGAGTTCTTTATATTTTTATGTTAAACTCAACAAACTGGCCTAATGGGTTTAATTGGTGAAAAAAAGAGAACATGCTTTGTGTAAATTAGAAAGATATTTCAGAAAATTGAAATGTAGAATGAAGGTTATAGTTTAGCTAACAGTAATTTGGTCATTCCAGTTTTTTCATTTCCCAAACCTATCTGAAAACTTGAACATTAACAACAGATTTCTAATCAATAGTAGCTTATTATACATGAAAATAATGTTGTTGGTAAACTTGTTGACAAGACTGTGGAAACTGAAGTAACACAGCAAGGTTACTTTAGTTCTGTTTTTGAGCTCTTCTTCCTTTCTGAATATGAATTTCTCCTCATTCTATCCATCTCTTCCTACTTAGAAGCCACCTACACTGCTGAACTTTGTGGACCTGGTTTGAGGCTTTGTTGAATATCTTTCTTAAAGCCATAACAAAAGAAATTGAATATTAACAAATCCATGTGATGTCATGGGAGGCAGAGAAAAATGCAAACAAACTCAAAGGAAAGCACAGAATTCTATTGTAAAGAAGACATTAATAACTACAAGTGAAAAGAATGACAAATAGATTTAAAAGAGAGGAGGAACCTGGAAGAGTGCAGAAATAATGCTAAATGAGATTCAAGTATAGTGGCACATATATGTCATATAGTACACATGCATACTGTATGTGTGCTAATCCAAGAGAACATATAGGTACTATGTACTTGAATGTGATCTCGGAAGGGAGACCAACATCAGGAAGAATGATATCAAAAGACTATATTAAAATTGAGGAGTTTTTCTTAGTATTCCTAAGATTTATGCTATGTATTCATTAATTTGTTCATTCATTCATTCATTCATTCATTTCAGGTACTGGGGATTGAATACAGGATTTCAGACCACACTAGGTAGCTCCCTAGCCCTTTTTATATTTTACTGTTTGAGACAGGATCTTGGTAAATTGCCCAGGCCAGACTCAAGTTTTGATCCCCAGCTTCAGGCTCCCAAATCCTGGCAATAAGGATGCGTGCCACCAAACCTGGTTTCTTTACTTTTTATTCTATTACTGTTCTCTTACTTCACCTTTCCCTTTGTAGCCCCATTTATGATTTCCTGTGTTTTCTCTGAGTCTTGGATCTTTCTGCTAAGGGAGGCAGAGTTCACTCCTACAGATGGCGCTGTCTTCTGAGGATCACCTGCCTTGGTCGGGATTTCTTGCTCAGTATCTGTGTGACCTAGGGTTTCACAATGCACTTTCTCATTATGCAAATATTACTAAACATTTTCCACCTGGGTTTATATGCCCTTCTGTTCTATACTATGCTTTTATGGACATGGTTTATTTTTAAATATTTTACCTGGTTTTCATAGTTTAAGGCTTGGATTCTTCAGTAGGATTTTCCACAATAGAATATACTGCATTCTATGTAGAATTTTCAGTTTGTGGAAGGCTAGATTCTTGTCCCAGAAAATGAGTTATATACAATGTTAAAAGAAAAACAATAACTACTACTACTACTACTACCACCACCACCACCATCACTTGGTTCTTAAGTAGGTAGCACTAGTAGTAGTGAAGGAATACAAAATAAGATCAGAGGACTAGAAAGAACATGTTCAAATACAAACTGCAACTTCATTCTAAGGCTTTGGACAAGTTTCTTTACTCAGGTCCTGAGTAGTAAAATGAAGGAAATTGTGCAGAATTTATACATATGATCACCTAGATATAGGGGCAATTTGCTTTATAAACAAACTGAGTCAAGACAATATTTCTTACTCTAAACCACTTTTCTGGTATTCACTGTCTTTCAGCTTGTGAGTGTTTTCTATAAAGACATTTTCCCCTAAGAATACTTCTCTCTTCTATAGTTCTTAGTGAATACTCTTGTAAGCGTGTTTTATTCTACTGAGAAGCAATAGGAAAATGTGAAATTTAGATGGCACAGATTTAAAAGGAGTAATAAATACATTCTTGAAGATATAGCCGAAAAACAAAAAAGCTCTACTTTCTACCATTATTCCAATTAAGTGACAAAGACAATCACTAGAATATAGTAATTTGGGGACTTATCTCAGAAGTTGTATACATAACATTAAACCTATTCACAGTCTATAAAAGTTTTAAAAATAGGCATTCCACAATACTACCAAATGGGTTCACTGCACTGATAAAAGTTAGAAATTTCTTTAGATAATCTGTCAGTGCAAGCAAATGACAAGCGATTCTCCTGCTAATGTCAGCCTGCCTAATCACCACAGCTAATCAGTCCTGGTATCTGCATGGTTCATTGGCCAACAATAGGGTAGTGGCCAGTCCTTGGCAGTAAGGAGTTAAACACTCCTTAGTCCACACTTTGAAAAAGTTTTGTGCCATGTCCTTTTAGACAATGAGTAGCTGTTAAACTCAAAACTAATTAACATTTCAAAAACTGGTGTTAATCAGTATTAGGAAGACTCTAGGGAAACACTTCCCTGCAGAGACCCTTTTCTTCTTTTCCTTTAAAGAAATAACTTCTAAATTATTACTTTAATTTTGAGTTGTGTTTGGCACACAGTAAACAAACCTAAAAATCAGTAAGCTAAAAGAAATGGAATCCAGTTTAGTTCCTTATTTCTTATTCTTCCTAATAGAGGCAAGTTCTATCTCTCTGATTTTACTTGCATATAGAAGCCATCCCTAATGTGTCCTCCTTACTGTGCATTCAGACACTCACAGCCACAGAATGTGTGAGTGGTACAACCTCATTCCCTACAGCATTACTCTCTTATAGCTGCTATCTGCAGGTTTAAGAATAAGCAAGTTCTGTGAGACTAAAATAATCTCATTTAAAAATTTCTATTTAGATTTGGGAATTCTATAACCAAAATCCCTGTCTACTGCCTCATTTACACATGTGAGCCCTGAGGCACAAAATCAGAGAAACAGCTCTGTGTAGCCTTGAGTTTAGAACATTCACTTATTACTATGCTCATTTATCAACATTTGAACCAATGACAGGAATTATCTGTTTAAAAATCCAGTTTCTTTTAATGGGTGTAAGTAAATACTCCCAATAAGCCACGATTTTTCCCAAGAACTTCCTCAGGTAAGATTTTTTTTTAATGTAATTTTTCTATAAACACTTCCAGGAGTAACATGCACCCTTATAGACATAGATCTGTGTTAACGCTTTTAATAAGTGCTGGGTGGGGTATTGGCTCTCTGGGCTCTTGTTACTGTTCCTGTACTGGCTAACTTTGTGTCCTTGCCGCTAAGGCCATCACACTACGTTTCTGTTTTCTCCTGTATAAAAGGACGATAATAATACCAGCTACCTCATGCTCACTGTGAGCCTGAAAGGAGATAGTACACACACTCTTTCTTGCACGTAGTAAGAGTTTGTTCAAGCTATGAAATAGATAAAGGTGTATTTGGATGGCAAGGTCAGGACCAAGTAGAAAAATCAGCTCATATCATGGAAGATTGAAGTGCTGTAAGATCCCTCTGAAACCATGGATACATTTGCAGGGGTACCTTTTACTTTTGTGGTAGTTTTATCAAAAAAGCTGCATGTGACTATATAGATATGAAGCGGTGTGTTTCTTGTCACCCCACCTTTAAAAAATGAAATAAGTGGTTCCAGAGAGTTCATGGGAAAAAAATAATCTGAGAAAGGACCTCATACCTGTGAAGCTTTCAAATAGTCACAGTGAGAGCCATGGTAGTCATCAGCGACACTTCTTTTTTTAACCTTACAGGCTGCACCTCACAAGCCGAGTAACAAATATAATCTTGAAGCCTGTAATGATTTGAGGTTGTGAGGAAAACGATACTGAAGACTTCTGCTTTGGACAGCACAATGTCTTCATCTTAAAGCCCTCCATGAATTGTCTCTCTTCCCGCAGCCCAAAGCTCTGCATCCCCTTGAGAGGTGTGCAATAGAATTTTACACTTAATGACATCCAGTCCAACCAGCTTCCATGAACACTGGGTTTGGCCACCCAAGCTGAAACACCATTTCCCCTAAATCAAACTCATTACTACATAGGAAGAGCTTTTTGGATTTAAGTGTACATAAAGAAAATTCAGAATTTCCTCCATCATTTTTAAAAGATATTTTATCAATAGTTTTATAGCCAGTCCTGAGAAAAACAAGTAGTGGACAGAGGAAAGATGGGAAGGTAGAGTGGTGATACTGCCCTTCATGTGTTCTTGCCTTAATTCTGGTAGCTATAAGAGAAACAACAACAACAAAAGCAATCAAGTGTCTTCATTCTTTGAGGCCAGAAACCTCACTGGTCTTACTTACCACTAAGTCTCCCAGGCCCAATCTGGGAGTGCCACAAAGTAAGAACTCTGTAAATATTTACAATTTCTGTTTACTTTCTTCCTTGAAGCTCTCTGAGTACCTAAAAATAGATCGGCTTCCCGTGTGTGTAATAATTAGAATCCCAGAAAAGGCTGAGAATAAAGAAGATGATAGTTTTTCTAGCTGAAAAGCTTGACTTAATTCCAAATTGTTGTTGCTACTGGGTGAATTTGCCTCTTAACTTTCAGGTAGTTGGCAAAATCTGGCCAAGAAAGGGTTATAGAGAGATTATGAAACTAAAAGAATTAAAGTATGGGAACTCATGGGAAAGAATGGATGATGGAGTTGTTTACATTTAGGGAAAAAAAGCATTGAAGTTGAATAAAATTTATTTTTTAAACATAAATATAAGGTACATCTTTTGAGAGGGGATAAATTATAGGCATATCTTATGAAGTATATGGTATCAATATATGATCATTTGCTATTAAAAGCATGCTTTTACATGTACAGGAAAATAATGCATGTTCCAAATGCTTAAGAATGTTTGTATTAAAGGAAAGAGATGAAGCTAACAGGGCAGGAGTTTTTATACCTATAATCAAAATTTCTTAGCAAGTATGCTTTATTCTTTTGAGTTAATAGAGAAGTCCACAAACTCTGTTTTCAGTCTTTTGGGGATCAAACAGTCTATATCTGCATACTTTTGTTTCCCACCTGTGAAATCTTGATAATAACTTTGACCTTATAGAATTTTGAGGGTTATATGGAATAAAAACACACATGAACTTCATCCAGTGGTGACTAAGACATAGTAGCTGTCAATAAATATTAGATGTTAGAAGTAGTATCATCGTGGTTAATAATCAGAAAACATAGTGCACTGTTTTCAAAAATAAAACAACTTGAAAAGCATATGAAAGCAAACATCATTTCTACAGTTCCTGGTACAGCTTCTGTTTGGTCCAGGCCTGGGCAACCACTCCCTAGTGAGATTTCCCTGCCCAGTTCTTCTGAGCCTGTCCCATACTATCCTTGTCCAAGCAGCATGGTTATTTTCTTATTACCATGTCTCATTTTCTCATTAATTTTTTACTTATGTATTTGTCTTCCACCTTGCTTGAGAGTCTGCTCTCTGTGAGGGCAGGGGGAACACACCCAGGCTGCACATCACGTTTGTCCACAGAGGAGAAATACTAGACATTGGGGTCATTCATCTTCTGCTTGTCATGTGATGAGCCCAGTTTAAATTATCATAAAAGAAAGATGCACTATCTTGAGCAACCAATCATGGAGAAATGTAGGTGCAGTAGGCTTCACTGTGGGCTGAATTTAGACTTTCCACGTCTATATGCTTCCCTCTTTCTTTTTATATCTCTACATCTTTTGAATATTTGTTCTGTTGCAGAGCCCATGCCTGCTGAAAATCCTAAGACCACATCTGCTAGCTCATCATCTCAAAGGAAAAGGAAAGTTTGCTACTGGCCATGCCTGCGTCACACACACAATCTTGGGTGGGATTCGTGTGTGCAGACCAATACACCATGAACACAAGGAATCTAGTGGTGTGAACACATGAGAAAAATGCAGTAGAGAAACTGAAAAAAGAACATCTTTCAGTAAAATCAATTATACAAGAATTGAGAATTGTTGTTTTATCATCACTCACGCTTTCAGACACTTGAACTGCAGGTGTTTGAAAGTCTTTCTTAAGGAATAAAATTTTAATGTAAATCTCAGGCTACTTTATATAACATAAACAAATGATATGGTTGCTGAGGTATGGCATATCTTACCTATCTTAGCAATGGAATTGAAGGTAAACCATTGGTACCATTGGTATTGCCAGCCTATTCCCCCATTGTGGCAAGGCAGCACTTGCTGAATAGGGGAATATAGAATTATTGCAGGCAGAGCTGCTAGAAAATGTGCTATCTGGAAATGCTTCCAATGACATGATGAAAATATTCTATAATTCTTTCCTTAGGATCAATGATGTAGAAGCACCAAGAAAAAAATACAAAAACTAGTTATTCCATAGCAAAATCTAGAAGAAATTGGAAAAAATCCAATAACGAAGAATTTTATATTAGTTTCCCTTATATACCTAATACTTAGAAAAAGTAGCTTAGGTACTTGGTCTAAATAAAATATCATTGAGTTATGTTTAAAAGAAGTGGTGCAATGTAAAGTCCATCTTTATTTTAATTTTTTCTTGTTTTTACTTTTCATCCATTTGCTATTTCACCTGTTATAGGCACAAAATTGGGTCGGTTGTCTGATTTGAGAAATTAGTGTGATTTAGATTCTGACATTTAAAAATTAATTTTCAGATTTAAAGACTATCATCTTTGAACATCTGTTTATATTAAAAATACTTTGGCCTTTGATCTCCAAAGTTATATAAAAATGTGTGTGTCTTTTGTACTTGACGACACACATATTACCTCCCCTCCCAAACATTTTACAAAAGGTAGATTTTGTGTTTTGTCCATGACCCATGAATGGACATACACAAGGTCGTTAACTGATGAGGGAGTTGCGTCAAGGAAAATCTTTGACTGCTTTGATAAATGCAGATGATGATTAAGTACGTGACATTGCTCTCATTTATTTGGTGCTGAATCAATCAGTGGCCCAAGTCAGCCTGATGCAATGGGTTACTCTCGATGTGGTATTCTGAATAAGACAGAGTGTTAAAATGAGGTCATGACCACTTTTCATGGTGCTTTTTTGCTTGGCTACATTCCAGCTTCTCTAATTAAAGTCTGTCTTTGTAAGACCCCTTTACAGTTTTAATTGGGTATGTTATTTCTTGTGAATTGTATGGAATTGTTATTCACTGTCATAAGCAATAGCCGTACTTCACCATAGAGGTAGCTGCATTTCATCATAGAGATCAAAGGAAGGAAAACATGAATATAAGTTTTTTTTAAAGAGCACTTCTTAATGCTGCAAGCTCTTTGCAAGAAAGCACTAAAAAGGAAAATAATAGTGTTTTTAAAATGTAAAGTATTGCTATTATCATTTCTGCAAGAAAAACGAGATTGAGAATGTGTTTTCTGTTGACATACAGGAAAAATTATTTTACTGTTTCAGAAAAGGGGCATAAATATGATGATAATTTGCAGAGCCAATGGAAAAAATTGTTGTCTTCTCTGAGGATTCTAATATCTGTGTATAGGGAAAACTGTTAGAACTTCTAAGGCTTTCTGAGAAGATATTGTGTAGAATACATCAGTTTCTTAGGGCCAAGAAGAATACTAAAAGTGTTGCTTAGTGTATACATTAGCTGAGGTTTTAGTTACAGTTAATTTTCTCTTCTTTCTTTACAGATTGACAGTCTATATTGAACAAATATACTCCTAGACAAATGATAAATTTTCACATCACACTGAGCTTTTGTTTAGCCTATTTTTAGTTACCTTAATTGATTGGTTGAGTCACACCTCTTGGGGAGGCACACCCACACACATCCACAGGAACACACACAAAACAGCACAATGATGGGAAGGAGAAAAAGGGAAACAGCTTTCTACTACACATATAATAATAAAAAATTATTGTTTATTTTAAGTGTATTTATATTTTTAGAATCAAGAAATAGGGTTGATTTAGCAGAATAGAGTCCAAAAGAACACATCAAAAGTGAGAAATACAGATATTTGAGATGGACACCTGATTGATACAAAAATTAATTCAATGATCCATTAAATATGACAAGTACTTCCCTCAGTTTTATCTCTGCATTGTAACAATTAACACAATAAAAACTTATTTTCATAGTCCATTGTGCCTCTATAATAAAACACAAATTGCTGAGGGATATAGAACTATTTCTGTTCTGAAATTATTGAGATTTATTTTCTTTCTTGGAATTCCCACAAGGAAAACACTGAGGAATTTAACTGTGGTGTCAGGAACACATGTACAGGAGACACGATGATTTTTCAGTGTTGTCCGTTCTTTTAAAGATTTTAAACATAAAACACAATCTAATAAAAAAGTTTTGGTCTTGGCTAGCACATCCTATAACGCAAATTGGCTCCATACTTGTCTGACTTCTAAATTCATAATTTTCACTTTATATGCTGCACTGTTGGGTATGGCAGCGTCAAAATTGGCACAGTTCTTGTTCTTTGATAACTTAAGAATAGTGACATATGATAAATTGTCTCACTGTATAAGTTGTGGTTGTTCACATATACAAAATTTGCTTGTAAACAAAAATCCAGGATAAAAGAATACTCCATAAGTTTCTGTCTCTGTAACCTGTTCCATTTTTTCTTTGATAACTTATCATTTACAACTCCCTTAAAAAAACAATTTGTGTGAATGTGTGTGTGTGTGTGTGTTTGTGTGCACAGAATTCTATTAATCATAATCCTTGGTACTTAACAAACTACCATCTTTGGTCTTTGTACTATCTTTATAATCATTCACTCATTCAAAATATCATGAATATTCTGAATACACTACCACCACTATATGCATCTAAGACATTAAAAAGATGTTCCACACTTCTTACACTCCTGGAACACTTCTTACACTTGTCCATGGGACTGAGGGTAGCTATAGTTATTTATTTTCTCCACTTTGTGATATTTCCTGGTGCAAGCATACCCTTCTTGTTTTACCTATTTTCTTGTCTATGAAAGTTCCAGTTTTCCACTGTTATTAATAATGATGTTAGGCATATTTTTGTACACATGTCCTTATGCAAATATGTAATAGTTTCTTTTGAATATATATCTAGGAATAGAATTACTGGGTCTTAGATTATATTCAGCTTCACAGGCAGAAACAAATTTCTTCCAATTTTCACTTCTCCTAGCCATATTTAAGATCTCTTTTCTGATAATATCAAAAAAAGTCTTAACATTTGCCAAACAAATGAGTGTAAAATTGTATTTATATTGATGATACTGTATTTATTATTTAATAGTTATAATGTTTCCTTTAACATTAATCTTCTTTAATTCTAGTACATTGTCTTTTCTTATGTTTTAATCCAAAGAACTTGTTATGGTGTGTAATAAATTTAGATGTGCTAAATGAATAATTCTAGAATGAATATTAAATTGGAATTAGTGGAATTAATATGAAATTATGCACAATTGATAGTAAAACCAATCTTTCATGCCATATTTAGGATAAGAAAATATGCATATAAGCAGAGCATATAGTAAATTCCTAAAGATGTGTTTGTAACAAACGAAATCACAATCCACAGTTCACTTTTTCAAATTTCACAGACATATATGTGTGTTTACATCAAATGTTTTAACATTTCAAGTTTGCTTACTAAATATTTTGAGAAGAAAACCAATATCATTTAAATCAAAAATCACTGGGTGACCCTGATAAAACTGCAGAATAAATTTCTCCGCTAAAAGACCCTAAAGATTAGCGACAACACACAATACTATCCCAGTAGAGGTCCTAGAGTTCAGGACTGGTTGCCAAACACCTGGAACAGTTGCTGCTCATTAACATAAACTGTTTTACTTTCTCTTACATAATTGCTTAAATGTATCTAAGAATTTTACAGTACCCATTTATCATTATAGCGAGAAGTTTGTATTGAAAAATGTTAATTATTTAAAGGAGCTCTAATGAAATGATTTTTCAGTTCCCGGTCTGTAAGTTTTTATTCCACTAACACAGAACAAAATGTTGTTAAGTGATTTTAGTGAAGAGTGAGTATAGATTTTATAAGGCAATGGTTCTCCAAGTGTGGCTTGAGGAATGTGCTGTGAGTCCTCTCCAGACATTTTTTGGGGATTCACAAGGACGTGTTTTCATATGCTTTCTCAGAAGTGACATGTTACAGCAGGTTGCATGCTGAGGCAGACATGAGAATTTCATCAACTCTATTATCTGGACACAAGAAGATTTTACAAATAGAAAATGATGCCACTCTTCTCATTATTTTGTTTTTATAATATAATTATTTTTATAAGAATACATTTTGCTAACCTCTCATGGGCGTATCATAGTTACTTTAAAATTAATTAACATTTGCAAAATTTCTCAATTTAATTTCTAATGAGGTAACCAGTGACAGCTATAACCCACGAAAAAAGAAACCCTGTGCAAGTTCCAGTGTTTTGGAAGAAAATAGACGAGTTCTAGAACTGAACTGTTCATAAACTGCTGCGCTTGGATGATATACATTTTAGGTATTTAATTATAGACTCAAAGAGATCCATAATATATCAAAAGAGCTTTACTTATCCTAAATAAAAAAGGTCACTGACCTATTCTTCCCTTCATCAGAAAGCCATAGAGTACCTGCTCCATGTCAGGCCTGGTTTGGTGTGGTGATGAAAGCTGAACATCGAATCATCCTCCTGGCATAGTACACAGTAAGCCACCACAGACAAAGTAGGATAACAGCAATGCAATCAGATCTTTTAAATTTCAACTTTTCAATATGATGGCTTACATTAGAATAGCTAGTATTATGGAAAAAGTTACTGAATCGAAATTGGATGGATAAACATACGTTGTGTGTGTCTCATCTTCATGTTCACCCCTCCTTCAAGATCACATGGATGTATTTAAAAGCATATAAAAACTGAGAGAAGTTAATGTTTCCAATCAAACTTTAAAATTTAATACATTAAATAAAAGACATAAAAAGCAGAACAATTATTATTTTTAATTTTTAATCGTTTAGTTTTAGTCACTCTGCAGTAGTACTGGGAATTGAACTGAGGACCATCTCCCTGAATTACATCTCAGTCTTTTCTTTTCCTTAGATTCTAATTTTGAAGCAGGATCTTGCTAATTTACTGTTTTCCAGGCTGGAACTGGAACTTGTGACCCTCTTGTATCAGCCTCCTAGTGTGAGAAGTACAGCTGTACCACCGTGCTTGGCTCAGAGCCATGCAATTATTTGAAAATGAAACTATCACAAGATCGTGTCTGAAATAATAATATGCAAAAATCCCTCAATATGATTATCAGCTTAATGAATATATTTTCCTGCTTAGATGTAGAGTCAAATACACTACTACCACATCTTATTTATTGTTCATGTTTTTGACTAATAGTAGCTTAGTTTTTAAAACAGAATATTTTAAAATATAAACGTGGTGACATAATATCACAGTGTACTTACTGACCCATAAATGAGCCAAAATACACAGTTGGGCTGAAAACTGTTTGAAAAAATGCATATATAAAATATTTCTAAGATATTTCTGAAGCTAGGAAACAAAGTACTAAATCAGAGAAGAAAAATGCACATATAAGGGTAACAAATAAATTGACTGGAAAAAATTTACTGATTTTTCTGTTGATTATTAATTAAAATCTACATAGCGAGTCTACATATGCCAGCAGGGGAGCTTCCCATCACACCCTCTCCTCATTTTATGTTGCTGCCTATTCCTAAGGAGAGGAACCTCCGCGAAGTGCGAATCCACTATAGATTGATGCGGCTTTAGAATCCTGAGGTGAAGCCGGAGGAGGCTGCAATACTTCCGCATTACCCCGCTGCCATCTTGGATCTTGCACGCTGTTTTATATATTGATTCAATACGTTTTTACCCCACTGATATAGGCTGTTATACTAAACATCTTCCTCCATCCTGCTTAGCTATTCTCTTAGGTATTTTTAACTAGATGCAAAAGTGAGACATTGCAATAGATTTGTAGTTATGATTACAATTTCCTTTATGACTGACAACTTTCACACGGTAAGAGAGTAACCGCAAGCCCACCATCAATGACTCTTAAATCATCTCTGCAGCAAAGAGAAAAAACCTGAACTCAGCGTTGTTTGGATCACAAAGTGTGATTTCATGCATCTGGAACCGCCTTGGCAAGTTCCTGCTATTTAACTGCGCACTTGGCTGTCTCCGTTCCTCTTGTGCACTGCAGTGACCGGATGGTTCCACAGCCCCTGCCTCTCTTCTCTCTGGCCCAGGTCTGAGCCAAGTACTGTGGGCACCCACGGGGTGCGCTTGGCAACTATGTGACCCAGATGCTGAGCTCCACTATGTAATTTTCCAGCAGCAGTATCTGGGTGTTTGTTTGGCCTTTTATCTGGCTTATGTTGTCTGCCATGGAGGCTGTAGAAAGTCTGTGAACCTGGCAAAGAATTCATCTCCTTGTCTGCTGGCCTATTTTCTCCATAAAAAAGTCACTTCCTGTGTATTTTCATTTGATATGGTGCAGTTATCCTCTACCATACGTCTGGATAGGAAACCTTAGTGAAAGTCTCCGGAAGTCACCTGACACATTGAACCTTTCCAGATCGTCCCCTTCTAACCCCAATCAAATGCTATGTGTTTTCTACTTATATTCTGTGGTCGCATGTTCACTCCTGTCCCCATTTCCACTGTGAATCGGAAAGTGTACTGAAATGATTCAGTGCTTGGCAAGGGTGTCCAGGAGCCGTTTCTCTGTGACTGGACCCCTAAGGGCTCTCTGGCTTCTTTTAGTTTCAGGTTCTAATTTTAGATCTGGACAATGAAAATGCAGCTCATATCTTACATGCCGTATTCGTTTTTTGAATCAAAGAATAAGATTATTAAAGTTACAAAAAAGAGTTGGTCTTTTAATAAAAACATAAACACAACCAGGATATCTGCCTTTAATACACTCCCGCAGCAAATGCAGAATAACTTTTCCTCTTATGTCTCTTCCAAACAAGATGATACACTTTGGTAAAGATTGTATGTTTGATTGACCTCTTTCTTTCCTGGTTTGAATATCAGCAATTTTTAAAAAGTTCTCTTTTACTCAGGACTTAAAAGAGTACAGTTCTATGGGAACACAGTCTGTTCCCACATACAAAACCCATGTAGATTCCTTTGTATTTTTAAGCTGATAAAGTGAATAATGAACTGAAAATACGAATAACAAAGAAAATGTAAATAAATACAGTTGGAGACTAAAACAAACATTATTGGATTGTGAAAATTAGATTTGATTTATTTTCCCTATAATCTAATTTGAGAAGGAACAAAAGTAATGTAGACACACAGTTGTTCTTGATGTGAAAATATAACTCCCTATATAGTAAGATATGTGACATCTTTCTTCCTGACAAGTGCTCACAGTCCTGTTCATTAATTTTATCACTAGCATAAACTTTTAATATGCATATGATCAGAATATAGGACTTCCAGGGCAGCTTAAAGTGACTGTAACCTGTAATTACTGTTCCTGTGCTTGATTATAATAATCTGATTGCAATTATTCTGTGATTTTAATACAAGCCTCAAGCTACATAACAATAATTCAAGTGCAGTGATTGGGAACATGTTTCTGTTTGGATGTGAAATGATATTTTAATCCACAGTGATTCAAAGATCTGACTATCATTCTGTTCAGGTAATTAAAATACATTTATATTGCCAGGTAATATAACCTTATTTTGAAAGAGATTAATTAATGCAAAAATTCCATGTAAGTCAAAGCAGAGGATTATCACGAATTCTTAAGGAAAATAACAAAGCAAAGATTCTTGTGTTTGGGAAAACTGACCTCTGTGACCCTCAATCTAAAAATTGCAAGGGGAGGTGTAGAGCAGGAAGAGGTGAGGACAGCCAAAGGATATAGCCATCATAACACACTAATGTAACCCTAAATATTTCTACTGAATTATGGCCCTCGAAAGGCTTCAAGGCCAAGTGGATAATGTATAATTTATTCTGTAGAAAAGTTGCTAGAACCAAAACTCAAGAATAACATTTGGTGAGGGAATAACTTCAAATTAGAAGAGGCATGCTCAAGCAGCAAGGATGGAAACACACCTTTGCCAATATTTTGAAGGAAGTGACTCTAGAAAAGAACAGATCTTTTGGAAGAAAAAAAAAAACGCATTGCCTATGAAATCTCCAACATTCTGTTGATTTTTATTTCTATGTTTTGTTTCTTTTTATTTTAAAAATTAAAATTAACAAGCAGTAAGACTTGGCTCTGAAGCAGAAAATGTAGAAGAGGAAATGAGGCTCTCAGACACTTAAACTTAATCTAATGGTGCAGTAGTGGTTCCAAACAAGAGTTGTACGGTGCAATGAGAGAGGAGGAATCATTTTAAGATACTGTCTTGAGCTGGAATGTCAGAATTACTGGACTGCCTGAAGGGTAAGAGGCAGACCCAGTAGACTTCTTTGAAAAATGGGTCCCTAAGGCTGCTCAACTCAATCTAACTATGACCCAATTTTCTTCTAAAGGTATTTAAGAATTCCAGGAAACAAAGGAACAGGGAGACAAAGGATAATACTGATTTTTAATGTCCCCAATTGGAGAAATAACAGTGAGCTATCATCTTACCATGTGACAAATGAGGTGCACATTATGAGAAATACAATGTCTTTTCCCCTGTAACACTAGGCCCGCATTCGGGTGAAGGACCAGGAAGATATCTTTTGCTGCTGGCTTGTGAAAACTTGTATTCTAATCAGATAAATGAGGGTAAAAGGTACTTATTTAGATTAAACATAACATTGAAAGCATAAGATCAGGTCACAGGAGCAAGCAGTCTATTCAAAAGTTAGTTTTCAAGAACAACTCAGGAATTAAGGGAACATTTCTAAGTAACTGACCATGATCAATTGCAAGTGATTTTTCACATTATAAGAGGAATTTGACATATGATCACCAGATGCGGTTGGCAGTGTGTTTGAACCATATGCCCAAGCAAATTTATTTCCTTTCTCTTCTCAGTGTTTCTTTGAAGAATATGCTTTACCAGCTTTTCAGTTTTGATACCAGTGTCAAATCACCTCTTTTTGCTAAAACAAACAGAGCATACAGCATGGATTTTTATTAGTTAATTCTTCTTAGCATTTTTTACCTTGCATGACATAATAGAGTGAAACTTGGGTTTCACTGTGTAAGCTATTGTCTTTACAATTGGAAAAAAGACACATGTAGTTTGCAGGATTGTTGTGAAAATGAAAAAACTCTCCTAAGTTTTAGAAATGCAAAAGGGGTTTTAAAAGTAATTACATAGACATGTTAAATAGAAATTTAACTATACTGACTCTTTAATATATCCAATTTTAAAAAAACTATATTGCTACATAATTGCAAGACCCTCAGGGAAGACATTCATGGTCTGATAAAGTTACTGAGAAATTCAAGCCTCAAACCTGCTGCTATTGCTGAGCCATGGGGATTCTATCCGTGAGCTTTTCATTCACCCCAAAGTCCAAGTATTTCTTCAATTTGGGCCTTAGCTTTCCATTTCTAAATATAACTGATGGCTACTTCCTACTAGGCTGCCAGAAAAATTATTCTAAACTTATAATAATTGGATACTTATACACAAAAATGTTCTAATTCTAGAGTTTTCCTAGCAGTTAATCTTGAATTCTACGAAGTGAGACTGCTCAGAACACATGGCACTGCACAGGTCAGGCTGTATGGATGGAGAGCCACGGAAGGGCTGCAATTCTCCAAAGAGGACAGTGCATCATTAGTATTTTCAAATTGCACATTAATTCTAACCAATAGTTTTCTTTATATTTCAATATAAACCTTTTTAAAATTTAACTACACCATTGTTACTTACCCTGTTTTCAATTACTTGTGTGTTTATAGTCATGTACTAGTGTTTTCATTTAGAGTTACATAAAGCTATATTTTGAGACATATAGGCAATAGGAGAAAATCATTTACCCCTTAACTTTTCTTTTTAATCATCCCATCTGTGACAGTCACTATTTTTTATTTATGAGATTTTACTACTTACATATTGATTTTAAAATCTTAGCTCACTTATTTTTGTACTGCCACTTTATAGAAAATAATCTCTTTGCTTAAAGACAATCTCCTAAAACCATACTTTTGAAAATGATGATATTAAAAGAGAAAAAAATGTGTGCTGAACAATGACAAATCATGTATTTAGTAAATTTGTGTAAAATCCGGTTTGTTGATACTTATGAAATACTTAAAATTTTAAATTATTTCCCTAAAATGGAAAATGTGTATCATATGATTATACAATTTCTACTAGATATTAGTATTTTCAGAGTGAAGAGTCTGAAACAATGGCCAATGACCTCATGTGTGATTGAACAATCCAGTAACACTGTCCAGTGGAAGGTCAGTAAAGCACTTGGTAACATCCCAGGCACTGTGCCTAAGCCACAGACCCAAAAGGTTTTGTGCATATTGCAATATTTTGTGTCATATGAATATATTGCTGAATGCCCCCTGTATCAGACTTTATCCAAATGTTACACCTCCACCCCAAAGGCCAAACATGAGAGGGAGAGAAAGCCCTATGAAGTAGTCTTGAAAAAATTTTTGACACAAGAGGAATTTTTCTACATGTGAAAAGATTTGAGTTAATCAGACCTTGCTTTCATGGGATTATAAAACTGAGACTCATTAAGGAGGACACAGATCTTAGAATAGACAATTTTAAAAATACAGAAGTTAGTACAAAGTCATGATGTAGGTAATATTATAAGTTCAAAAAATATAGGTAGAGAGGGAGTAGTTGATATCAGAATAGCACCTGAACAAAAGCCATAATGAAAGGACTTGCTTAAGTGAATAACTAAAATGTCCTGTAAAAGTCTCATGTGTTTAGAGGTGGGGCTTTTGGGAGGTGATCAAATCCTCGAGATACTACACTCGTTCAGAGGTTATGCATTAATAAGTTCACAGCCAGATGTGCTGTTGGGAGTTGAGGCCTCCCCAGAGGAGGCAGGTCACTGGACACGTGACCTGGAAGGGGAGATTCTCCTCAGCTCCTCTTTCCTCTCCATGCTTCCTAGATGCCATGGGTTGAACAACTTTCCTCCTCTAAACCTTTCTAATGAGGAGCCAGCCAACCATGGATTGAAACCCCTAAAACCGTGAGCTAAAATAAACTTCTCTTCATCTATGTTGTGGGTGTTCGGTATTTTGTCCCAGTGACAGGAAAATGACTAAGGCAGGACCACTGTGAGTAGCTGAGATACTGGCATAGTTGCTTCACCAGAGCAGGGTTTCACAGGTCCACTCTCAAAGGCTTGCCCAGAAAGGTTTTCTGAATGATGTTCAGTTCTTCTCGATGCCTAAGTGACAAGCCACTGAGGCCTTTTTTGTATCCTGTCTCTTGGTCAATCCTTATGATAAACCACGACTCTCTATGCTACTGTGAGAAAGGCAAGGTCCAGGAACAATGGACACTGCTGAGATCAAGAAGGGAACCAGGTGAATATGAGTAAGAGAGGGCATGCTAGCTAATTATTTTGGAGATCACAGAGGTTGAAGAGAAGCACTTACAAGTGTGCAGTGCCCAAGATGTGGCCCTGCCTAATATTTTATTGTAAATATTTTGCTGAATAAAGTCAGCCTCCATATCTTCCAATTTTCAGTAAAATTCTACTACATGCAATATCCTTGTACTCATGTTACTGTGGGAAACAAAAGAGAATCTGTACAACGCAGAGAAGAAACACGCCATCACAGGAGAAATAGGGGTTTGGATCCATTTTTCTCCCCATTCATGTTATGGTGCCTTCTCATACTTACATACCAAAAGATTTCACAGAGCTAGATGGATTATTGCAGGGAATACTATTACTTGGGTGTTAAAATAATATGAAATGATATTTTCTAATTAATTTATAAATAATGTGTGAATGAAATAGATTTAAGAAAGAAAAGGTGAAGTCATTTTCTTTATTTTGTTACATGCTAGTCTCTCAAAGTCAAACTTCAACAATTTTTCATCACTGATTATTACTTAAAAGGAAGCTTGTAATCTAGAATGCACAAAGCCATGGATTCGGTCCCCAGGACTGAAAATAAACAAGTAGGCACAAAATAATTTTCATTACTAGGATTTTAAAAAATGAAAGTAATGATGTACATCATTAATGATTATAATTACATAGTTTTAATTCAAAATTCTGTTGATTGCCTCTAGCACTGAAGCCTCCCATTAGGGACTGAAGAATCCTAAGGAAAGATTGAAAAATCATCAACTTCTAAATGATTTATGGTAAATTTTAGAATCACACATATCAAAAAGTTTATCATAAAGGCTTTAAATACCTCTGAGATGGACTTTTATACACATTGAAGTATATATCAGTCAATAGATCTTTTTGTACCATGAATTCCATAGTGCTAACTCTGCCTAAAAATTACTAGTTAACAAAGTAAAATGATTTTGGCAAGTTGGTGGCAAAATTGTGATCTAATTTTGGGTGATAACTATTACTTCCTGATATTTACAATACATTACTAAAGTATTATTTTTAAAATGCCAGAAATTTAACCTCAGCTCATAAAGAATTGTATCACTTAGAATCATATCACATATAACAACAAGATGCTATTGCACATGGAAACTATAGGTATCAAATAATGAAACGCTCACATGTACAGTTGAAATGGTTAGGTCCAAACCTTGAAAGCATTTTTTTTTTTTTTTGGTACTGAGGATCGAACTCAGGACCTTGCACTTGCAAAGCAGGTGGTTCTAAGCTAAATACCCTGCTCGGCCCTTTTGTTGTTTGTTTGTTTGAAGTCATTTTCTAAGGTCACATTTTAACTCAAAGGAAAAATCAGGCAAATCCAGGTTTTCTGATAACTTGTTTAGGATAGTTTTCACTGTTTCTTTTTTGCCTATGTGTTTGTCAAGACTAAGTGAATTATTAATGTATATTTTGTCTTACACTCAAAGTAAATGAAAAGTATGAATAAGAATTAGTGTACATAATGTAAATGTGATTAATTTGTATTTCTCTAAAATAATACATATATGAAACAATAATTTAAAATCTAAATATAATTTAATTCTCTAAGTTTCTATAATTTTCACTTCATTACAAAGTAAAGCCTAGAAAAGTATAGGATAATCTCGTTTTATTTTCTTTGACAGCAAAAACGAGGCAGAAAGTCCCTATGACTATAATAATCCCGAAACAAATCTGTGAGAATCACAGCATACTAATGGGAGAAGCCATCATGTACTTTTATTCTACAACTGTTACCTTAAGGTAGTCTTAGAAAAGACAACATTTGTAACTTTAAAAATAAAGTTGCTGAGCCCAATCTAGTATTATAATATACTAATCTAATACAGCTATGAGTACTTTAAAATATTAATTTCACACAAGCTTTTTCCCCCCATAATTCTTTAATAGATTGTTTTTTATTCATCTGAAGTGGTTTCAATTTTCAATAGTACATCAAAGTCAATAAAAGAAACGGATATACTGCACCTACTTTTAAATCTCTGGAGATTTTTTCCAAATCATTAACCAAAGTGAGCATCTTACCACTACTTCCACAATTGCTTTTGTCTAATGACAGTTGGTTAATAATGAACAAAAGGATGCTTCTATCATAACAATAAACTATTGCTCCCAATTGTATATCATAGTAGAGAAAACCACATTTTCATTGACCACAGCCACCGCACACTGGCATTCTGTCTTCCTCTTTTTTGCTACAAGAGCAGTAGTTTGCAGTAGAGTCATGTTTGTTCCATGTTAGCCTTTAGCATTGAAAGTGCAGACACACAACTGGAACTTAATTCCTTGTAAGTTATTTTTAACCAAATTGGCACACTTGTATGTATTTGTCTGTTTTGGGAAATTAGAGTAACTTGTCTTAAGCAGCAGAACAATTTCAAGAAAAAGAGTAATGGACAACAGTCAAAGGATCCATATTAGAAGTGCCTGTCTGTGTTGATTTCAACTATAACTGAATACCACAAACCAAGGAATTTATAAAGAATAGAGGATTATTTGGTTCATGCTTCTAGAGGCTGAGATACCCACTATCAAGGTGCCAGACCGGTGAAAACCTTTTACTGCACTATGCCATGGCAGGGTGCATCACAGGGCAAGATGGAAAAAGCATGCTAGCTTACTTCTCTATTTTAAAAAAAAATAATAATTTTATTGGTACTTTTTTTGGTACATTTTAGGTATACAATTCATTTACATTTAGCATTGGGTGTTTGTACCTGAACATGATATATCTTGGTTCTTATTTTTCCCCCATTACCTGTGTGCCCTTCACCCCCTCCACCTTTACCTATTTACATAGATTTCATTTCCATTTTTTTTCTTTTCTTATAGGTTTTTCCTTTCCCTCTTTTCCTTTCCCCTTACCCTCCCTTCACTCCTTCATCTTTGGACCTTTTTCCCTATTTTAAATTATCAGTTATTCATTTTAATCATTTTAACCCTTGTTCATTCTTAGATACATATGAATTGCCAAAGTTAAATGAAGAAGATATCGAAATTCTAAACACCCCAATTACAATGAGTGAAATTAAAAATGTAATAAAATATTTACCAACAAAAAAAAGCCCAGGTCCAGATGGCTTCACTGCTGAATTCTACAAGACATTTAAAGAACTAATGCCATTACTCTTTAAACTCATCAAGGGAATTGAAAGGGAAGCAATACTTCCAAATTCATTCCTGGAAGCAAGAGTTACTTTGATTCCAAAACCAGGGAAAGACCCAACCCAAAAACAGAACTACAGGCCAATCTCCCTAATGAACATAGATGCAAAAATCCTCAACAAGATACTGGCAAACAGAATACAGAGTGTCATCAAGAAGATCATACACCCTGACCAAGTTGGATTTATCCCAGGGATGCAAGGATGGTTCAACATTCATAAATCAATAAATGTAATACACTATATTAACAGAGTCAAGGACAAAAACCATATGATCATCTCAATAGATGAAGAAAAAGCATTTGACAAAATCCAGCACCCATTCATGATAAAAATCCAGCACCCATTCATGATAAAAATCCTACAGAAAATTGGAATAGAAGGTCTTTATCTCAACCTGATTAAGGATATCTATGAAAAACCAACAGCCAACATCATACTAAATGGTCAAAAAATGAAAACTTTCACGCTAAAATCAGGAACAAGACAAGGATGCCCACTATCACCAGTCCTGTTCAATATAGTTCTGGAAACATTAGCCACAGCAATTAGAAAAGAGAAAGAAATAAAAGGAATAAAGATAGGAAAGGAAGAAGTGAAATTGTCATTATTTGCTGATGATATGATACTTTACATAGAAGACCCAAAAAACTCCACCAGAAGACTTCTAGACTTAATTGACAGATTCAGTAGAGTAGCTGGATACAAGGTCAACTTCTCTCTTTTTTTTTTATTAAGTCACTGATGTCTTCCAGGGGCTCCACCCTCATAAATTTATCTAATCTGATGATCTTCTACAGGGCCTACTTCCAAATACCATTAACATAAATGCTCAGATCAACTTCCCCATACATGAACTTTTAGGGGATACATTGAAACCATAGCAGTCCCCAACTAAATACCTAAGAAATAATTTTAGTATGGCAAATTGTATTTTTTCCATTTACAAAATGAATACAAATGTATATCAAATGGTTTTAGGGTTAGAACAAAAAAACAAAGCATGGCCATATTGTAAAGTTAAATTGTACACAAGGTAAAATATTGCATTTATATTGTGGATTCAGTATGAGTTTTAGGAAGCAAAAGGATCATTGGATGAAGAAAATCTCATTCTTCAAGGTTACATTTTGGGTTAATGTTAGCAATGTTATTTTTTCAGGATTAAATGCAAGGAAAATGCTATGGGAAGGCCACCAACATGTTCATTTCCTTCTCAAAAAAAATGACTTCCAGTGACATATATTGTACAGAGGGAGAGCTCCAAACCTTCTTAACAATGGAAGAAAGCTTCCAGAACTCTACAGAGAAATGCAACATTTTGAACCCAGTCAAAAAATCTACTCAGTTAGAAAATATGCAGGTGGATTCTTAGCCCTCTTGCTCATTCCAATGCATACATTTTAGAATACTGGTGTACACAGGGGTTTACAATTATTTTTTAATGGCTAGAAAGTACAGTATTTTTGACTGTAGAAGACATAAGGTCTCTAGAGTAGCCATAAACAGATGTAGGAAGTGTGATAAAAAAAGTATGGTGTGTGCTTAAATAAATACACTAAAAAGTAGTTTCCCTTGGGTCAAACACATTTATACTATCCATCATTCCTGCCATTTTTCTCAAAGAGTTCCGGAAATCCTCTTTTGTCCTTAGTTGCACTGTTGTGGCTGCTTTGATGTCCCAAATTAATTTAAAATGTTTAACTCTCATGGTCGTTGTGACTTTGGGAAAGAACCAAAAGTCACAAGGTGTCAGATCCTGTGAATAAGGTGGTTGAGGACACAACCACAATATTTTTACAAACCTGCCCTTCTGTTGGATGACACTTGTATTCACTGCATTATTTTTATTACAAGACACTCAAGAAAGAGGGCTTCCAGAGCTGCTTCAGAAAGTTGCAAGAATGAAGGGAATAAGTATACTCAGAACTAGGGAGTATTCTGTGAGGGGGATTATTTTACTGTGAAAATTGTTTTTAATTTAAATATTCACTGTTTTTTAATCACGCCTTGTCAATGAGTGGATGTAGTTATGATAATAAAATTTTATTTACAAAAATAAGTTGTAGGTTAAATTTGAGAACTCAGGCCATAGTTTGCCAATTCCTGGTTTAGAGAAATTATTTTGTGTGGATGAGAATAGTTTTCTCCTGTTATTCAGTACTTGTTAGCATCAAAAGCACCTAGGAAGTTACTCAATATATACCCATTAATTGTAGATGAAGGGGGAAAGGAATGAATAAATCCCTGAAATACTAAGGACAGGCCTGTGGAACAGATCATGTGACTGAGCACTTGGAGTTTGTAAGAAAAGCAGTATATGGCATAGTAAAAGTGGTTTCCCTAAGACCAGCTCTGCATTCACATGAGCAGTATAATGCATGTAACAGTGAGAATTATTGAAGAGTTGCAGCCTGTGGTATGTGGATTCTCTAAACTAAGGCACAGAAAGCCATAGTTTGTTGAGATTTAAGATATTTCATACTTACAGTAGACTTTTGGTTGATACTTTTTTATTTAGAGGTATTCTTGAATCATTGTTTAGATTTAAGCATGTAGAGATTTGAAGTAAATTTAAAAAACAATACAGATACCTCTCAACTTGGAATTACTTTAACTTATTTGCATTCACATTGCTTGTCCAGTAATGTCTGCTAGAACCTTACTCTTTCACCAATTATAGACAAAATAACCAAAACCTGTCACTATTACAGAGTTATTTATGGCAAACTCCAAAATAGAACTAACTTGTCTTCAGATTTTCGGATTCTTTTTGCAGTGTCCCTTTTGCAGTGATATTTCCAAAGATAGTACTTGTACATTTTGGAATGAGCCTCTTAGCAAGGGTCAAGAATAAAAAATTTTAAACTAACAAACTGAACAAAATAGAATATTTTTGTTTTGTTTCTTTGGCTGTTTTGGAAGTGGAGATGGGGGTACAAGTACAAAGTTTAAGCAACAGTGAAATTTCAAACATTTTCAGCTGAAAACCCAATGATTCCAAATCTTGACACCAGAAGAGCATATTTGTACTTGGAAAAATAATCATCATACTCGCTTATGTTTGTCAGGTTATAAATTTTGGGATTTAGAAAGAACTTTCATACTCATCCTTCTGTTTAAATCCAAAGACCTATTTTGTTATAGGAGAGCCTACAATGAAAAATTCTAGACAGGAAATGTGTCTTGCATAGTTTCTTCAAGATCATTTCATATAGGTTTAACTCTCTCATAAAATAATTATCATCTCATCGTTAAAATTGTCCTAAAGATATTAAAAATTTTGTGAGGCGAGCAACAGGATTTGATCCTTTGAAGTGTAAACTAGGCAAAACCTTACAGCTGAAGAACTACATATTAAGTTAAAAAATGTAAAATGATCTACTAAATGTTCAGTGACTGGTTATTTCATTGTTATCTGAGTGAAGTATGGTTTTGAGGTGATTTAAAATTTCCAAGATGATAGTATATCACTTTTATTTGACAGATTATTCTATTCTGCATTCAGTTCTCTAACACAATAGATAAGGAATTTTAGAGAGACACTTTCAACCCCAATATAAGTTATAGACTATGTAATAAGGTATTAAAACTTATATGAATAATAATATGAACTCAGTTTACATTTACATACTTGTAACACAACTTTAGATTACAATCTAGATTGCATGGTATCTTAGTCATTTTCTTCCTAGCTGTAGCAAAATATCTGACACTCCCAATTTAAAAGAGGAAGCGTTTATTCTGACTTACAGTTTGTAGATATTTCACTCCATAGTTGGCTAGCTCCAAGGGCAGAATGGAAGAGGGGAATGATGAGAGAAATGCTGGTCATCTCGTGGTGACCTAGAAGCAGAAAGAATCAAGGGGAGATCCTTTCAGGTCACACCCTCAGTGTCACACCTCTTTGGAGCAGATCCCACCCACTTCCAAATAGCAAGGCAGCTATATAATGCCCCCATAATCCAATCGTCCTCCAAAAGACCCACCTATGACCTCATGAGGCTTTGGGGGAAGAGCTAGACAGAAACCATAAAGTGTGGTCACATATAACTAGAAAAACAAATGGTCATTTTTATCATGTGGTAGAAATATCTTGACATGTAACCTTAAACAGTATACCAGGAATAAAGGCATAGCTAAAATGAGGAATCCTTTGTAAAGGTGTCTGATAGAAAGTGTTCAGAGCAGAATGGATCTCTAAACTAACTTGTACACTTGCAGCCTTACAGCTACAAAGCAGAACAAATCATGTTTCTGTGCAAAAGCCTCAGGCCTTCTTTGACTAGCAACAGTTTTGAGTCATGCTTTGCCTTAAAGAACATGACAAGGTCACAAACAAATTTCTGGAACTCTTCCAGGTCTACTGTTTCTAATTTCCAACAGATATTAATCTTTACGATTTAGGGACAACAAGCTGAAATTCTTAAGCGTTCTAGGATTGCTGAGATCATGAATTATTCTTTGTTTTTCAAATTACTTTATTTACATATTTTAAGTATTGGTGGTTGAACAGAATAATAAAAAAATGAAGCATTTTATGTGCTGAGTTATACTATACATTTCAGAAATTTTTAGTATAAAAGAAACATGAATAATACATGTACATTTTATAATTATGCACTAATAAACTCTAATAAGACTAGAAATTTCAATAATACAATGGGTGACCAAAATATACAGTGAATGTTTAAACTTAAAAATAGTACATTGAAGGGCTGGGGATGTAGCTCAGTGGCACTACAGTTACCTGGAAGAGCAAGATCCTGAGTTCAATTCCCAGTACCGGAAAAAAAAAAAATAGTACAGTGAAAGACACATTGTCATTAATTCCCTCAAAATGCTGCCCGTCACTTTGAACAGAATTATCCCATCATTCTTACCACTTTCCAAAGCAGTTTTGTAAGCCCTGTCCCATGAGTGTCTTTGAAGTGTGATTTTAAAAATCCAGGGAATGCAGCTGCCAAGTCCCATCCAGCAGAAAGGCAAGCTCATGAAACATTGCCTGTCCTCCTCCACCTTATTCCTCAGATCTGACACCGCGCCATTTCTGGTTCTTCCCCAAAGTCAAAATGACCTTGAAAGGTAAGGATCTGAATGAATCCATGTTTTGGAGGCAGACAGGACAGTACACTAAAGACACTCACAGAAGAGACCTTTCAGAGCTGCCTCAGAAAGTAGCAAGAACAATAGGATAGTGTGTTTTCAGTGAGGAGGAATATTTTGGAAGGGATTAATACCAATATATCTTTGTAAGAACTATTATTTAACCATTCACTAGTTTTGATCATATCTGTATATTAAAATTGTATTTGGCTGTGACAAACATTTGATAATAGTTGGCACTGACATTCTCTTATTGTTAATAGTATATGATTATTAATGAAAAAAGCAATGCCAAATAAAGATTGTTTAAACCTTGAGTAAGTATTTAATATTTCTACCTTAAAATTCTTAAAAATTATTTGAAACAATGAAATGCACTGATTTTCTTAGCTACCTAAAAAGTCTGGGTATTTTCTCCAGGGTAAACTTTCCAGATATTCAAAACTGTTATTATTTTTATTGACACTGGTCAAATCCACAAACCGTTGTCAACTTGCCCATTAAAACACATGTTCTTCATATCAGAACTTTTTCTTTTAAAAATATTTAACTGATCTATAAAAGTATAAATATTGTACAATTTTTGGGATACCAATAAATGTTTTGAAATGTTTCCATTATATAATATTTAAATTAGGCTGATCATTCTTATCCCCTGAAACATTTATCATTTCTTTGTGGTAAAATCTTTCAAATTATCCCTTCTAGCTTTCTGGGGTATGTAGCACAATATTGTTATCTATTGTCACCTTATGAAGCAAGAGCAGAAGAAAATTTGTTGATCTCATTTAATTGTAACTTAGTAGCCATCCATAATTTTCCCATCCACCTATTTTCCCCACCCCTTCTATTCTCAATTTCTATGAGGTTGACGTTTTAATGTTGCACATATGAGTGAGATCATGTGGTACTTGTTTTTCTGTACTTGGCTTACTTCACTAAACATAATGATTTCCAGTTCCACTCAGATTGTTGTAAATGACAGAATTTATTCAATTTTATGGCTAAATAATATTTCATTGTATATATGCACCACATTTTCTTTACATGTTCATCAATTGACAGACATTTAGTTTTTGTTTTGTTTTGTGTTTTTCTTTCATTCATTGGCTGTTGAGAATATAGTTACAATGACATGGGACTATAAATGGCTTTTTAACATACTGTTTTATTATATATATATATTATATAAAGTATAATAATATATAATTAGTGGGATTGCTGGATCATATGATAGTTGTATTTTTAATTTGTTCAGGAAATACTGTATTATTTGCCATAATAACTGAGAAATTTATAATCCTACCAACAGTATGTATGAGTTCCTTTCTCTCCTCATCCATTAGTTATCAAAGCGGCTATGTTGGAATAGCCATTCTTTTTTGGGTGAGGTGATATCTCAGCATAGTTTTGATTTTCATTTCCCTGATTAATGATGTCAAGTATTTTTGTGTATCAATTGGTCATATGTATATCTTATTTAAAGAAATATCTATTTAGATATATTGCCTATTTTATTGGTTATTTTTGCTGTTAATTTTATTTCCTTATACATGAGATATAAGCAATATAGACAGTGAATATTTAAATTTTTTAAAGTTGCATTAAAGAACACATCACCATTAATCCCTCAGAATATTTTCCCTCACTTGGAACACACCTTATTCCTTTCTGATACAGTTTTGGAAGTCTTTTCCAGGAGTGTCTTTACAAGTTGTGATTAAAAATATGGTGAATGTGGTGCTGAGTGCCATCCAATGAAAAAGAAAGCTCATAAAAACATTGTTATATGTCCTTGCCAACCTTATTCATTGGATCCAGTAGCTTACAACTTCTGGCTCCTCCTCAAAGTCAAAATGAAAGTGCGAGCAAACATCTTGAATCTATTCAGGACATGAAGGCAGCCATGACAGCCCAACTGAAGACACTCAGGAAAGAGGATTTGTGGAACTGCTTCAGAAAGTGGCAAGTCTAATGGGATAGGTATGTTCAAAGTGAGGGGGAATCACGTGTGACATAGATTAATGGCAATGTGTCTTCTAATGTAATAATTGGGTTAAAATTTAAGCATTCACCCCATTTTTCAACCTTATACTATGAATGTCAGCCCTTGTCAGCTGCACACATTTCTCTGATTCTGTACATCCTCCCTGTATTCTGTTCTTCCTCTGCTGTTTCCTTGCTGTGCAGAAGCTTTTTCATTTAATGTGATACCATATGTCTATTTGATGCTTTTGTTTCCTGTGCTTTAGGATCTTGTCCAACACTCTTTTCCCATCCCAATGTCCTGAGGGATTTTCCCTAATTTTCCTTCTAGTAGATTCATAGCTGCAAATGTTACACTTTTAAATCTTTAATTCACTTAGAATTCATCTTTGTAACTTGTAGGAGTTAAGGTTCTAACTTCTTTTTTATGCATATGAATATCTGATTTTCCATGAACTATTTATTCAAAAGACTGTCCTTTCTCCAGTGTTGTGCTCTCAGCACTTGTGTTGCAAATCACTTTACTGTAGATTGATGTTTGCTTTTAGGTTTTCTATTCTGTTCCATTGGTCTCTACATCTGTTTTATGCCAATACCATGCTGTTTTGATGACTGTAACTTTGAAGTCTGTTATGAAGTCAGACAGTGTAATTTCTCTTCTGTTCTTCATGTTTAAAATGGCTTTGTCTAGTAATGCTTCTTGTGCTTCCACCTAAATTTTAGAATTGTTTGTTCTGTTTCTGTAATGAATGTCAATGTTATTTTGATAGAGATTGTACTTAATCTCCAAATCAATTTGTGTAGGTATAAACTCTCCTTTTAAATGATGCAAAAATTTTTTTTTGTGGTTTTCCCTGATTTTGGTTTTGCTATTGAAATAAAAATTATTTTTACCAGTTCAGATTTTAGAGTCATTTTTACATTTTTCATTAGATATTCTGTAATATTTGTAACATCTTTTCTTTGTATTTTTCTATTACAATGTTCCAAAGAAACATAACATTTAGCAAATAAAGAAGCATTGGAAATCACCAATGTACAATATTTGGTGGAATTAAAAACTTTTTATGTCTCCAAACAAGGTTAACAGCAACATAGATGTCACTTGCCTTTAGAACTTGTTTTATTTCCAATAAGTTGTTACTTGAAATACCACTCATTTTATTATATGATCTTATTTATATGTGTTTTATTTTGAAGAATGACTTATTGTAGGCAAGCAACAGGGTCAAGAACAAACACTCTTGACATGGCAATAGCCGCAAGCACGGCTGACTGATTAAATTGTGATCTCCTCCTCTCTAAATGTTCTTGTTCTGCCTCCAGGAATTATGGACCTTAACCTTTGATCCTGCCTGTCAGAGTGTCTTGGTTTTGCTTTTAACATTATGTTGGTGGATTCCTCCAAACAAATAACGTTTATGTGCTGTTACTTCACACTTCAGCTCTCACAGAATAATAATATTTTCCATTTTTTTTCTGATTTCTTATTTTTAGTATTCAATAGTTGGAGAAAAATGTGTAATTTTTCCAGGAAAGGGTGGGAAGGAGTTCCCATATAGACATAGTGTCTAGGGCACGAATTGCAGTGCCTAATCACTGTGAGGTCTATGTCAGTATTTGCATGAAGAGACGGATACCTCATGTTTCCAAACTTATCTCTCACAGAGCAAGTGAAGTAACACCAGTAGGATTCCTAGATCGTTGAAACAATGTGCTACTCATCATCAGGTTGTTACCCTTGGATAGTAGAGTCAAAAAACAAGAGGAGTCCAATCACCTGCCATCTGTCTAGTGGCATAGTGATTCTGGATAAGTCAATTATGAAACAGTCAGCAATCAGCTGAGGGTAGAATTAGGTCAGTAGTGATAGGCTGTACAAGGAAAGATGGATCCCAGCTGGGTATAGTGAACAGGCCTGTAATCTTAGCCCTCTGGGAGGTTGAGCCAGGAAAAGCACAATTTGGAGACCAGACTGGACAACTTACAATTTTGGCAACTTAGCCATACCTTGTATTAAAGTAAAAACGAAAAAGGGAGTGAGGATGTCACTCAGTGTGAAGGCCCTGGGTTCAGTCTCTAGTACTACAATCAACCAGTCAATCAATAGAAATAAAAAGATATATCCAATTGATGGGCAATAATTTACAATAAGAAAAATTGATTTCTTTTATTTTCAACATAACTCACTTTACTAGGGTATCAGAGTAATCATTTATGTTTACGAGAACAATATATATACACCATGAATGGTAAAACTAGTGCCAAAAACTCAAATTAAAAAGAAATGCAAACTCTGTTTATTTCCATGATTATCCCCTACAGGAATGTGTGTGTGTGTGTGTGTGTGTGTGTGTGTGTATGTGTATGCTCCTGTGGGTATCAACACAAATGTAAGGAAGAAAACCTTTCTCCAAAAGAAAAATCAGGCAAACATGAAGAATAGTGTGAGAAAACAGAAGCACTTGATAAATATTATTTTTAATTTTGAAATATGATGTTTGCCAAATATTTAAGTTGGGTGGTTAATTTTTGTTGGTAAAATTAGCTGTCTGGTGGCAGAAATACAGAAGAGAATTGCTACATTATAATACAGAGGCTCAAATGCAAACTGCTGTTCATCTCCATGACTGTTGTCCACAAAGGGGTGTGTGTGTGTGTGTGTGTGTGTGTGTGTGTGTGTGTGCACCCATGGGAACTACACATATTTACATATTTATACACACGTAGTATGTTTGTTTATATGTGTCTGGAATGGTGAGTTGATGAATGCCTTTCTGACCTAGTTAATGATTAAATTTTATTATTAAAATATAATATCATTTTCTTGGGTCTTTATGTAGAAAGGCTGCCTTATACACTTTTCCTATATGTAGCTGAAGTTTGGCCTACAATGAAATCAATGATACTTAGTGCACTTACTAAAGTGAAAAAACTACAGGGAAATAAACAAAAACCTTAAAAAGTGAACTGTCACAACGAGAGATGAAAGGGAAACACATGTCCTAGTGAATGATTTCAATTTAATTTATTCTTTATTATCTTATATATGATAGTGAAAACATTCCGTTCATATTTTCTTTTTCCTGTAGCATCAACAACATTGAAAACACACAATCTTTCCACTGAGGGAAATAAAAGCCTAAGTTTAAATAAATATCCATACACTGAGCTCTTTGATCTATGTGACACTGAGGATTCCAGAGGTGACTCAAGGATTAATACTGTCATTTGTCATACTTTTCTCAAAGAATTCAAGGTTTTGGTGAAGGCAAACTTAGTTACCACATCCTTAGCATATGTTCTTTTGAAAAGCAGCTGTTCTACAGCTTTGTGAAACAAAAAACATAAGACTGCTATGGGATCTAAGGCAAACACAGGGGTGGTCAAACAGTCCGTTAAATGTCTGCTTCAGCAGTGCGGGCGATCTTCCAGCCCACAGCGCCCTTCAACCCACCAAGTGTCAGTGACGGATGTGCCCCGCCTCTCAACCATGGGCCTCAGCTTCACTGTAGCATCAACGCTGAAGAGAATTCAGAACGTTAAAGTTGAATTTTTTAAAGAAAGGTTTTATTTGAGAAAAAACGGTTTTATTATTTCATTTAAAAACTTTTAGTACTGCACGTTTGTAACCAATAATACTTGCATTCATCTTGGGGAATTTGGGCATATATTTAATGATTATTCCTCTTCTGAAATTTTTCCATAATCATCCTTGCCAGCTTGATAATATAGCATTTATGCAAAAGCATTACATTTGTCAAAATCTAATTAAGATCAAAATTTAAAGTTATCGATAGTCATTCCCTTTTATACAATAGTACAAGCTGAGCAGCTACCATTTGGATTAAACACATCCCTGAAAATTAATAGAAAGATAAAGTATTTTAGTGTTGGAATTAAAATAACTAAAAGATAACAACCTTTACGTTATGTAATTCCAATTCTTATTTCCACCTTATATTTTCAAGCACAAAGTTGTTTACCAACTTTGCAGGCTGGTGCTACACCGAGATGCTGTTTCCTGTGCTGCCCCGCAGTGGCAAACATTAGGGTATTCTTAAATGTAAGAGGGATCTGCAGAGGAGAAAACTGTACAGTATTTTTGGTCTAATCTAAAATTGACTCCAATTAATATTTTCTCTAAGGCAAAACGGATATTCCACTGAGATGTGTTCCTTCTTTCACTCAAAGGTAATTATCAAGCTTCAGGAATGATTGGTTTAGTAAAATTTTTCATGATCATCTACAAAAGATGTATATTATAAGTCAGAAGATTGAACATTCCTATAAATACTACCAATACTTAAGAACTGGTCACGATGCATACCCATACCGACATTTAAATTTACCTTCAACATATACATCAGCTAAGAGTTTTATAAACACATCTAACTATAGATTTTTAAAAAATATTCTTTTTGGAAAATAATGTGTATGAATGCAGATCCTCAATCAATAAGACATATTGTTGATATATAACAATTATAGATGGATTTATATATAAATATGATTCAAAAAGAGCACAAATCTCTTATAACTTTCTGCATTGTGTTCTCTGTTAATATGATTTAATCTGAAATTCTTTTCTATTTAGAATCACTGGACAGAGCCTTGGACCTACTGGGAGAGATGCTAAAATAGATTCCTATAAGGAGAGAAAATAGAAGGGAATACTTTCTATTCATACTAGTCCTGAACATGTTCCAGGTCACTGACCCACACTGATAGGGTGTACATTAAACTCCACCTATCGTTCCATGATACATTTAATTTCTGGATACTAAATTTTAAAGTGTTCCAGTTGTAACCTAATACATTGTTTTTTCATCTTTCAAGGGGAAAGAAGATACCGTGTAATTCAAGCTCTTTGCACACAAAAATGGAAATATTACAAGGTGTACATTGCATAACGTATTTGACAAATTTTAAATACCCATATGAAATTAAATATAATATTAAATTTCTGCTGCTTACCTTTCATTAGACATAAGTAAAAGTAATGCATATTATTTTTATGGGCTTAGTAAATAATTAGAGTAAAAAGTTCAGGTTACCAAAAAATGAAAGATAGTTTTAACTTTGCTTTAAACTAAGTCCTTTTTTTAAAAATTTCCTTTGTGTATTAATATTTTACCCATGTTCTCTTTAGGTTTTGCAGATAAGCATTTCATTTCAAGCTCTAGAATGAAGGCTTCATTCAGAAGAATAATATATATTCATTTATTAACTGAGGTATTGTAAAATGGGGAAATGAGTATTTCAAATCTTTTCAGGACTTTAATGAGTGCATTTTAAAAGATTAGTAATACCTCTTCAATTCACCCAGCTTCTCAACCATGCTCCAAGGGAATCACATGAGTAGTTACTTGACCTCTGTAAGATTTTAAGAAGAAAAACAAACTTCATAAAACTTAATCACATTAGTTGAAAGCTGGAAGGATGTTTTAATGCTTCTTCTAAGCCACCAAGTTCCATTACCTGACTCCATCAACATAATCCTTTCTAAGAAGGAAAAGAATGAATCAAATAGAAAAGATTTGTAATTGAATTATCTTCAGTCTCAGAGCCAATTAGAAACGTTTTTTATCAACACATCTAGATATAACCTTGCCTGGTTCTAATTAGTCCATCAAATCAGATAATAAGAAATTCAGGAACATTTTTACAGTGTTGTAAATTGAAAAGAGTTCATATTGTGGATAGCATGTGTACTACCCATCTGTGAATAGATTAGAAGGGAGGGAAGAAAAATGCACTTATAATAGGATAAGGTGTTATGACATAAAATATTTCCATTAGTGAGTGGAGAAGGTCGTTCCTTTGCACGGAAAGAATTACAACTCTATTGCTGTCTGAGCCATATCCTTTTTAGCTATTACCGGGCCTTAGCCAGTTGTGCTGATAGATGAAAAATGACTATGGTGAGCAGTTTGTGTTAAAGCAGGCCTATCAGCACAATAAAGATTTTTGGCATAATTTTCCAGAACACAGATGATACTAAAACTAAATATTGGGAGTGATGGGATATAAGCATCTCAAACTCATTTCCAAGTAGTGAGAACATTATGAAATGGTGACATCCATTTGAGGAGTGGAATAAAATAAGAACAAAAAAGATGGCCTATTCTTTATTGTGATGCACAGGACTCCGAAAGACAACATTCCTGCTATTTCTTTTATTTGAAGTCTTGATTAATGAACACCCTGAGTTTGCCTGAAAAGTACTGGCACAGAATTACAAAATGATCTTTGGTTGCACGAGTTGTTCTGGGAATTTGGTTTATGATTTGTATTTGATAGTCTTTACATATAACATGTTTCATTTAATAGTTGTGGGTTTTAAGAAATAAGGGGTTACTTCTTAAAGAGTAGAATTGTGAACAGAAGCTTTGCATCTGTAAATGAGAGATGTAGTGGTTTGGTTAATAATATGCTAGGTCTATTTTTATAATTACTACCGAAAGTAAAGTTAAAAAAAATTATTCTAAAGTTACTATAAGTCTTCTTTTTAATCTAATTATTTTGTATCTCCCTTCCATAGTGTCCAATTCAATTTTTTTCATGGCATTTTTTTTCCTCTAGGCATGTAAATGTGACAAGCTTTGAAGCAAATACTATGTATCTGAAAAATGAACTTTTATTCCACCTAAACAACAAGCACTTATGTAATGCCTGCCAGAGACTAGATGCAGCAGGTTTAGTTTAGATTAAAAAAATACATCAAAAAGACATGGACACTGAAATCAAGCACTTATTGGAGAACATATGTTTACATAAATATTCAATGTGAAAAAATTATAATGCAGGGACACTGTCTAAACCATCTGAGTATCTAACAAAAGTTTGAACAAAAAAGAGTGAATTTGGGACAATTTTTAACTTTTTCCAATCTCTATAAATAAATGTCTATTTTTAAAGATAATGCAGGGTAGGGATTTAGCTCAGTGGTGCTGCCACCTGCCTCACAAGCACAAGGTCTTGAGTTCGATCCCCGGCACCAAAAAATAAATAAATAAAGATAATGCAACTATTATACAATCTTTTTCGCTATTAGACATATTTAATTATAGAAATCATAGTAAAAACCAATATTGAATGAAATATTTCAAATAAATCAAGTATTTACAGTGGAACTAAACCATTTCTTTTCTTACCAAACTATTTGGCAATTTTGAGATACAATAAGAGAATTAAATGTTGCAAGGTAATTTTATATTAATCAAAATATATGATATATTTCCAATGTAATAGTGGATATGAAAGAATTATTTTAAATAATATTTATATGAATCTTTATGTAACTTTTAGGGTTATCAGAAGAGATAGATACAGAGCTAGAGCATTGGGAATGTAACTCAGTGGTGCCGCACCTGCTGGGCAAACACAAGGTCCTGAGTTCGATTCCTGTACCAAACAAACAGATATAAAGTTAGAAAAAAGCAGATGTAGTGTAAACATATTGTAAACATATAATTTTAATTGAGTAGTGTTATTCTTGGTATAAGAATTTAACAATTATGATGCTTGACTTGTGAACTAAGTGAATTCTCTTAGTCAAAATAGTTAAACAATTTTTAACCCTACGGTTAAGTTTCTACCTTTAACAGCACAACTTTCTAGGTGATTAATAACAATATTCATGGTTGATAGGGCTACCATTTTTATTAGTTTTCTGTATAGATTGTAGGGTACTATCTCAGCAGTTTTCTATTTGTTCACGTATAGTAAGTGGCTCAAGATGGGAATAATATCATGTATTCCTGATTGCTCCTTTGAATTTGCAATTGAAAAATTGTAATTTTAGGTCCTGGCTCTTTTTGGCTACCAGGTTACTCAACAATCATATAAGAAAAAAAATGTAGTCTTACTGGTCCAAACTCTAGCTAGAAACAAGTAAGTCACATACACCTGCTGAGATCATTTTTTGTACATGATGATATATATACCAATTATAAAATATGACTTCATACTTTACCCCTGGAGAGAATGAAAATCTATGCAGCTATATAAATCCAAAATACCCTTTTACAAACTGTAATGTAAAGAGTAGTATTTTGAGGTAAATAGAAAAAGAAGTGAAATACTCTTAGGGTTTTAATTTTTAATTTATGTTAAAATCATGCTAAATTTAAGAATTTAAAAAGGAAAGTTTGGAACTATTTGTCTAAATAGGCAACAAATGTAAGCAAAATTCTAAAAAAATCATTTTTCCTATAAGTTTATTATGGGTTTATATATTTACTGCTATTTATGTTATAGTAATTATCTCAAAGAACTTAAACTGAATTAAAAATATGTCAAATATAGCTAATGAAAATAGTTTTAGTGGGTGCTAAGAAATGCACAGGGGGGATTTTGTTATACAAGTGTTGGTGAAAAAGAAATAATTAAAATATTAATTGTCAATTTCTTCCAAACATAAAATTTGCTTTTTAATCTTTACATTCACAGTGCCTTTTCCTGAATATACTTAGTGAAAAAGTTTAGAAAGTCATCTACCTTTTTAATATCTGAACATTATCAGAAGATGGAGTTTTAAGATAGCCAAAAATATCAATTGTGACTGATAATTTAAAAATGTTAAAAATTATATATTTGCACTTGTGATTGATATGTTAATATTCTAAAGTTTGTGTAAGTGATTGCAACAAAACATGGAGCAAAGGACAAACTTGGAGTGGTATGTATTCTAATCAGTGGAACATCAATATGCCACTGTTATTTTCTCCACTGACAATATATAATGAGCTAAAAAGTTCTTATTGCAGAATAATCTCACTTGGAGGTTAGATGTCATCTATCTGTAGCCAAGGCATTAAAACACAATAAATGCTTAATCATAGTCTTTCATTTTATAATCCTTTCAGCTTTCCTACTTTTCCCATTAGAGATGAGTTTTAATATATTCAGTATTTAAAACAAATATATTTTGAAAAAGAGAAAAAATATATTGAAAAAGTGTCAGGGACCAGCAATGACTTCATATTTGTATAGTTTTCTAGAACTTATAAAATATTTTCAAAATAACCATACACTGAGGTCCAGATTAGGATGCTAAATTGATTGTGTCTTCATTATTATTCCTGATGTCTTTTAACAAGTGATAAAGATAAATATCATGCACTACAGATTTCTGGTTTTCATTCTGGTAATTAGTATAACCTATTTCATATTTCATCGAAAAGTTTGTTTTTTAGGTTAGCAAATGATTCCTTTCTAGTCAGAAACAACTATTGCAAATATCTACATTTTCGTTAATAAACAGTGGTTCTTGAAATACATAATTTACTTGTAATAAGTCAAAAAATCCATAGTGAAGATACTTAGTTCAACATCATTTGACATCAAACATTTCACACATTTACAGTTTTACTTTCCAAAGGGGACAATTAAATTATATCTTTGTTTTGGTAGAGGGCATTGTGATCTTTTTTCTCTAAACTTTCAGATGTCAAGGAATAATACTTGGATTTTACATAGACATGTTTTATTTCTTCAGAACACAAGCCCTGATTTCAGATGTAGTCGGAAAAGAGATACACATAAATCTCTATGACCAGAAGAGATAAGTAGATCATAAAACGTCCACACACATCATAACCCTGCAATCTAACACAGAGATAAGGACAGTTACAGATTATTATGGCATGGGTAGCTTGATAATCTATGTTGAATCTGTGATAAATTTCAAACTATAACAAATACAATGGCTCATTTTTTTTAAAAAAAAGAAACAAGCCACAAAAGCATAAATTTACCCTGAGATTTGTGTCACAAAGAAACTGAATAGTCCAACTGAAAAGTCAAACATTATGTGACATGCTTTAGATTGCTCTTATGAAAGGCACTACAGAAATGTCACCCTATTATAACCTACTGTATTTAAGAATTAACTGCAGGAGAACAGCCATGGGAAATGAATATATCCTGATGTGATCAACCCCATCCATTACCTACCCGCAGTTAATACAAGGATCACTTTAGCGAAAAGTCTGTAAGAGAAAGAAATAAACACATTGTTAACAGGAGTGCGTTTAATATCAAGATTTCTTTTTATTAATTCTAACAGACCCTCATCCTATAGTACTTGCTCTTTAATAATAGGAGCCTTTCATTTAAATGATGCAATCAGTATGCTACAAGCGGATTCTTTCTTTAGTGGGAGGAGTTAGCAGTTCCAACATTCAATTGACCTGTTTCCAAATAATCTACAGGAAAAAAATGAAGATTAAGTCTTCTAACAAGAGCAGTTTTCACAGCCTCTCCTACAAAGAGAAGGATTCCGTAAAAAGATGAGAGGGCAAGCCGCATTGTGCTGGCCCACTTAAATCTTATTTCCAATTCACTAAATGTGTTATTTGACTTGGCAAGTGAGCTAGTATGTGTATTAGATCAGCAGGGAGCCTAATCAAGGAGATGCCAAGTTTACTGCAGCCCCTCTGAGCTGCATTAGCCTCAACTAGTGACCTTAAGCAAAGTGGGTGGTTGAACCCAAAAAAGAATAGCATTAACTTTTGCTTGAAGTTCAGCCTGATTTGAAGTCTCCTTTTGTGCCTTTTTCCAAAAAAAAAAAAAAGAAAAAAAAGAAAGAAAGAAAGAAAAAGAAAAAGAAAAAAATGCAAAAAGCATTTAACAGAATTGAATCTAACAGAATTGAATCTATTCTGCTCAGCACCATCTTCACACGCAAGGCCTCATAGAAGCTTGCCTCCATTAATGCTGACACATGCAAAAGAAATGAAAAGCATTAACTCAGCCGAAGCACTTGATTTTGCAGCTGCAGAACAATTCACTTTGTAACTCAGTAACTCAGATGGGTTTTTTCCAACCAGATAAACTGCTAATTCGCTAAGTGATACAAAAAGTATTTTCAAATATTAAATAACCTGCAAATAAAGCAAAAAAGAACGCTAAATTACAAGAATGCAGGTACACTCCAGAGTTTAGTTGAATGTTTCTAATAATGTATTAATACAAACATTTTCAAAGACCTCTTTTACTTTACACCCAGCCTTGAGTATCCATTCCTAGTTGCCTATAATTGTACTTATAGGTGAACTCTTCAGCTGCATTTTGTCACAAGTAAAATGAAAATCTGTGTAGTTTAAAAAGTTGTTAAATGATAAATTCAAGCAAAACATCCTTGAAATGTATTTGCTCTGTTTGTTTTTCCTATTATATACTTGGTATCATTTAGGTAAATTCAAAGACTTCTAATAATGCCAGCTTTTTTGAATTGTTTAGAAACACTTGAGACTCTGTCTTTAATCCCAGGGTGTTGGACTGATAAATATTCAGCAAAAATTTGTCAGATGTGAGCATTGCACCACGGTTAGCAAAGCTCAAAAGGAAAATATTTTATCAGAACTCCTGGAAAGCCTTTGGTTGTAAAACTTTTCTCTTCCATAAGACACTGTCTAGTGAATTTCCTTTCTTCATGTTAGTTTTTCACTCTTTGTTCCTCTTTCCTTCTCAAATCTGAAATGAAGCCAAACAAAGCATCAGTACCTTTTGTAAAGTGCAGAAGTTGCAATCAAGAGCAACAAAGAAAATCACCTTTCCTATAGAATTGTTTCCTTAGTGTTCAAGGAATGGGATGAGTCTACAAAACTCTGACCTCTCCATCTAGCAAGATGTGCTAAGACACATGAATATTCTACTGAGGTGATTTTCAAAAGATCATAAAACTACCACTTCAATTTATTCTTCCAAGTAGCATATTGCTTTTGCAGCATGGATATTTAGAAAAAGTGGTTAAAATAATCTGAATAGTATTTTTTGTAAAAAGATACTTAACTAATTGGTTCTGACATTGCCTTTTTAACTCTGGGATTTCAAAACATTTTCCAAACTTTAATTGCTATGGGACCCTGATGAGGCTGACATTATCATACCTATTTTCCAGGACGATAAGCAGGTAGTACAGGGCCCATTGCTTGCTTTGCCCCATACCCTGCAGAGCTTGCCCAAGCTCAGAGCGCCCTTAAAAACCATCCAATCAGCTCTGTGGGAGCACAGAGGAAAATGAGAAATGTGCTCTTGGAGATTTAAGGGATTTTGTAAGGTCGTGAGCAAGTGAGGTGCATCTAAAAGTCAAAGCTGGAAATCTAAGATTCCTTCGTCAGGGGTTAGATATATTTCCTCATTAAGATAATTCATGTAGACTATCAGACTCGCAGGAATCTAATGTTAAGAAATAGAATCTGTTGCCACACGTTTTTAAATAACTTATTTAATAACAAAAATGTACCACTTTTATTTGAATAAAAATAAATAACTGGATTTTCATAGGCAGCATGAGTAGGAGACCAGCAAGGGCCAGCAGTGAATTTCTACACTGACTTTTAAAAACTGTGAAAGAGATGCTAACAACCTAATTTGTAGTACAGACTACATTCAGCTCCCATATCAGGTGGTGTAATAAAGAAGACCCACACACAGAAGGTGAAATGAGGGGTTAAAAGTCACACCAAACATGCTGCAAAGACCTGTGAGCATCCCAACCTTTTTTCTTTAATTGGGAGGAGAAGAGCTTTTGCTACAGAGTAAGTTCCACAATGTAGGCCGGTAGCCCAACTGGGAAATACCCTTGATTTGAGCAGTTTGCTGAAGTTCTATTCTGAACTCTTTATATAGAACCTCTTTCAATACTGGGACACATATTTTAAGGTAAAAGGGTACTTTACTAATTTTTTTAATGAAGCTTTGACTGCAAGCTATACTAGGAGTTGGTAATCATCAGCTGGTGTCTTTCGCTCCTGCTCTGCAGGAATGAGGGCACCTGCACAGCTGGTTATCAGCAGAGCTCTTATTACTAACACCAATTATTGATTTTTAAAAGGCCTACACTATTAGTATCCTGGTACATCTCTTCATGTACAGTATGTGTTTTAAAAATTCCTTTTTAAAAAGTATAAAATATGAGTCTAGACCTTCTATCATCACAGTGCTTGCTCTTTACATTTTATTTTAAACCTTCACAGGAAAGCAAACCAGGAATCCTTTTTTTAAAAAACTTCTAGGCTAATTTAGAAGCAGAGAGGATTTGCCCATCTTATCTCTCTTCTGGCAGGTATCATGTTAGGAAAAGGCAAATGCTGGGTAGTGAGGGAAGAATAAAAGAATGCAAATAAAAGGACTGGGAATCTTCTACTCTCTTTCCCCTGCCTTTATTTCATGCTATCCCAATCTATGCTAAAGACAATCCTAAAAACCTACCTGGCCTCATTGCCATGAGGATGCTACTTTTGCATAGACCTGCACCCAAAATTGGACTTTCCTTTTCTCGTTGCAAGTTCCAATAATGGTTAATTCTAGAAAGCCTTTCAAAGAAAACAATTCAGATGTTAGTAGCTCCAGTACTTTGTAGATTTTTCAGATAATAAGAAGTCAGTGGAAGAGAATATTTGTCCTCAGCAATACTTTAGAGGGTATTAGTTTATATAGTGGGTGGTTTAAAACAACAGAAATTAACTGTGTCAAGATTTGAAGGGTAGCAATCTCAGATTCAGGTGTCGGGAGAGTTGGCTTCTTCAAGGGATAGGAGGGAGAATCTGTTCCATGTCTTTCTCCTAGCTTCTGTTAGTTTTTTGTCAATTGTTGGCATTCCCAGCCTTACAAATGCATCACTAGCCATCTGTCTTTGCATGCACATGGCATTCTCTCTGTGCTTGTGTCTTTCTGCATTTTAAAGAACATGGGCATACTGGGTTAAGGCCCACTGTAATGACTCCAAAGGCTTTTTGTCTTAGTTTGATCATGCACGAAGACCCTATTTCCAAATATGTCCCTTTCACATGTACTAAGGATTAAGAGTGACATCTTTGGGGGACTCCAATTTAAAGCCTAACAGTAACTTTTGTCAAATGTCTTTGTATACACAAGTTATCAGTAGCAAGTCATTATCCATGCATTTGCAGAGAAAAATTAAACCTTGAATTAATTAATGTCAATATTGGCAGTATAGAGTGAGGTATTGGTAAATAAAACAATATTTGATTTTCACTAAGGATGCTATAAATTTACAAGCCATAAGTTCAAGTTCATTTACTCCTTTGGCTAACATGTGCTAAATAAATTCCTACATTATAACCCACGATTTCATAAATCTCTTTCAGTGGCACAAATTCAATATAAGACTCTAGGCACATTTTCTTGAGCAACTACTAAATGCCAGGAACATTGCTAATCCTGGGCATTTGAACCTTATAGGTAAATAGGAAGTGCTTTTTATTTCAGTCTAGCTGGGGACTGAAGTAAAAGTGATCACTGAAATTCAGAGGGCACAATAAAAAAAACCATAGACACGAGAAGGAACAGGCAGCGTTCTGCTCTGCCAACTGGCCTTATGGTTGTGTGTGGGGGGGATCTGGAAGGGAAGCGATGTTTCATCTTTATAAAAGAAGAGACCCCAGTGTTTCATCCAACTGTAGCTCCACCTGAGGCTGGCATTCAAGTGGAGAGCCACAGTTTATACAGCTAAATATTTAAGATTATAAAGTAAAGCAATTGCTAACAAGAATGTATCCTTGTGCCCTACCCTGCCAGGTGTAACTTTTGAGCAAGAAAATATTAAAATCAGTCCATGTTTTTTTTTTATTATTCCAGGAGTCAGGAAATTATGAAAATGATGAAATTTTATTTTTGCTTATGTTTAATCTTCTATTGATGGGCTAATGATACCCAAACGAGCAATAAAAGAGACACACATGATTCACAAATGTTATGTTTATATTTTATAAAATCCATTTCTCTCACCTGTATTTCAGTAAAATCAATTAATTGTACTGCCATCATTAAGATTTGCACAGTGATTATGAACATTTTCACTATTTACCTGACGATTTAACTTTGTAGTCCATCTCAGGTCTCATCTAAATTAAATCTAGTTGCTTAAATAACATTTAATCTGCATTATCGTGTTTTCCAGAATGTTAAATCAAATTTGATACATGACTTTTTTGAAGCAATAAAGGTAATCGCCTAGGTGACTGAGCAGTGGAATGCAAAATTCACATTTATATATAAAAATAATATTTTAGTCCTCTCTCTCTTACTTGACTTCAAAATGGTGATTTAATTGAAATTTCTTCAAAATTCTAAAAGACAAGAGAAACACCTCAAAGCAAGTCTCTCTGTGTGTTTGTGTGTGTGTGTGTTACAGTATTTTACTTGATTTTGAAACATCACCCATCCTAATAGTTGTAAACCTTACAATATCAACATTCTAAAATATTTGGATATGGAGCATTGGATAATATTTGGATACTTTTTTCTTCACATTTCTTCTGCAGTTCTTGGCATAGTTACAGACACAGATAAAAGAGTCAATAAAGTCTCCTTGATTTACAGTTTTTCCTCTCAGTAGTTTTTCATGAAAATGTAGCCAAGCTTGGTGGTCTGATCCTTTGAAATCTCAAAAGGATATTAATTATAGGTAAACATCAATGTGAAATCATAAAAACAAAACTGATTGTTATTTCCACCTGCCAAGACTCGATATGAAGGCCACCCACAAAGACAATTCCTCAGTCAAGTCATCTGACACAGTATTACAATATCAACCAGTGGGTTAACTGTAGATAAAACAGCTTGGAGCCTTTAATAGGTAGTTAGTCTTTAGTATGAGGATTGGATGATCTTATTATCATTATGCTGGTATTAGATATTTGTGGATTACAAGACACCAGAAATTATAGGATCTGCATATTCGACTTAGGTTGACAACTTACTTGAGCATATTAAACAAATGAGAATTAATAATTTTATTATGTAAGCAAAGTACCTTGCATGATTCCTAGATTCCTGAAGTTTCCCTGTAGTTTAACATACTGCTAAAATTTTATTGTCATTCCAACCAGAAACTTAGCACTAAGCAGTGTAGAACCCAAGGGCCTGAGAACAATTTAGAGGATTCTAGCTTCTGTAAGAGGGCTTGTGTCTTAAACACATACAAGATTATTACCACAAACATTGTATTGTTTAAATGATGAGCACACTGACCAATGAACTTGACAGTCCCTTTTCCAATTTATAAATGGCATAATAAGCATTGTTAAGGATAGTCAAAAAGAAACTATTAAAACTTAATATATTTTACGTCTTCTGATCTGATGCTTTTCCTACGGCACAATATATCACATTATTGCTTCCTAAATAAGAATAATGTCTTTCTCCAACTTTGACCTCTAATGCAAGTATTTTCATGTCCCACATACCTTTTGATTTACAAAATGGTCTATAAAGTGGAATGCTTTATATTCAAATCGAACCAATACCACTATATAACTATGAGTGGTTTACCAAAATGATTGAAACCTGTATCTTGGAATGAGAAAAGTTTTCTTTTCAAATATTGAAAGATTCTTTTCATTTCTTCTGTTAGCATCTTATTGTATTATTCCTTTACAAAATTTCATCATTTAAGTGTACCTGACTTCTAATATTCTGAATTTATGAGTTATTCATCACACTATTGAGATACATTATTTTAAAAATTTTAAACACTCTAGTCAGGCATGGTGTCACAGGCCTGTAATCCCAGCACTCAGAAGGCTGAGGCAGGAGGATTGTAATGTTTTTGAGGCCAGCCCAAGCTGCATAGCAAGACCTAGGCTCCAAAAATAAATAAATAAATAAATAAATAAATAAATAAATAAATAAATAAAATGGCTGTCCCTTAAATAAAACTAGAGGTTGTGGAGAGATAAAATAATGAGACAACATTTAATTTTAATTTTTATTTTTATTGGTATAATCACATATTCACATGGAGTTTAAAGAAATACAGAGATTCTGGGGACACTTTACCTGGATTCTTATCATTGTGCTTTCCTTTCTTTACTTTTTCTTTTCTTTGTGTGTGTGTGTGTGTGTGTGTGTGTGTGTGTGTATAGTATCAGGGATTGTAACAAAGTTTCATCTTATAGAGTGTACCCTCTATCCCTTTGTAGTCTCCAACAATGACAAATCATAGTATAAAGTTAAAACAAAAAAATTGATGTTGATACAATCTTCCAGTTTTTTCCAGCTTTCCATAATTTTATTTGTATTTACTTATATGTATGTGTTCCATATACTTTTATTAATATTTAATTTTAACCTGTATATTTTAGATGCTTATGCATAAATTTGATATATTTCATCCTGAGAAATATAAAAATACTACTGAAATAGATTTCTTTTGAATTCTAATCAATAAATACATCATGTTTTACAGCTAGTTAAATATAACAACCAATTAGTTTGTAAAGATTGACCATTGGTTCCCAGAATGACGATAGTTTAAAAATCAGTACTGATAGTATTTTCTTATGAATTCACAGAGTAGTTTTTAATCAGAGGTTCTGAAAGAGGTTAAAAAATATGAATCCATTCTCAGTATTTGGGGCATCGGCTCATTAAGAGCAATAGAGCTGACTTCCAGTTGGAAAAAGGCACTGCCTCAAATGTGTAATGATTTCACTTTCAGCTTTCTTTTATCTCAGCTGCTTCTACTCCAACAAGTACAAGTGCTTCAGATATAATAAGAAGACTAATGAGCATTCCAGATGATTACAAAAATATTATAATACTTCCCAAGGCATAATGACATTTTTTCCAAATTAAGAAAAAAAGCCAAGTTTCCCCTGCTAGAGTTTTTACTGCCTGAATATGACCTCAGTTGAAAGCAGAAACTCAACTTTTGAACAAATCTGTGAATACAGTGTTTTCTGAGTAGGGTTTCTCTACTTATAAGGGAAGTTTTATTAACTTTAGCAAAAGCTATGTATGTGCTACCAGATTACATCCCTAAAATAAAATGTGCCAAAATGGGTCATTTGAAATCACCGCCTCATTGCAGCTGTGACTTGGCATTTTGCTGATCATCTCACCGTGCACTCTTGGGTACTTTCTCTATAAAGTGGTTGCAAGTCCAGCCTTCCGATGATATAGTTGGATGCACTATATAAAAGGACCATTTTCTATTAAGTACCTTGCTTACTTCAGAACCAGAGTGAGTGCAGAGTCTCTTTCATCAGTCACAGTTTTGAGACAGCACAGGGTGCAGTGTATCAGTCTGTTCAAAACTGACTTTGTACAGTGCTCATAGAAGTGGTGACAGAAATCAGGAAAGAACTGCTAGCCAATGCCATGCAACACCGTTCACAAAACAGACAAAACCACAGAGTGCATGATCTGACCTGCAAACTGAGACATCTGCAACCCACTACACCAAATTGCGTAAGAAACAGCATCTCCAGGGTCCCCTCGTGGAGTTCAGAGCTATTTGGAACTCTTTCACTCTGAGCTTGAAGATTGATTATTTTACAAGGTATATCAGCCTGCAGGGAATAGCAATTTCCTCTCCTCTCCGTAGCAACTTGAGTGTAACTTTTTAAACTGTTTATCTTTGATCAAAAATGTATTACTTAGCACAGTAAGTAAATAACCTAACAATTTGTCAGAGCAATTACTGCTTCCTGTGGTTATTTTTAGCGGTTGTGTTTTCACATTTGCCGGCAATTGATAATGAGAGCTGATGACCATGCCACTTAGGTTTTATTTTTTTAATGATTTCAGAAAATCATTTTGAAATATGATCTGGTCTTAAATGTAACAGATAAACTACTATGCTGCCAGGAATTCTACCTAACTTCCTCATTCAATGGTCATGGGAACTCAAGTAACAACCACAGCCCACACACAAAAGGCAGGAAACAATACTGAACACAAACATCGCATGTGTGTGGTCATGTGGTCACCAAGAAAGACCACTCTCATCTCACTGAAGCACGGGGAACATGAGGCAAAATACAGACACATTAGGATTAAGGGCACTCAATGAATTGTAGATTATGTTGCTTCTCGAACCATTTGATAGCTACTTATTAAGTAATGAATTTTATTTAACATATAAAAAGGAAGGCAGAGTAAATAAAATACTATACAGTTTTGCTTCTGGTTGTTCATGCAAAATTCTTTCCAAATTTACATATAGTCTCAATATTTTTATCATTCTTGAGTACAGTTTTGTTGTCTGTCCCATTTTTATTTAAAATATTATAATTTATCTAATACAACTATCAGCATTCTTCTTTGGTTACTATTTTGAGGTTCTTTTTAACATTAACATTAAAGAAGTCACATCTTTGTACATAGTGCCTCTTTTTCGTTTCTATTGATAAGTGTTACTCTAGAGGTTACATTCTTTGTTTAGCCATTCTTTCTTATTTTAATTGTCCTTTTGGAAGTAGACTGTATGTTATATTTCCAACTGATCTCAAGAGTTAGAAGATTTTAATGCCCTTCCTTTCCTCTATATTAAACACGCCAACATCGCACACTGAATGAATCTTTACTTGTCCTCTATGACTTATGAAATATATTATGGATAATTTTAATTTAGACACAGAGATCTTATTTACTTCAACATTGTTAATTATATATTACATTATTTCCTCCATGTGTTTTGATCACTTATTTTTAAAGACAATAAAATAATACCACAGTTGAGGAAAAAGTAATATTTTCCTTGGCTCTCTTATGATATCCATTTTAATCAATAATGTGATAGTTTTTAAAATAAAATAACGTATTTAGTCCTGTTGTTACATTGTATTTTGAGACAAGGTCTCACCACACTGCCACATTGCCCAGGCTGGACTCAAACTTCCAAACCGCCTGCCTCAGCCTCCTAGAGTGCTGGGATTACAGGTGTCCACCACGATCCCCAGCTAAAATTTAAAAAGCACTTCATGATGTTGCATATAGAGTTATCTCCATGCCTTCTGCTTGTGTCTTTGTCAGAAATAGTGTGCCAGAAATTCTATGGACGAGACTCAGAATACTCCAGAGCATCCTTGACATGTTGTTAACTGATGAGAAAGTTTATGAATGGGACCAGACCTCTTCTTTTTATTCCCAATTCCATTGCTACATGTTCAAAATTATAAAGGCAAATGGAGTTTTGCAATCATGTATACATTTCTGATAATTTCACTTATCTTGAAGAGCGAGACTTTATACAATATTCAATGTCTTCCGATGGAAAATGGGTGGAAATGTAATACCACATTCATTTTCTTCCATGAATGCTTGAAGTCGTCATGAGTCATGTCTTCCTGGTTACTCCACACAGTCTCTCTGCAAGCACAGAACACTTGGGTAAAGGATGCAACAAAATCAAAGATCAGTTGATTTGTCTTATAAGTTATGAAACATGGCTTTTAAAAGCCAAATGAAACATACATTTGGAGCAGTGTAAAAACTAATACTCATTCTTTTCAAAAATTTATCTTGTTTGATCCACACGTATATTGTTCTTTGAGGTACAATAGTTAAATTACAGAATTTCATTTTTTAAAGAATGATATAAACCATAATGGATGACAAAAGAAAATGAAAACATCTCCATGTATTAGATTCAGACTGGTAAAAAAAAGATAAGAAAAGGCAAAAAATATAGTCTTTCATCACTTCCGAATATAAAGCAAAGTTCACAGAAATTAAAGGAGTCTATGTAGACAAAAACAATCTAGCCATCCTTTGTATGTTTCCTAATGCTTAGGAAGTCAATAGAACATATTGATGAAAAACAATTACACAATAAAATTGTAATATAAATATTAAGAAAATAGCGTTGCATAATAAAATACAACTTCATCAGAGTCCAACTTTCTCAGTTTATTATATTCTTTATGATTTCAAAATTAAAATAGAATACTTAATATTGTCAGTGATATAAAAGAAAAACGTAGGTAAGAGAAATTGCATTAAAAAGTCTATAAATTGATATAAACCATACCTGAAACATGATGATCCCTAGGATGGGTTTTAGGATAGATGCCTTGTAAAAATCTCTGCTATTCAAGAAATATATTGAGCTCTCCACTGTTTTTCTTTCAGAGGGTTTGTTATGAACATATGTATATATAATGGGCTGCAGTAAAATTGTAGTCAGTAAATACTGTTCTGATATCAAAGGCAAGGGCCATTCAAGAGACATAAATATTAAATTAGCTTTGTGTCAACAGCAACATAGAAGACATTGTGAAAATGTACATTTTTCTTGATCACGTAAGACTGTACTCCAAAAATCAGATTTGCCCCCAAAATAAAACTTTTGGTCCCTTTTTTCAGCAATGCACTGCCTATTTCTCCACTAATAGTTGGTCAATAATGGACACAAGAGGGCCTATGAGATTTTAAAGTTGTCTTTTCTTCTATTATTCAGTTCTTTGCTGTGTGGCTCAATTTTATTTTGAGAAATATCTGAAACAAAATATGCAAAAATCTCTAATAGTACTTGATCTGGACTTGATTTTCCAATAACAACTAGTCTGATTCCCTTCTTTAAATATATCCAGATTTCTCAGCATGTTTGAATCAGTTTATTACTTCTACGGAGCCCTCTCAGTCAAAATTCCATAATCACACAAAAACTAATTTCTTGAACATTTTTGTCTTTATGGGATTCTTCATCTTTCTTAAATCTAGCTCTTTTATGATTATTTCTACCATAGAATAAATACTTCTCTATGTCAAATACTTTATGTACATGGATTATCACTATCCCTCTTTTCCATATGATTAAAAAGAAGTTCAAAAATTTTATTCAGAATCCTCAGAGAAGCCTTCCAGAAAGTTTTAGAGTCAGAATCCAAAACTAGTCTGTCAGATTCCAAGACAGATGAACTGCTGAATATGATACACTGACCCCTTTGGCTCTTTGCCTTAATTCAAATTTAAGTCATATAAAAAGTTAGCTACACCAAATAAAAATTAAAATGTCTTGATTTTTGACTTCCATTTTTTGTGTAATTCATTTAAAACTTTTTCTTGAAATTCACATATAGGTTATTTTGCACTGATAGTTTTCTATTACATGGGAATTAAAAAGGATGTCTGAATCATTCCAAAATGATAAATATCCCTATATCTTAAAACCAAGCAAAATGGATGTCAATAACTTAAATATGAACTTTATTTTATTTTAAAATATTATTTTAATGTAGAAAATGTGTAAAGATATTATGTAAAGTATGTATTAAAAGACAGTACTCTTAAAGTGTACATTGTAGTTGATTCTGAAAGTGACTGGATGAGTGAAATAATTTTAGGACAAAGTGATGATTAATCTTAGAACTTTTAAGAATGGCAGCAATGGAAAAGAGAATGATTCGCAGTTTGCTGTCCCATTTCAGAGACAGCTACACCTTATGATCACAGTAGAGGCCAGACTGGGATTTGTGTGGCAGCTGCTTACTTTTCCCTTTCCTGATGCTAAAGTGTAATGGCTGACATCAGTGAAAAATAGACAGAAAGAAAATTAAAAGAAAAAAGAGAAAAGAGAATAAAAATCCCCACATTACGATGTTGATAAAAATGTGGGTGGAATTTTATTTGACTGGACATTATACGTAAAAACACTTTAGTAAAACAAATCTATTTGCCAATCAGTTGCCATTATTAAAAATAAATTTTGAAAAAGTTGCCCAATGGAGGGAAGATAATTTGAAGAAAATTTGAAATTACTAGCTAGAATGTTAGCTCTTCAGTAACAGGGATCTTTGTCGAGTTTTTTCACGGGATGTGTCTTAAGTATCTGGACTAAACCAAGATCACACCTGGTGCTCAATAAATAATTTCCATTTGAATTTTATTGTCATATCATCTTAAACATGTACTTTGGATTCAATGAAGAAAATCAGGAGAAACCTAGGTTTTAGCCTTATTTTCTTTAATATGTAACCATTCATATATGGAATTCTAATTCTAACTTGTATAGACTTAATTTTACAGGGATTAAAGAAGTCTGATCATGTACAATCTCATGTGGCTGAGAGAAAGAAATCTGGGATCAGGATCCCTCTGTCAGGATGCTGGACCACCACACACAAACTCTGGGATATTAGGAATGAGAATTTGGGTCTCGGATTCTTGATCTAGGTGTTACTGAGATATCTGTCTCCTAGAGTTGTTGTAGAGCTGCATATTCAAGAGGACTTTAGGTTTTAAAGTCTACATTCCAATTAGTATATAAATTAGATATATATTCATTGATTTCCAAATTGTAGAACCTGTGTATAAAGAATCTCATAGATAGGGTGGAAAGCATTTTAAAGACTTAGCCATCTTAAAAAACACTCTCAGTACCTTCTTTGTTGTGATTGAAATCACATATTCGTTCCTCTTCTGTGCTACATACCTGATAAAAGCACACATCAAACTATGATCAATTTAAACAGCTCACTTTGCATGCATTTAAAAGAACATCTAGATAGACAAGAAGCAGAATTTAAAGAGAATAGTGACATAAATTTTACTGAGTATTTGCTGTGTCTCAAGTAATATCCTAAGCGATCAAGTGACCAGTAAGTTTCAATGAGGATCCAGAGGGTCATATGAAGGTTATTTCAGAGGAGGAGGAAAATCCTCAGATGGGCAGAGTCCAAGTAGAAAGTCAGAGATGGATGTCAAAGTGGTTATGCTGCACGAGAAACTGGGCTGTTTTGCAGTGAGGATCTCAGGGCGAGATCTCAGAAGAACTCAGACATCTGCACACACAGTGCTAAGCAACTGGGTTTCCTCTCTGCACAATATAGGTGCCGTGAATAGTGTGTACCTCAAAAAGCTTTTGTGAGACTTGAGTGCAATGTAGGCTGATTCAATTAGTTTACTGGAGGATGGGACTTCAATACTAGTTAGCCCCTAGGGTTGACTTCTTGGGTATGTGTCAAAAGCAGTGCAGAGGCCCCTGTTGTCAGAAGAGCCCAGTGCTCAGGGTCTATCTTGAAATTCTTATGGTTTTACCTTTTATATTGTTTTTGTAAAAAAATTCCAAAGGACAATGAACCAAGCAGTGGAAACTCGGTGCCTCTGCTGCTCTCTCCCTTCCAGTAATGGATTCTTAGACACCCAACCAGCATTGGAAAGTGGTCTTCACCCCTGCAGGGGACTTGAGTACCCAGGTGAGGAGAGCGTCAGCCATGAGCACTCCAGTTTTTAGGATGCCTGGCCTTCCTGGTCTGGGTGCTGCCTCCCACATATTGTGGAAGCTGCAATCTTGTAAGAGTTCATTGGTTGTCTGCCACAGACCAGGGCAGCAGGTCCACGGGAAGGGAAGATTAACAGTCAGTCATTCCAGCAGGCAGTTGTCCCAGGAGCCAGTTGTCCCAGGAACCAGTGTGCTAAGCAGGATGGATTCCTGGGAGTCTGTGAGTGTTTTCACCTGCCCCTGCTATCCCATCTCACAGGGAAACATCATAAAATATCAGAGAAGAAACAGTAGGAAAGGACTAAAGAGAAGATGTGGAGGAAAGAAGTTTTATATTTAAGTGCCTTGAGTACATTTTTCTGCTCTTTGAACAAGATGCCCCGTGTCTTTAATTTTGACAAATACCTATGTGTTTCTGTAGCTAGCATCTGAGTCCAGCATAGGTATTTGTTTATTTAAGAATATTCCTGAGGGCTGAGGGTGTAGCTCACTGGTACATTGCTTGCCTAGCTTGCATGAGTTGCTGGTTTGAACCCCAGGGTTGCCAGAATAAATTCCTTGGGTGTATAGTACATGCTAAGAGCTACGAGAAAGGAAAACTAGAAAGAGCATGTGTTGATCTAGGCCTTGACAGTGACGCACTTTGCTTTTAGTTTTGCAAAGCAAGTTTAAGATACACTGGACCCTTGACTTCAGAACTCAAGTTGTTCCTGAGGGCTGGTTGTAACTCAAGTTGGTCAATTGCCTTCACAGTCTCGCTCCTGCATAATTTTTGGCCACACTTTCTTCCAGGCAGATCTCAGTGTCCTTAAAAAGAAATTTGCCTGGGATCCCTCAGTTAACCCCACACAGGAAAGAATGTTTTAATGTTCCTTCCAGAACTCTTTAAGAGTTAAATCTGTATCTGAGACCATCTGGACGCACCAGTGGCAGGCATTCGGGTTGTAACTCAAGACTTTGGTGATAAGTTAAAACTAAAATTCCAGTCATAACTCAAGTTTTTCATATGTCTGGTCGGTTGTAACTCAAGGGTCCATTGTATTTAAAAAATGCTGGTGACTTTGTAAATTACTGGACTGATGGCTCACCTCAGCCTCTCTCTTAAGGAGAGTTTGCCTAGAAATAGTTCTATTACTAGAAACACTTAAAGCAAGAATACCGTTCCTGAAAATTTAAGCTTGATTTATTCAGCCAATGTCATAAACACAGAAGCAGCTTTCTAGCTTTGTTGGCTTAAAACCACCTCCTTCCCTTATTTCTAACAAGGGATATAATTTTTAATACTTTCATTAGTGTCTCTCAAATCTGATATAAAAAGAATATCAAATGTAAACACAGAATTGAAATAAGACAGGTAGCCCTCATGGGACAGAAGATGGGCAATTTTCTGGTGCAAATCCATGACCTGTTCCCCACTCAGAGTGAGAAAAGAATCTTTCCTGCTATCTTCCCTTGCTAACAATATATGGAGTGTATCACCTCTTATCATTCCAAGGACCATATTCCCCAGAACAGCATTGAGACACAATGTCTTCAAGGATAAAAATAACAGCTGATCCATATCTTACACTAGGAGCAGATCCCCTAAAACATGAAGAAAAGTTTCCCAAAATGCCATACTCATGATCCAATGGTAGTTACCAACCCAGGGCCACCCCAATGGAGCCATAAAAGTTAGTCCCATTCTTCATGAATGGGCCACTCTGATCTCAGTGCTCGGCCCCCTTAGCTTTTTAAGCTAAAGTCCTTTCCCCATCTTCCTTTTATTTCTAAGTTCCATTAAAGCTTGGGCTTGTGCTTATTTGTCATTGCCTCAGTTTTAATTTCCATCATCACTGCTGCTACTTCCCTTTTATGTCCTGTATCAAAGTGACAAATAATCCTGAGATGAGCCTAGAAGTTCAAATGGAAAATCTTACTACTGGGACCACTGACCAAATAGTGAAATATTCAACCCAGTAAAAGTGTGACCTTGGGGTCTAGATCTGGTCCCTGGCCATTTCCTCTGACATTCTTCCCATGATTTGCTTCCTTGCTTCCAATAACTAAGAATTTTTACCCCACCACGCCTTTCTGCCATGATGTTTCTACCATGGAGCCAGCAATCCATGGACTGACTACTCTGAAGTGGTGAGGCACATGAAAAGTCTCCTCTTTTAAATGGAGGGTGTTGAGTATTGTGTCACAGAGATCAGGAAAACTAACACATGCCTCTTGCTAATAATGTGTATAATGTACCCTCTCCCTTTTGCCTACTCTCATCACCAGAATTACTTTACTATAATAACCAGGAGGCTCTATGATATCTCCTAGGACAGAAACAACCACTCATCCAAATCTTACACTGGAAAGAAATCCCCTAAATCACTGGGAAGAAGTCTCATAAAATAAAAAATCCCTACTCATGTACCACTGGAAAATCACGCACTGCTCACTCACCCCTGTGGTTCCATGTTTTTCCACAAACTGTCCACTCGGGTCGTCTCTGTTCTTTTGGGTCCCTTCTCATCTACTTCCCTTCTTAATCTAAAGCCTCTTTCCTATTTTCTTCTCAATAAAATCTTTGCTTGTAATTTCAGGCTGTTGATTCAGTTTTAATTTCCATTATCACGGAAACAAGTTTCCACATGTGTTCTCTATTAAAATTATGTTGCCTCATTAATGGCTAGGGGTCTAGGTTTCTTCTAAATTCAGGGCCATCTAGAAAATGTCTTGATTTCATATTTAACATAAAAGTTACCAATAATATGTTATTTTGTGTCAAGTATACAGAGTCCACAAAAAATGCATACATCGGAGAAAGAAAAATTTGTATGAATATTTTAATACTAAATTTATTGAGACATCATGAGCTTAATAAAAGTTGCATTTGACCTCTACGATTACAAGAGGTGCTCAAAGCGGTGCCATTAGCTCCCAGGGATGTATAAGTATGGTGAACTGCTGAAGTGTGTATACATTTCAGGGGGGAATTTTATATAAACATAATGATAGTTATTTAACACAATGAATTTGTCTATGAAAACTTGATTGAGGCAAATTTTACATTTTTATATTGAAAATTATTGCTATCTTCTTCATTAGTCAGGATTCTCTTGAACTATGAGTTAAGCCAGCCAGAATTGTGACACAGATTAAGAATAAATTAGAAAAAGCAAATCCATGTGGAACTACCCCTGTGGAGGAACCAAATTGCAGATGAAGGGCTTCAATTTATCTCACCAACAGAGTAAGTTTGCTGAATCCTCTCAGAAAAAGAATTCTCTGGACTAGTCAGGCGGAGATTCAGAGGAGATTTAGTTGGCAAAAACAAATACAGCCTCAGAGGGAATTCAGGCACCAAGAGAGGGAGACTCATGGTCAGTAGCTGGGTTAATTTTTGTCTTTGGAGTAGAAGTCTGCAGAATTTGTGAAGCTACAAAACACCAAGATTCAATTTACAAGTGGGAGGTGATGGTCCTTTCTATAGGTCCATTCACAAGTTGAGGGCCTATTTCACTGGTGAAAGGCAGGGCCTTTCTCAGATGGAAAGGTTGTTTTTAGTCAGACTGGCTGTTACAGTCCTGTAATCCGAGGGTGCAGAAAGATCCCTGCAAATTCAAGGCCAGCCTGAGCTACACAGTGAGGCCCTGGCTCAGGGACAGTGCCTCCAGAAAAGGAAAGAAAAGATCCTTTTTACAAGAGAAAAACAAGTAATTGATCAGTCTATTGTATTGTTTATAAGACTTGAGGATTTAGGAGAGTTTCTTTGAACAGAAAATGGCATTGTAAACTTGAGTAACTTTTATGACCTGAAGCTGCAATTTTTCTTAAAAGTACAATTTTAAAATTATGATTTTCTTCATCTCCTTTCTACCTATGTTTATTTCTTCTATCCTACCTCAGAACTAAATACCTAATAAAAAGAGTAAAAATATATCAGAAATAGTTTTTCTTATTTTTCATCATTATAAGACTACAGTGTTCTACTCATTGGTGGGGAAACTAGCCCATGGGTCAAATTCAGGTTGCCACCTATTTTTGTATGGCCTACAATCTAAGAATCATTTTTACATTTTTGAGAGGTTAATATAAGAATATTTTGTGACATGTAAAAGAAATCTAATCATATATATAGTTTTATGAGAACACCGGCAAGTTCATTTGTTCCTGGAAATTTCTTTGGCTGGATTTGCACTACAGCATCAGAGTTGAATAGCTGTGACAAGGGCTGTGGTCCACAATGTCTAAAATATTTACTTTCTGGTGTCTTTCGCAGGAGAAATTTGCCAATCCCTGTTCAAACTCATGCACTAACCTTCTTGAAAAGCAAAAATACTATAGAGAATTAATGTATGTACAGTAATCAGAGTCCAGGAGACCTAAGCACAGTAACTGTTTTTGTTCACTTTAGCACTTTAGTTTTACTTAAATGATAATGAACATTTTCAAAATAGTTACAGCACCAGTAGGAAAGCAGTAGGGAAAGTGAGAAAGATTTTTGCAGCTCACAAGAAAAATGGAATCATTTCTGATTGAAGGATTTTGTGCCAAGTTTTAATGTAGACCTGCTATCGTTCTAAGAATAAAAGCATATTGTAAGAGAAAACAAAATGGGCAAAAATCTGACTTTGCACCAGTTGCCTGAGTTCATGTCAATATCCCAATGGGTCCCTGGACATACAGATCTTCCATGAAAGCACAGATTAAGTAGCTGCATCATCACTAGAGATTTGTTTTTCTATTCTCCATCTTTCTTGACTTCACATAATTTAGCAGGTCATTTTCCCCACTTCTTTTCAGGACCAGTGCTACCATTTATTTACCACTTTATGGTATGTATGAAGCCAACACAGAAATGTAGAAGTATTTTTTCACACACATAGGAGCATATATCTGACAATTTCTGACTCCAACTTAGTAGGACAGGCTTCGAAAATAACATTCTTAATGTGTTAAGGATGTTTTCTTCTATTATATTGCACTGGTTTATTCACTATTATAGTGACTGTTGTGCACCATTAAAGTTTAAATATATGTTTATATTTTTATTTACTTTGGTCATTTTATGTACTTTAAAAAATGACTTTAAGGGCTGGGGATTTAGCTCACAGGTTCCGCCCCTGCCTCGCAAGTGCAAGGTCCCAAGTTCAATCCCCAGTACCAAAAAAAAAATGACTTTAAATTGAAGAAAGAGACAGAAAATCTTTTTTACTAAAATTCCATGCTGTGAGGGAAAGATGAGAGTTTGAATTCATACATTAAAATCTTTGAGTGAACCTTTTAATTTGTGCTTATTAAGTTTATTTTTCTTTAAATTTAATTACTCTTGGGGCCTAAACTAATATCTTTTTTTTGTAACATCGAGAATTAAGACTCCACTAGTGCTATGAAATTGTGCCATTGCATTTTCAATGGGGCTTACAGATTGACTGCAATGAGGAGAATGCCAATGTAAATTTAGAGAGCCGTATTTTAAAAATCATTCCATTTGAAAAACAAACGTATCTTTAAAATCTTTGATATGTTACCAGTTTATAAAGAAAGGGGGATTAAAAATCGGAGACCTTAAAAGGATATTTGCTATCCACTTACTGAAATATTTAAACTCTATGCCAAGTGCTTAGCTCATAGGAAAATGGTCCCCAGGTCAACATACCTCAAGCTGTTCAAACACCTACTAGGATAATTTTTCCCATCAGTATGTAAACAGGAAGTTAATTTTTTTAAAAAGAGAAAAATTAAGCAGCTGGTTTCCATGGTACATAGCAAATTTCTTATATACAAATGCTACATACAGACATTTGAGGCCTGTTGAATCCCAATCTCATTCATACATTGACATTGGATTTATTTTAGAAATATAAAAATTTACCAGATAGGCTAGCAGATTAAAATGTGAAAAACACATTAGTGTGTTCACAAAGACAGACTGGATAAATGTGTCATTCGTGTTCTCTCTTGTTATCATTAGAAAGACTGAGATTTCAACCATGAATGGTGGTTTAAGTTTGGCCAAAAATTTGTTGATGTATGTTTTATATGTTTCACAAAATTAATTTTGATATGTACATGTTTCCCATAAAAAAATAAGTATTCTTACTTTCCTATTGATTACTGTCAATTTCTACTAGAAAACAAAACAGGTATTATTTACATTATTTCTGAGTTGGAAATACTTGTGAATTTACATAAATATACGCTTCTTAACCTAATTGGATTTATCCTAAAATGAAAAGGTAAAATAATACTATTTTAATAAGTGACCAGTCTTTCAAAGGTACAAAGCTACAATCTACCTGAGAATGGAGGATTATTCCTTCTCCTGACTCACTCATATTTTGTTACCTTTTACCAGACTTTACTTGTAGCCACTCTCCAGATACAGAATTCCTTCTTTGAAAGAACTAACTGCTCTGTGCTTACATTCCTGCTTCCAGTTTAAAAAGCAAAGAAGTTGGTCTTTAGTCTTCTGTGATAATATTTTTCTAAAGGAAGGAATTGGAAATTTAAATTATAGAATCGGCATATTGATTACATGTTTATTTTCTGTTTAGCTATTGATATGAAAAATATAGAGCCACACAAAGATGATTAGGAGGAAAATATGTGCTTAAGAAAAGAGTGTAAATAAGTGAAAGTTCTAAATTTGTAACTTGAAGTAGAGCATTGAATAACTTTCAAAATAAGTAACCATTCAACTGTAACATCTTAAATTGATTTTGAACTAATGATCTAGGTATAAAGATCATGTAAGTTACTAATTGTAGACAATTAGTCACATAGTCCATTAAACATAAAGAGTGTCAATTTGTTTGATGTTTAGGACAAGAAACACTTTGATAAGGTAATAAATGAACCACTTTAAATCAATGAAATCAATTAAATGTATTGATTTCTCAATATATCAAATACTTTGCAGCTCTGTGTGTATGTGTGTGTTTGGCTCTGAGTATGCATGCATATAGTATATTCATATAAACATACATAATTCTATAATTCTTATTAGCTATAAATTTAAGACTTTTTGTAAAGGATATGAACTTAGTTTTCATCCTTAATTCTTCAATTCCAATAGCTATTTTAAAGGCTGCTTTACTTGGAAGCATAAGGTGGTATTCCTAAAAGGCTGACTTTCTATAAATACTAAATTTTAGGATGAACATGAGTAGAATTTGTTGATATTCAAAGATAGTACAATTAAGATGCATGGCTTTAGCATAAGGTATGAGAAGCTAGAAAACTTGATCAAAGACATTCGTCATAGTGAGAAGGCAGAGAGCTAGATGGGAGAACTTCTGAAAGTATATTTCATGTCTAACACAAAACAGCATATGGTTTTGAATGATATCTTAAATTTAAAATTTCAAAACACACCCCCCACATATATCTGTCATGAATTTGATAAAACAAGTCACAAAATTATATTAGAATTTTACATTTTCAGCAATTGATTTATTTGCTGAACTGCATTTTTCCCAAAGTCAGTTTATTCTAAATTACTTTTGTTTAAATTAAAAAGAAACTAAACAATTCACAAAATCATTCACAAACAGTTTTTAGAACTGATTCAACATAGATGTTGTTAAATTGAGGAAATATTTGGCTATATATGGCAAAACAACGAAATTAAGAGATAACACAGGGACATGCGTGGATATGTTTCACTATAGAAACATTTTACTATTAAAAGTTATTTAAAAATGTAAAACTTACATGCCCATCAACAGAGGAATGGATGAAGAAAATGTGGTATATATAAATAATGGAGTATTACTAATCTATAAAGGAGAATAAATTGAACTCATTCTTGGGAAAACGGATACACCCTGAAACCATAATGCTGGTGAGGTAAATAAGATAAATCAGATTAAATATCACATGGTTTCTCTTATATTAGAAATGGGAAGTATAAACAAAGGAACACAATAAATAATAGATGATAGGCTGAATGATAGATAATAGGAAATAGGAAGATAGACTTAATGGAGCTGGAGAAGGAATCTGGGAAAAGGAAGGGATGGCAGGGGAGAGGGAAAGCGGAAGTGGAAGGGGTGAGGAGGGTCCTCACCTCAGTGGCACCTCAGGTCACAAATTTAATTCCTCCAGGATTCTGGGGGACATGGCCAGCTTTACCTTTGTGCCAGGAAGGTGGTCTTGTCCTGTCTGTAACCTGATGCAGTCTTGAATGGAAGCGAAGTTTTGCCCAATGCTTCTGTTTGTGAACCAAATTATTTGTAAACACAAGAGTTTGTGAACTGAGTGAATTCCACACTATGAATTTTTTTTTGCTTAAATTCTTTTATTGGTACATTTTAAGTGTACAATATGCTTACATTTATCATTGAGTGCTTGTACCTGTACATGATGCATCTTGGTTCTTATTTTTTCCCCATTCCCTGTGTGCCCTTCACCCCCTCCACCCTTCCTTATTTACATAGACTTTGTTTCCATTTTTTTCCACACTATGAATGTTTTTATTAAACATATATTAATAAAATATAAATATGTTTTTAAAATATTTTGAATAATGTGAGAAAAATTCATCTCCATGAGCTGTGAAGAGTATGCTTTATACAATTATTTGTGTTTCAAAGTCTAGCTGAAGACTTTTAATGTAAAATATTCAATAAGGGAAAAATAATCCAAACAAAGTCTGAAAAATATTGAAGAAATTGATTCATAGATTTAGTTTTTGTGAAAGGACCAGTTGAGGTGAAAACTGCAAGCCAGGAGCATAGGTGATGGAGACAGTAAAAAAGCATCAACTTTCCACTTATCTCCTCTGAATTATACTTGATTTGCTACTCTGCATACATAGTTTATAATTCATAAGAGGAAAGGCACATGCTGTCAATGATGCTAATAGGTCAAAGTTCATAGCCTGTTGAGGAAAACAGAGAAATACATGAAAAGGGGAAGCCCACTACACTCTTTTCTGGCTCAGGATGTTCCAGGACGCTTGATTTGATCCAATAGAAACACGGTGCTGACCAGAGGGGCTGTGTGCGGCTGTGTGCCAAACACACACCATAGACCAGTGGCATAAAGACCAAAACTTTATTTCTTGTAGTTGAAGAGCTTTGTGACTAAAGGTCAAGGAGGCAGATAATTGTTGGCAAGGGACCTCTGGCTTGCTGTAAGCCCAAGTGGCCTCTCCTAGGAACGTATGTGCTTGCAGAGGGAGAGGAGGAGGAGGTAGGAAAAAGCAGGACTAGGAAGGGTGGGTAGGACAAGAGGAGCAGGAAGGAAAGGCCTTGAAGGACTCCACACTGAAGACCTCATTTAACCTTCATTACTAAAAGTCCTATATCCAAATAGAATAACACTGGCCATTAGCACTTACATACAAATTTTGGGAGAACACAAGTTAGTCCTAGTAGACATGGACAGAGATTGTCTTCACAAATATCCTAAGCACCCAGGATCCTCTTAGCTATCTTTGTCCTAAGGATGTTCATACAGGCATCTGTCCTCATGAGTCGGGAAGATCCACAGCAGTTATTAGCACTTCTGATGCTCAGTGCCAGAATGCTGGAAAAACTGGTGAGTATTTGGTGTGATTAGCATGAAGTGCTTCTCAGGTATAAATCAGTGGTGCAAATATTTGACGTTTCTCACCCAGAAGGCAAGATTTGGATTATAGAAAAATAAAACGTGTTGATTCAGGAATTCAAATATTAAGAACAACAAAAATCTAAAACAACAAAAACAAACCTGCAAACATATCTAGGAATCATTAAACAATAAAAGGTATGAGGTAGAAGTAGTCTGAGCATGCTCACATCCTAAGCATACTATACAGGCTTTATCCTCAAAATTGCAAAATTATATGTATGTTTCTTTCAATTTGCTAGCCCTTTTCTCTTTTGCCATTCATTGTACTCTGTTAAGAAAAGCCATTTCTTTTGTTCCACTTGAGCTTTTGCATTTTTTAATTTGAAAATTTCCAATCTGACCTTTTTAATTATTTTTCATTTCTCAGCCAAACTTAGGTTCCCTATCTGTTCACCTAATACCATATTTTTCTTTAAATTTTTATTATTATATTTTATATATTATACCATTGTATAAGATTATATTATGTACATCAACTATTTTAAACTAATTTTGAAATTTAGCGTTTGAAATATCTTAGGATCAGTTTCTATTAAATTTTTTAACATCTCAGTTTTCCTGTTTACTTGGATGTCTAATAAATTTTGATTATATTTTGATCTTTGTGATTTGTTTATCTTGAACAGCATTCCTTGGTAGGATGGATGTATGGACAGCCTGTATTTTTCCAAACTCCTTTCTTGGGAAAATGTTACTTTCAAATTGTTTCACTTGATAATTTCATGCTCCTTGGAATGTGGTTTGGTTAGGGCTAGTCTAGTGTTGATATTACTACAAGTGTGGCTTTTATTCCTAATTTAGAACCGATAATCCCAGCACTCAAAGCAGCTGAGGAGTGTCACAAGTTCAAGTCAAGCCTGGGCAACTTAGCCACTTAGTGTGACCCTGTCTTAAAAATTCAATATTTTAAGAAGGGGCCAGGGATGCAGCTTAGTGGAAGTTCCCTACTAATAACTAACCAGATAGGGAGAAACCTTCTTAGGACTCAGATGGGTTCTCCTTTCTGGCTAGGGTTGAAACTCTACCATGTCTCATTATTTTTATTTTGTTTCTGTTATCTGTGTTCATCCTCGGAGCAGTTCTGTGATCATGGCTTGATTTGCAACTTCCTACAGAGATCTCGAACAATGATGGTTCTTGTCTCATGAGGTTCCTGCTTCTCAGGAACTACAGTGTGCATTGCCTGCTACCCAGTGTCTGGAAACAGTTGCCTGGTACATTTTCCCCCAATTTTATGGTTGCATACCACACCAGGGTGAATTTAGTTCCAGTTATTATAACATTGTCAGAAGAAGAAGTTCCTTCATGATTCTTAATTCTTTTATTTGTTGTTATTTCATAGGTCTTATTCCATAAATAAAATACATTACCTCAGTATGTATTTTTTTTAATTCTGGAAGATCCTGGCATTCATAGGGTGAAATCAAAATTAGCAAAGTTGTGTATTCCTGTTTTTATTTACTATTGTTCCAAATATGTTAGCATTTTACCTGTCATTTTAAATTATTATCACAAGGGAAGTGAACATGTAGATTAACTTTTCAAGGTTTTTTGTTTGATGACAGACCAATGATATCTTTAAGAATGAACTGGAAACCTTTTTATATATTTTCACATTTGGAAACAATTTATGTAGTAGAATAATTGTTTCTTCTTTGCATAGATGATAGATTTTTGCATATAATTTTAGACTTGCTTTTATTAAAAGGGCAACATTTTGCAACTCTTTCCTATTATAAGTACTGTTGTACATAATTAGGTTTGGAATTGAATTTTATAGGAAATTAACATACAGTCAAAGTTCTCTTCAAAGTGATTTTGTAAACTCACCCTTCTCCTCACAGAACATAAAACCTGTAACTTTAAATGTTCACTCACATTTATTATACGCAGTCTTTTAAATTAATTTAGAAAAATATGATGGGTGAGAAATGTTTCATTTTGGCTCTCAGTTTTCCTGATGCAGAGTGAAATAGAGGCTCTTCTTTCTTTGTACCAGAGATCGAACTCTGCACCTTTCACTTGAGAGGCAGGCAGCGGAGCCACTGAACTAAATCCCTGGCCACGGTGTTCTTTAATTTTCATTTTCCATTCTTGATTCCAAATTTTTACATGGTTTCTAATTAGAGTTTGGAATACAGGTTAAGCTTCCACAATCCAAACATTTGAAATCTGAATGCTTTAAAATCTGAAACTCTGCCAACATGACATTAACTATATTTTTTTTGTAGTACCTTGGAATTCATACTTTTTGATTAGGAATGTGCAACTTGTAAAATCTATGCAAATATTCCAAAATTCATACAAATTGCAAAATCTGTAATAATTCTGGTTATAAGCAATTTGGAGAAGGGATACTTAATTTGTATTTCTTGTACTTGGGAATTTTTAAAAGTTTCAAGTCAAAATTTTCCATTGCAAATATCTTTTATCAGTTTATTACTAGACTTTACTTTAACTCTTTTATAATCATTTTTATATGTTAGTACTTTTCTACCATTTCTGTCTATTTTTGTCTTTTCTGACAAAGTATTCAAGAGGCATGCAGGTTTTTTGCATTCTCTGTCTGACATAGTTTCTCCATACCATGGTATATTTTTGAATTCTTAAGTCTTTTTTTAATTTGATCCTCTCTCTGAAAATATTGCAGTATTTAACTATTACAATTTGTATAATGATCTTGATCTCTGGCTGATTCTGTCCTCATTTCTTCTGCACAATTATTTTGCCTGTTCTTTGTGCTTTGTTTTTCTTAAGGTTTTTTGGAGTTTGCTAGATTGTTGTTGTAACTGCATTAAATTTAAAGATACTGTGGAAACGATGTTTTACTGAGTCTTTCAATGTGTGAAATTATTGTGTGTCATAATTTCTTTGGTATCTGATTATTTCTCTATTATATCTTGTATTTTTGTCCATAAAGTTTTTACATATATTTTAATATATGTAATCCTAACTTGTTCATAGTTTGTTTTTATTGCTGTATTAATAGAATCTTGATGTCTGTGACATGGTCTAATTGGTTTTAATCAATGTACCTAATATTACTGATATTTGAATTTCAATTTTTTACTGTAGATGTCCACTTTATCTTCTTAGATAAAATATTGTGTATATAACCGTGGTTTGTATCTCCTGTGATGTTATACTCTGCCATTCAGAAGATTCTTATATCTGTTTTTCATTCTGATAAGCAAGTAATTCCCAAAAACAGGGGACAGCTGATCTCATAAACCATACAGAAGTGAAGATGCACTTCCTTCTGGAAAGCCCGGGAACTAGGAATCGTAATGAATGGTGAGGCTTTAGTTGCTCTGCCCTACCATCTGCCCTCAGGTCAAAACTATGCTTATCTATTTCTGTTCACAAATAACCAAGTCTCCTAAAATAAACTGCTCAACCTGTTACTTGGGCACTGCATTCACTTCAAAGTCCCAGGTATTCCTTTGGAATGACCACATTTAACATGTGTGCGTCACCACATGCACTGGAAGAGGTGGGACAGGGACAGGTCCATTGTAGTAAATGCTTCTAACCATGAGAGAAAGAAAGAACGGGACTCAAAGTCACCACTGGGACAACCTTTTGAAGGCTTTAATTTTGCTCTCTAGAAAAAACTTTTTGACCAATATTTTCCATAGCTCCAATTTCTGTCATGATGAAGCCATCTCCTCGGCTTCATTAGAGATGGGTGTTGTGATCCAGGCTTCTGTGGAAGCCAGGCTTTTCTCTTCTTCACATCTTCTACACAGTCTTCAAAGCCTTCCTTTTATAGAAGCTTGAGGATGCACACAGTGGTTTAAGTCTCAAAAAAAGTCAGTCACTTTTTAAAAGTCATAGCTTATTTTGGTGGCACAGAATTTCATCACCAGTGGAGAGAGATCTTATCAATTTACTTTAAGAACAATACTAATTGTGTTAACCTCATCCATTTTCTTTCCCTATTTTCCCCTGCTGTCCTGATCTTCTGTCTCTCTAGACAAGATGATGATAGCTCTGCTCAGAAATTATCTGGGTCAACAGTATAAAAGTCATAACCTTAACTTGATTTTTGTCCTTGATCCTTATAGCTAAAGAACTGTCCTTAGTATTACACTCTTATTCTGATATCTTCCTTTTTCTCTTTTATTTAACTGGAAACATTTTGTTGGGCTGTGCATTTTTTTTTTTTGTTGAATTTATCACTTGCCATTTGGATGTAGTTAGCCTAGTAAAGTCACAAGGCCAGAGACTTGTCTCTGTTCCCTTTCATGCCTACTAGAAAGCCAACTAATTTTGCACTGGCCTGGAATTCTGCTTGTGCTTTGCCAATGTCAGGCAAAAATATTCAACACATACTGTCTTTCAATCTCTTCCTCTAAATCTACAGTTTCCAAAGAAATCGTGTCTTCTTCTCAATTTACCTCAGGTATCAACTTTGTATTAAATTTTCTAACTTCAAGACAAAGATCACCTGATCGGTGTATCAATAATAGATGATCAGGGTAAGTGAGTTTGGTATAAAAACATATGCTTTGGGAAAGTGTGTTGTGGAAATGACAGTAAGAGTGTAATTAGGGAAAGAAGACAGCAACTGCAATCATTCAAGAAAGATGTGAGGGTGGCTTTGAACAGTATGGTGGCAGTAGGGAAGGTGGAAATAGTAGACCTAGGGGTAGGTAAACGTTAAGAGCTCACTTGGGGACAATTAATATACCTGTTAGATAGCCAAGTGGATGTTACATGGAAAATTAGAGATACACATCTGGAGTTCAGTGAAGAATTTTATTTAATAAATGTAAACAAGAGACACATTTGGCCATGGAATTTGAAATCATGAGCTCAGTACCTGGAGAGTGTATGTAAGTAAAGGGGAAAAGCGCATCCATACATATCACTGTCTAGTAGTGCTTGCCTCTATTACCAATCTCTTTCCCATTCAGAAAGAGATATTTTTCTACCATTTTTCTCTGTTTGTTTTAAAATCATATTTTAGGATTTTTATTGGTGTGTGCTTAAATTTGTAGGTTAATTTAAATATAGTTTGTTTCTTTAAGATTCATCATTCTAAGCACTCCCTTTATATTTCTTCTCTTTGCTTTAGAGTCATTCTATTAGTTTAAAATATTTTATATAGATTTTGAATACTTTAACTACATTCCTTTATGAGCATTATTTTTCTTATTTTATAATGGAGTCTAATTTCATTTTGTCTTTGAGCCAGTTATTATTTGTACATAAGTGAGGCATCAATTTCTGACTAATAATTTTATATACAGAAATATTAAGTTTTGATATTGATTGTAACAGATTCCTATTATTTATATTTGAATTATCAAGATGAATTACCATTTCAATATCGATATGTTTCTTTTTTCCTTTCTTGGTTATAGTGGCTAAATTACTCCAGAAAAGGAAAATAAGAATTGGAACAAAACACATTTTTGTTCTTGTTTATAATTTTATTAAGAATATTTCTCATGCTCCTTCACTAAGTTTCAGGCTGATGTTTAGAGTGATGAGATATAAAATACTCATATATTTCTACTTTAAAAATAAGTGTTGAAATTATATTAGTTGTATCTTTAACATTATAAAGGTAAGCACATTAGGAACTCAAAATTAGTTTGGGCCCTTACCCTGTACCGTGTTTGTTCTGAATGCTGGGAATACAGCAATTATTGAAAGTGTCCAAGTCCCTGCTCTTATGCAGCTAGTATCTCAGTAGAGGAGAAAGATCATGAACAGACAATAACAAGATAAACAATATAGGGTAAAGTAGCGGTTACTATTAGACCGGAAAACAAAGAGATGAAAGTATTGACAGAGAAAGAAGCTAAGCACTCCTTGGAAGGGCCATGCATGTTGGCCAAGGGGCAGAGGGGAAGCAAGTGCAGAGCCCTGGGTGACAAGAGGGTGCTGGTGTCCCTGAGAGTTCAGAATGTGTTGGGGAGCCAGGCAGGTTCCAGGGCAAGTGCTCCAATGCACTGATAAAATTGTCTCGCCTGATTCCTAGTCTTGCATCATCCTTGGATTTCTGCATTAAAGTCCACATGACCACGGTCCATTCTTTTTTTTCCTGAAAACTGTTTTTACTTACACTTTCCCAGTATCATTTCTTTAGAGTTAGTATTCTTTATCTGGACTCTTCTGGTTTTGATACAGTTTCTTCTAGACTGATTCAATTGCCTCTTTGGGGACGCTTTTCTTTTTTTGTCTTCCATCACTTACAAAATTGGGCTTTGTTTTCTGAGACACAACTGTTTTCAAATATCTGCTTAAACAACTTTTTACCTCACCAGGAAAAATCCGTATGCACCGATCAAAGCATTTGGAGTTCGGATATCGTTTTGCGACCCATCTGTCATACTTCCTCTTCCTATCTTTTATTTCATATGCAGGATATTCCAGATTGCTTGCATATCTGAAATAAAATAATTACTATAATAAAATAATGAGGCATAGACTTTTCAGGTCTCACAATAGAGAGGCACAGACAATATAGTTAATAATTTCTACATTATATGATTGGTATATTTATAGAATTGTTTATTCCATCATTCTGGTCATTCTGCATTATTACCAAAAAGCAAATATTTCCAAAGAAGGTTTAGTGTTTTACAAATTTTATTTTTCAAACATGATAAAATCATCTATGTATAAATAGATGTTTTTAAACCACATGCTTTTAAAATATCCTATAACCAGAAAATTACTTTAATCATAAAGCAAATGGAAATTTATTACCATTTTATCTTCATAAAAGATTTTTAAATGAGTATTATATACTGAATAAAAGAAAAGCCTTTTTATTGTTTAACTACTTATACACATATATTTTCTATAGTTTAGAAACTAGATATATTTAAATTTAAGATTGGAAAAAATTAGTAGCTAAATTGATGTGTGCATGCACAGGAAGCCATCAGCTTACATGAAAACTAAATAAATGTGAAGCAAATGAGTAAAAATATTTAAAGTTACCCATAGAACAGGACAACTTAATTACCCTGTTTAACTTCACAGAGGTGACATTAGCATTTTCAATATTTTCATTTGGGTTCATCTGCCTTAAAGTTCCTTACCAAGGGCTCTAATTAGAGCTACAGGAGTCTGTAATGACCACAGTGAAGTCCATGGCTCCTGAATTGTAGGTAAAGATTGTATGTTTCTGTGCATGTATTAATTTTTAAAAATCAGAATCTCAAAATGTAGGTGGCCCTAAAATACTAGGGAGCATTAGGAACAATTAACTATCCCCTCCTTGATGCCTTCCTATGTTTAGCAGTCTCAGGACTCCAGCTTTCAGGGGTAAGAGGTGAAAGGACTGACCGTGATGGTGGCTTGAAGATTTATTCATAAAGAAAAAAGCCTCTAATAGGAATAACTTTCCCAGTTCATCAAACTGATTTGTTTGTTGGAAGTATTAGTCTACTTTATCACGCTTTAAAGAGTGATGTTTGTCGTATAGTAAGGATTTTAGGCAAGGACTTCACCGCTCATAGTGGGGTACTGGTGTTAGCTTTTATCTGTGCCTGGAGTCCTTGATTTTGATTTAGGCTTTCTAATTATTCATCATGTGTTTTGACTACATGAATATCACCAGACTACTGAGACATTTCAGTCTTGTTCATTATGTTATTATTTCTTCCTCTTCTTCTTCCTCTTCCTCTTCCCCCTCCTCTGCTTCTTCTTGTTCTTCTTCTTCTTCCTCTTCTTCTTCTTCTTCTTCTTCTTCTTCTTGTTCTTCTTGTTCTTCTTGTTCTTCTTCTTCTTCTTCTTGTTCTTCTTCTTGTTCTTCTTCTTCTTGTTCTTCTTCTTCTTGTTCTTCTTCATCTTCTTCTTCCTCCTCCTCTTCCTCTTCCCCTTCCCTTTCCCCTTCCCCTTCTCCTCCTTCTTCTTCCTTAATTATACTTTGCCTTCTTACCCTCTTGATGTGGATCCCACAGATTACCCTTTTTGATTTTTTATTGTTCCTTTATATTGTTTTGATATATAATCTTCATAAAATTCTAATATTAATTTATAGATTTAAACTACATTTCTGTCACCCAACATATTATAAACTAGGTATGTGACAAATATTAGCAACACAAATCTGATGAACTCTCAGTGCTTTAGGAATTCATTTTTTTTTAAATCAAGGAAATACATATAACTGAATTATCACAATACAATGCATTATGATAAGGGTGGTTATGTAATTATTGAGAAGTGCCCTAGGATTAATAAGAGGAAGAGATCACTTTACCTGAGCAGAGGGAAGAGGGGACAGCACTACAAAAGATGCCCCTGAGAGTTTGATCTTGAAAGTGGATGAGAAAAGCACTTGGACTAGAGATTTCAAACATCTTTTAAGTGGGAAATTCTACCTCTTATCTCAGAGATCTGAATTGCTTATATTAGCATTTGCCCAACACACATAAATGCTATCATCAGGAGTAGCACTGTCAGCATTTCAGCCTTACTAATACATTGGTTTTCCCAGTGCTTTTTCCTTCAGTATGGGATCAGATGAATCTGGGTTTGGCTACTTGCCAGCTCTGTGAACAGGCACTAAGGGAAATTAATCTCAAGAAGTCTCCGTGTCTTCAGGACAAATCAAGATGTGGACTCCATTATTGTTCAAGTGGCCTTGCACTCCCAAACCTATGATGTAAGGAAGGGAAAACATCAAAGAGAATTTGAAAGTACAATTAATACCAAGATACAACTTATAAATTTAAATATTTATTATTTATAGGTTACTCTGCATTTCCTAAGTTAATAAACAGCTCCAACTATTTTTTGTTGCCTCAGACACATTTCAACAGGATGAAACAGTGAAATGTTGTAGGAAAGTGGATGCACCTCGAGACCACAATGTTAAGTGAAATAAATGAGACACACAGCTGGCTTAAGCATCACGTGGTTTCTCTGATATAAGATCTTCTGGAAATGGGAAAGGGACTAACAAATGGAAGGAACAGGGAGAGAAGAAAGGACGGGGTTGAAGAAAGAATGCAGATGTGCTATGTACACGTAGCAACTCCCCACAAGGAATGTAATCATTATGTATCACAAACATGTACTAATAGGAAATAAAAATTGAAAAAAGAAAAATAATCTACATACTTTATGAAAAAATACTGCATGTATATTTACTTTATGATCGTATTTAAATTGTAAGGTAATCAAAATTTGAATAATCTAAAACAAATTTGGTATTCTTAAAATTGGGTTAATTTGTTGCCAGTGAATAACTGACTCCTTATATTGCACCCTGAAGAAGCATCAATAAAATCTGAAGTGTATCTCAGAGTTTTGAGCTGCTTGCTATGTGAGGTCATCCATAATAAAAGGCAAGAACAAAATGATCTTATTTGAAAGTATCATGAAACTCAGTAACAAATCTATATTTGGAAAATTCTCCCGGTGTTTTGCAAACAGCCCAGATGACTCATCTAGTGAATGAAGCACTGTAGCTTCCTTGGAATTCTAAGCATGCATCTCCACCTGCCTCTCCCACTCTCCACCCTTCTGATTTTATTCTATTCTTGTTTTCACTGAATGAATAGAGACTTAGACATTTTTGTATTCTGTCCTTCGATATTCACATTCTCACACTTCTTCGATTTTCATGTAAAATTTGGAGTTATGTACTTATCACTTGATTTAAATCAATTTGGCATTTTCTTTAGAGGTTGAGATAGACACAGATGGAAGTTAAGGAATCAGAAGTAGGGCATGGAATTCTGGTTTCACATCACCTTAATTAGGTAAATCATTTAGTTTCAGTGAACATTAATCCCTGGTCTTATTTTAAAATTCCCCATTTATGACTTCTTCTATGATGTTAGTTTTCCTTTGATTTTACATATATGAATTAGAAGCCTACTAAGCATGAGGTTCTATGCAGTACCCTGACATAGTTCTTCCCTCAAAATAGCTAAGATTTTTCTTGGAGTTGTATGATCCAGCCAATTAATTCCTTTCTCTTATCTTTCTGTTCAAAGGAGGATGACAAAAATCATAAGTGGCCTTATAAGACATGTCAGGAGGTCATTGTTCATTGCTTTTTTCAGTATTTATAAAATGACAATTACTTATTGGTGACATTATTAATTGAAATAAAGAAAATATTACTGAGCCAAGTTAAAGAGCGTTCTAAAACAGACCAAAATTTAGATTATGTAAAGTAATATAATTTTGTTTCTGTTTTAATTGCAAAGATTTTTTTCTATTTGTTTTTGTTTCTTTATACGTTCTGCAATATATTCATCCATTTTTAAGTGTTTTGATCTTAGAATAAGTCATTTTTCTAGATTCAATCCGAATAATTTTAAACCTGTTTCTTTTAAAAGCAATTTAATTCTTGTGTTCTGATTCATTTTAGTTAGTCCATCCAAATACCGGTGTCTATGGATGTACTAATGGAGAAGGAGGATCTTTATGGGTTGTTTGAAAAACTTCAATGTAACAATAATTTGCCGAGAGTTGAAATAACTTCCAAAAGTTTCGTGTTCACGGTATCTATGTAATACCTTTCATGAAGTTTTTGCAAGCACTTAGTTTGAGGATCCTCACCAAAAAAAGAACAAAATATTTAGCTAAATAGTGATCTTTCCTTTCCTTCCATCCCAAACTATAATATCTTATTTTGTAGATCTTTGTATTCTGATTTAACAACTTTCTTCAAATTCATATCTGAGTGTTTCAGAAAATAAAAAGAAAGCTAGTGTGTTTCTAAAAAGAGATTTACATGGGTTGAGGTTAATTGAGAAGCTGAGTATCACTTATAATATCACTGATACTATTTCCATATACTAAGGAATATTACCCAATTAACGTAAAGATAGCAAAAGGGAAACACACTGACTTCTCAGATAAGTGTGCATTCTTCCCTACTTTATTTGATCTACACAGTTGATATTTTGTTGCTTTATTCCAAAAAGTAACCTTTCACCTGGGTATGTGGGGTACATAGTTTCAGTCTACAAGACCAAAATCTCCTCCACTAACATAACATTAGAACACAAAGAGATAGAGTTACTTTTCTCCTTGCTGAGACAAAATTTCCAGCACTCAAAGAAGAAAAGGTTTACTGAACTCACAGTTTGTAAAGGTTTCAGCCCATCGAAGCTGGTTCCAAGGCAGGGTGACATGGCAGAGGGACATTGTAGAGGAGAGATAGTCCATTGTAGAGCAGGTAGGCAGCAGCAAGTAGCAACCTCAGCCATGGCTTTCCTCTCCCTTTTATCTCTTCCAGGCTACCTGCCTTTGGTGTGGTGCCATCCACCAGGGTGAGCCTTCCCATTATCCACACCCAGAATTATGCTAAGCCAATCAGTGGACTGATTTAGTAATCAAGCACCCTTAATCTCAGCATCACACAGCCTAGATCCTGCCACCTCCCCAAATTGTCAGCTGTAAGTGCATGAGGCTTTGAGGAGCAGCTAGACAGAAGGCATAACACGTGTCCAAGGCCATCTCAACCATTCACAACCGGCCTAGGGTTAGAAATTATTTTTACCTTCCTGACATCCTTAGTGTTCTCTCTCTCTCTCTCTGTCTCTCTCTGTCTCTCTCTCTCTCTGTCTGTCTCGCTCTCTTTCTCTCTCTCTGTAAATAGAGCTAATAGTGTGGTTGTGAATTGCTTTAAAAATAGAGCAAGATTATATGTGCACCCATGTTCGTAGCGGCAGAGTTTGGAATAGCGGTAACTTACAAACAGCCCCATTGCCCATCAACTGGAGACTTGGTAAAGAAAATGTGGGGTTTTATAAAATGGAGCACTACTCAGCCACAAAGAATGAGAAACTAGAGACATTTATAGCTAAATGGATGCACATGGAGGCCATCCTCTTAAGTGAAATAAATAGGACACATCTGTAAATACTGAATAGTTTCTCTGTTGTGAGAAATCGAAAGTGTAAATAAGGACTAAAAGGTATAATAGATAATGTGAAATAGGAAGAAAGGAGGCAAAGGGGAAGGGGAAGTGGGAGGGCTAGGGGAAAGGAAAGAAGGGAATGGGATTAATATGAGAAAATGAAAAAAGGGAACAACGTCTTTGTAAATAGGGAGGGATGGAGGGGTTGAAGGGAGGGCAGGGGAAGGGGGAAAAATAAGAACCAAGAGAGATTATGTAAACGTGCAGATTCCCAATGATGAATGTCATTATATTGCATACCTAAAATGTACCAAGAAAATTGATTTAAAAATGGAGAAAGTTACCCAAAATATTACATTTCTTCACTTCATAAAAAATATATAATAGGAGTAGGGAGATAGATCTTTCTCAAATGGGAAGATGATCAAGAGTTGAAGGGAGGGAAGAAGGAAGGGGAGAGAAAGAGGATGAAAAAAGAAGTTAAGATGCATTAGGTTCATGTACCAACTCCACATAAGGAATGGAAACATTATGCACTGCAAACATGTACTAATAAAAAGTGGGTATTTGTTTTTAGATGTTGATGGATTGCAGGATGGCATCTGATTCCTTTAGTGCATGTGTCTGTCATGGATTGAGTTTAATACTGGAATCTTTAAAAACATTAAAATCAGTATTCTACTTCTATCAGTTCAGAATTCGTAATGTTAAACCGTTGCTACTTTGGTGAGTATTTACCTTTATGAATAAGTTTCAAATAAACTAATGAACAGTTGCCTTACATTAAACTCTCCGATTGTGATCAAAGTTAACTTTATGGAAATGAAATAGAAGCTGACAATTTGGGCTGCTGGCAAAATTGAAAAAATAAAAGCAATTTTATGTGATCCCTGAAAAGAAGGAAAAGCTGGGAAGTTCCTTCCATTGGCTGACAGAGCCCCTGGTTTTGGGTGTTGTTTTTGCTGTTGGGTGGAACTCTTCTTTAATTTCTGACACTAAAAGATGCATCAGGCTTACCTTGTATATTTCCTGCCCTAGACTACAATCAGTTATTCTTTAAGGAGCCCTGGATTCTTTTATTGGGAAATCCTATCAGAATAGAAGAGCTGAGCGCTACAGCACTGACATGGGTGGAACTGTGTCCCCCACCCAATGCATGTATTCATAGGTTGAAGTCAGTTTATTTTATTTAACTTATGTTGACATATATGTTTCTTGCTGCTCTTTTCTCTAAATACACACATAGCATACACACACACACAAACACACACAAACACAAATCAGCACCTTCATGGATGTCTTACTGATAGAATAAACTAGGTTTCAGCATTAAGAAAAACTATTTTTGCCCAGTATATTGTATGGGTGACTTGCTCATTGCATGCTGCAAGACCTCCTACAGTTTTTGTATAAGAACATGGTTTAGGAGGAAGGAAAACTAGACCCTCTAAATGTTGCACAGAAATGTGACAAATTTTTCCCTTTCTAAAATATGGAAAGAGGCATCAAGCACATATAGGTTGAGTGAGAGAGTGGAAAGTGAATGGTTTACAAACGTTGAATTTAAAATTATTTATTTCTCTTCCAGATAATATCAACAACACAGTGGTAGGTGTGGCCATGTAGTTGGGACTCCATCTGCTGTATACAAACAACTACAGTGTTATTACTTGCAATACTGTTTGCTATTGGAGTGCAAATATTCAGGCATGCAAATAGGAAGTTTCTCTGAACTTTTAGTCATCTCTGGTCCCCAGGAAGCCTTTTCTTTGTTCTTTTTTCTTTCTGCTTCTTTACTTTTTTAAAGGAAACCATTGATTTTTAAAATTTTTTCAGACAATACATATCACAACTAGAAGTAAGTTGGACACAATTAAGTGCATTGTTTCCCAGCGAGTCTTCTATGAGGGAAACCAAAGATTTCACCTCTTGAGGTATGGACTTGCTCTTAAATTATTTCCTTCACACTTTTAGTACATTCTTTGTCAATAATAGAAGAACAAAGAGGGAACATAATTCAAGAGCATAAAGAATGAAGACTTGCTGTAAAAAAAAACTGAACAAAATATTACTTGGATATGTTTATGGCTAATTCAAACACAATTCAATGTTTATTTTTTCATTAGTAATAAGACAGAATTAACTTATAATTGGATTACTCACCATCATCATCATTCCTAAGTACAATCCAAAATCGGACTGTTAAAAATAGTTGAACATTATTTTTTCTCATTTCCTATGCAATTATTCTAGTTCACACATACCTCATTCTGTGACATCTTATAATAACTCTTGTTCAGAATAAATCTTAAAAATACGCTAGCATTAGGAATTCAATGGAGGAAAACTAAAAAATGAATGAAATTTCATCCAAAGGCACATATAACTTTACTATTTGATTTTTTAAAATGGTAGTTGTTTTCTGGTATGTAAGGAATATAGAATTTGATTATTAGAAAAGAGTCAAAAATGTCTCATAATTTGGAATCTCTGCAGCTCCAGTACTCCTTTATACTCATGGCACCTTCTAAACGGAATGCTTCTATGCTATTCATTCCTGCACGTGAATTCTGTCTTTCTCCAGGTACCTACCATTGGCAAGTGATGCTCCTTCTGCTCCCACAATGGTTTTAACAGTAATGGGTCTGGTCTCCGCACTTCAGCTACCATAGCATTAAGAAAACACCTGCATCAGGGTTATGTGTGTGAAAGGCTTGCAGAATTCTCAGGGTGGATTATTTCTAGGACAGTGGCATGACTGTCATGATGGCTCAGGTTCTGTGATGTTCTTATTGGGCTGTCCTATCTCTCTAATAAAATTTTGAATGCTGTCAGTCCTATGTGAAGTACAGAGGTGGTTTTGATGCCATGGGAAATTACATTTTATTTAAGATAGACATTCATCAAAAGATAGGGAAATAGTTTCTTGTCAGATAAGACCTCTACAAATTTTGATATTTTAATACAAAATATTAGGATTTGGTGTAGGTGTAGATTTAGCTGTGTTTATGTGAAAATTTTTGTATCACCCACTTCTCATTATATTATGAAATGGAAGCAAATGAATGTATAGAAAGAAAAAAGCTGACTGAGCTAAGAAGAAGAACTATTACTAATTTCAGTTATACCATTGAACTCGGACAAAGACTGAGTAGTGAAAAAAGAAGAGGAATCACTATATGATCTAGTGATCCCACTTCTGCACACATATTCAAAGGAACTGAAATCAAGATGGCTGACTGATATTTGCACTCTCATGTTCATTGCATTATTCACAAAAGCCAAGATATAGAATCAACCCAAGTGTTCACCAATGGATGGGTATACAAATGTGGTGTACACATGAAGACACACACACAGACATACACATCTTAAACAAAAAAGAAAATCCTGCCATTTGCAATGATATGGACAGACTTTGAGGCCATTATGCCAAGTGAAATAAAGCAGGTATAGAAACACAAAACTTGAGTGATCTCATTTATAGAAATTACAGAAAAATAACTCATAAAAATAGATAGTAGAGTGTGGTTAGTGAAGACTGGAGGAGGGAGTGGACATGAGGAATTAGAGAATATTGGTCCAAGAGTCCAAAGTTTAAATTAGATAAAAGGAGTAAGTTTGGCATCCATTACATAACATCATGACTATAGTTAATGCACTGTGTATTTCAAAACTGCTAGGAGAATAAATTCAAAATGTTGTGACCACAAGAAACAAGTATGTGAGGTAATGGATATGTTAATTAGATTAATTTAATCATTTCATAACATATAGCTATACCAAAGCATCCAATTATATCCCATAAATACATATAATTATTATTTGCCAATTAAAATTAAAATAACCAAAGAAGAGGATGACTCGGTCATTTTTAGGTCTTTTTTACCTATTAGGCTCTGAAACCTATGCATGTTGTCAGTGACCCATTAAGATGCACATTGAAAAGGAGTTAAAACCAGATGGGCAGCTTCAGACCAACAAACCAACTCAGTCAAACTATTCATGTAACCTGAATAGTTGAGGAAGAAAGACATTATATCTGGGAGGGTTCCAAAATTCATGTGTTGCTCCAAGGACTTCCATTTTAGGGTATTTTCCTTATAAGTTGTTGTAATAACTCGATACCACCAAAAATAAGCACTACAAGATTGCATTTTCATTTTAGTTTGCCTTGCCATTGCATACCTAAAGAAAAATAAATAAAAACCCTGAAAGGCAGCCAACTCAAATATTACACACCTGGCTCCCATTTGTTATAAGATTATCACTAAAAACAAAGATTCTTGACTTTTACAGCCCTCAATTGTGTGGCTTCCTCAGCAATACTCCCTGTCTAACCTGGTACATGCTGCACCAAGAACAAAAGAAAGTCCTCAAAAAGATCTGTTATGATCTTCATATTAACGTCTCCCTCTCCTGGCCCCTGAACTCAATGACAGCATTTAAAACAAAGGTATAAAAAAGAAAATATGATAGAGAGGAACATGCTGGTTTTCTTCCATCCTCCCACCCACATTTAACGATAAAACTAAAATATGACAGAAACATTTCCCTTTGGCAGGAGAGTTTTGCTTTTCTTTTGGAGATACCAAGGCCCCATAAAAGAAAAACATTTCTCTCTTGAGTTCTTTCAGTTTTAAAAATGTTTAGGTTTTTTAAATATGCAATTTAAATAGGCAATCATGAAGAAAAACACAATAGAAGAGACTGCCAGAAGGCCTGCCTGCTGCCTAGGTGGGTCTACATTTAAACATCCCACTTCGCCGGGGCTCTAGATTGTAATTTCTAATTACAATAGTCTTGCCAGTTTCACTGGCCTGTGAAAAAAGTAAACACAGAGAACAGAAGCCTAAGTATGATATTCCATTCAGAAAGACTTCAAGATCATTAAGACAAAGCCTCTGGCTCTGAGTCTGACTGCTTCTTAGGTGTCCTAGATATTGAATATTATGCTATCATTTCTTTCCTTGGAGGTGCAGATTTGAATAAAAACCTTCCTCATTTAAAAGCATCTACATGAATGGAAATCTTTCCTAAGAGGCAATTCAATGACACAATTCATGTACAGCTATTATGTCTTTTAAAGTCCTTTAAAAAAAATCAATCCATTGTAATTACATATAGAGGACTACAATATTCAGTCCTTCTATTGTACATGCATTGTACAAGTATACTCAGGTATTACAATGGACCCCCCCAAATTCACAGGGATTATGTTCCTAGAACACTCACAAACTGTGAAAAACTGCAAATTTCAGATATGGTCAGAAAAATGTCTATTTTTATAGTTTAAACCCTAAATATACTATGTCTCCTGAAGTTATGTAACTTAGTTTAATAAAATACTGTATTAATAAAGCCTCAGAAGGTGCAGAGCATTTTGGTGGCATCTTAGGGATCTTAGCACTTGTAAGAGCAAACTCCAAGGACACTGGAGATGCCTACAGTGGTACCACAGCCTGTTAGTGTGCAGAAAACCTGGTGCATCTGCCATGTCACAGGGCAGCAGAAAATCAGCACCAAGGAGAACTGAAAATTGCTCTAGGACTGGCTACTTGCAAACCTGCCCAAAAAAAAAAACAAAAAAAACCACAAAAAAACAATTGCAGAGGATCAAACTCTGAACGGTGAATTTCTGGGGGTATATAGTACCAATCACCTCATACTTCCTGGACAAAACTCTTGGTAATGGATCAAATAACCCAAACCAGGTGTAGGGTATTTTCTTTTCCTTCATTTCTCTCAGGTATTCTAGATATACACTGTTCCTGAACTGTCTACCTTTAGTATAAGTAAGAATTGCTGTTACTAATTATGAATACTTCAATCACGATGCAGGGAAAACTAAGAAAATAAGCTGAGTGGATCAACACTAAGTGGTTGTCTATAGAAATATGATGACTGGAAACATAAGAGAACTTCTAACAGTGGGAATGGGAGAACTGAAAGCATGAAAATATGTGAAGGTAGAGGTGTCTTCTATGGGAGTTAGTTTTCAAAGAAAGGTTAGAGACCACTGTGAATAGATATGCTCGTGAGACAACCTAGGTTTGCATGGATATGAAATTAAGAAACAGAATTTAAGAAATAGTTGGACCAGTAGGAGGCAAGGATTGCCTGCTAGTGATTGGAGTTTGTCCCTGACAAAATCTGGCCAGTGTGGCTGGAGATAGAATCTCTCCTCTCACTAAACTTCTCCCTCCAACTTCTCACTAAACCACTGAGGTTGATAAACATAATTCCTTTTTTATCGCCCCAGCAATGACCTCAATAACCCTGCAAGATCAAGAAGACAGCTTGATTGGACCAAGGCATGGTAATTCTTGAACAATTATTATTTGTGAAATCCAGAAGAGACAGTAGTTCTCAGGAAAACACTGTTTGAAAAAAGTATACATCTATGTTGTGGTTTTTAATAATATTTATAAAAATATAAAATCAAAATAAAGAAATTGATTACTTAGTAAATTATAACATTCATTGAAAACTTGTAGTATTTAATATTGCCAAACGTGCAATGAAAGACATATTCTCATTCACTAATCTTGTTGACAACTTGTCAATATGCACAAATAGTTCTCCAAATTTTGATAGTAGTAATGCTTAAGAAATTGTCTTAAGAATTAAAGGCAAAATAAAATGTATGTGTGACTATTATACTGTAATTTATTATAAAGTTGAATTATAATGTGGTTCCTTTGAGAGAAAACAGTAGCCTCCAATTATGTGTAGTTTTATTGTGTGCAAGTTCAGTTAGCCATGATCAATTGTGGTCCAAAAAGTAGTAAATAGAAAATTGTAATAATAAATAATTCATAAGTTTTAAGTAACTTTGATTACAGTATATCCATATGTGTGTGCAGTTTTGGTTGTTTTTTGTTTTGTTTTGTTTTGTTTTTTGAGATAGAGTCTCACTATGTAGTTCATGCTGGCCTCAAACTCAGGGCAATCCTCCTGCCTCACCATTCCAAGTGCTGGGATTACAGATATGCACCAAATGCCTAGCTCAATTGCAGTATATTTTAATAATAATTTTCTTTTATTATTAGGTGTTGTTAAATTTTACGGTGTCTAATTCATAAATAAAATCTTATAAGTAGTAGGTATGATAAAATATACAGTGAATATTTAAATTTTTTAAATGTTATTACAGTAAAAGACACATTGCCATTCATTCTTCTCAAAATGCTGCCCCTCTCTACAAACACACTTATCTCATCATTCTTGCCACTTTCTGAAGTAGTTCTGGAAGTTCTCTTTCCTAGGTATCTTAGTTGCACTTAGTTGCACTTTCATGGGTGCCTTCATATCCTGTGTAAATTTAAAACATCTTGACTTTGGTGAAGAGCCAGAGGGCACATGGTGCCAGAACTGGTAAATAATGATCTACACCATTTTTTAATGATCCTGCTTTCCAATGGATGGCACTTAGCAGCAGCATTTACTGTATTTTTTATTATGTCTAGCATAAACACTCACAAAAGAGGACTTCTACAACGTAGCAAGAAAATAGGATAAGCATGATGGTGGTGGAGTATTTTGAGAGAGATTAATATCAATGTGTCTTTTACTATAATTAATTAAATGTAAGTATTCACCATATTTTTAATCAGAGGTTATACATGTGTATATGTAGACATGGACATATAGATGATATAGATATATAGATATAGATATGAAATATATAGAATACATAAGTTTCAGGAAGGAATGGAGGTTTCAGAATATATCCTCCATGAATCTTCCACAAATCATCTTTTAACAAAACTTCTAATGTTTTTCAGAGTACTTTTAGGTTAAAAATGCTCCATGATTTTTTTTGTAAATGAAGTCAGTTTCTTTGGGAAGAGATTAGGGATCTTAATTTTATTGCTTGCTCTGCTCACAGGAAAAAGTTCATAGCCTAGGTTCTGGAGGTAGGAGTGGGAACAAAGACAAGCTGAACTCTGAGTGACATTCTAGTTCTAGAAGCTGAGCACATGAGGTTGGGAGGAACAATATTTGGTGGCTTCCCTCTCTTACCTGAATTACTTCTACCCTCCGCTTCTAGTGTAGGACTTTCTTCCTGGAAGAAGCAAGACCTAAGCTTGTTTCTTCCTGCCCCCAGCTACCTGTTGTTGAGGCTAAATGAGTGTGGTTACATGTAGCGGTTCCCTATTACTACCCACACCCACCTAATGGAAAGCAGCCAAGAATACTGGAGCTCTGATAACCTTTTTGGTTCAATAGTTGTGGTTCCAAAATCTTCCTTTGAACTAGTTCCAAATGCTTCTGAACCATATGGTCAGACATAGTCACAGCAACAACCTCACTCTCGGCATTGATTTCTGTTTTAGTTTCTTTTTTTTTTTTTTTTTTTTTTTTTGGTACTGGGGATTGAACTCAGGACCTTGCGCTTTTGAGGCAGGCACTGGAACCACTGAGCTAAAACCCCGGCCCTACTGTTTTAGTTTCTTTCCCATCACTGGTCACTGACACTCATATCGCTTTAGGTTTATTTTGGCTCACAGGTTTAGTCCATAGTCAGCTGGCTCCAAGACAAAACAGGCATGGTAGAAGAAAAGCTATTCAACCCATGACAAGCAGGAAGCAGAGAAAGGGAGGAGCCAGGAACAAGAATACACCCTTCAAAGTAATGCTCCTAGTGACAAGCTCCTTTTAAGAAGATCGCATTTCTTAACATGAGATTTCTATGGGACATTTTAAATCTGAACCACATTGTTAACCATGTTTATTATGTTTTGTTTTCATGATAATATCCTGTATCACTTGCTACTTGGTCATCCAAAGCTTTCTCTTCTATAGATAATTTATTACAGGTAATGATTTAGCATCTAATTTACCAATGCTTTCATAGAAAATTTTTCCTTCACCTTTGGAAACAGTCATTAATGTCTTTTATCTAATCAAATCAAAGACCAGAATCTCAGAGCCAATTTTAACACATTTCTAAATATCTACTCCTCTGGATCATTGTAGTCTATTAGAAATACAAAGTGAATGCAAACTCACACCACTGAGAAGCCACATTAAAAATTTTTAAAGGTGAAATATTAATTGATTAACTAATATGAATGTATTTTATTCAAATTAGTATACCAAAATATTATCATTTCAACATGTATTCAATAAAAAATCACTGCTGAGCTACTTTCTTTTTTTTTTTTTTACTGTCTTTGGAATCTGGTGTGCATTTTGTAGATACAGTAATCTCATTTCTGAACAATTGCATTCCAAGTCTTCTATTCAGTATTCCTTACATTAATAATTTCTATATCTATCAGGGTATGATTAGAGAAGCAGAATAACATAAAAGATATAAATCAGGGATTTTATATATGGACTAAGCCTTACACAATTATGGAAATTGAAATAAAGATGTATGCATTGCTGTTAGTCTCTGCAAGTAGTCTGGAGAATGAAACCGTTAGGTGTCAACCAGACAAGCAGGATAAAACTGGATGTCGAATACCCCAGATAAGTTACCTACTCCCATCACTGGGAATCCACATCATTCTTTCTGCACATTAATCTACTGCAGCAGTAACAAGCACTAGAATATTCAGCCCTTCTCCCAGGGCTGCACACTTACTTGGCCCAGGTCTTTCCAAAGCTGGAAAGAATCTTTATGATAGTCCCCCTGTCAAAAATGCGACCGTAGGTCAGTGACAACTGTGTAATATATTAATGAATGGTCCTTTAGACAAATCTGAGCATTAAAAAATACGGTAGCTTCCTCTCAAATTCATACAGATTGTGTTTGTAACCAATATGAATCCCGAAAAATAGGATATGAAAATTTGGAAAACAATTCTAGCCACACGGAGTAATAAACCATTATAAACATGTTACATTAAAAATTACAAACAACAGGCGCCTTGCTCCCTCTGGTTTGCCCCGCTCACTTGCATCCAGGAGACGGTGAGGCCCCCACGGGCAGGTCCACCAGTCGCCAGTTTGGTCTTGCGGTCAGAAGCAGGTGGCTTTGCCATGCTCTGTCCAGCTTGCCCCACCCACTTGCATCCAGGAGACCCTGAGGAACAACCCCCCCCCCACAGGCCCACCAGCCACCAGTTTGGCAAAGTGAGCACCTGTAACAGCAGCCAAACTCCCCCCCACCTCTGGCCTCTTGACAGCTACCTGGTTCCACATTACAGAGGCACAGGGGAACATAAAGGCCATTGTCCTTAGTTGCAGAAGTGAACAACAGAGAGAGGGCCTCTCTCAAGCTCCCTGATGAAAACTGAAGCCCACTGGAAAAGTGAAGTGAATCTCTGCAATATCCGCACACCAGACCAACCTATTTGGTAAGTTGAAGGGATCATCACCTCTTGTTTGAACCTGGACTATTTTCAGGGGAAAGACAGCTGGAACCTGTAATAGAAACTTGCAGAGTTCAACCCTGCAGGAGGACAGGGAGCTCAATTTGGGACTTGCAGCCAGAAATCTGCCTGAATCTCATGGGTCTGTGACTGGCTTACTGGGACTCATTGACTTATAACTGACAGTATGAAAAATAAAAATGAGAAGGCATTTAAGCAAGTCACAAACTCAGACTTCCACCCCACAAAAGGCAATTTCTGGGGAAAAGGAGGTGGGAGTGTCTGATAATCAACCACCTAGACACCCTGAATTGATAGCACAGAAAGTAAGAAAACAGAAGAATGAGGCTCTAGAAAACTTCAAAGCAGAAATAATCTCCCAGATAACTACAGAGGTGGTGACCACAGTGAAATACATAATTAGAGGCTCTAGAACAGAAACAGATAAAACAACAAAAAAAGATGAGTTCAGAAACATGCTGGAAGCCATGAATGCCCAGCATAAGAAAGAAATGGAAATCATGATTGCCCAAAATAAGAAAGAAATGGAATCCGTGAAACAGATTCAAACAGATATTCAGGAGATGAAAAACTCCATTGAAAGCATGCAGAGCAGATTAAGGGAATCTGAAGATAGAATATCAGATATAGAAGACAGGATTGCAGTTAAGGACCATGAAAACAGAGATTTCTTAAGAATAGTAAGAGACCACAAAAAATTGATCCAGCAGCTTCTAGAGGATGCAAGGAAGAATAACATAAGACTGATAGGAGTCCACAAAAGAACAGGAGAAAATACAATTGACATAAAAAAAAAAAAAACTGTTCACACAAGTAATAGTAGAAAACTTCCCAGACAGAGCTGGAGAATTGGACATACAGAGAAGTGAGGCATATAGAACTCCAGAAAGCCATAATCAAAAAAATCTACACCTAGACAAATAATAATCAAGATCCCAGAAACCCAACAAAAGAACAAAATCCTATAGGTAGTTAGAGAAAAGAAACAAATCACCTATAAAGAAAACCCATTAGAATCACAGCAGATTTTTCAACACAAACCCTCAAATCAAGGAAAGCCTGGAGTGAAGTATTTCAAGCCCTAAAAGAAAATAACTTCCAACCTAGACTGTTTTATCCTGCAAAATTATCGTTCAAAATAGATGGGGAAATTAGAAACTTTCACAACAAAGAACACGTGAGAAATTTCATGAACACCAAACCAGCACTCCAAACAATCCTAAGCAATATCCTAGGAAAAGACAATGAAGGTCACAACTCCATGAGGCCCAACAGAGAGAAACCACCAGCCAAGGTAAGAAAAATGGGGGGGGGGGGACCCAAGAAATAAAAGAGCCCAAAATAGTAAAACATCATGACAAGGATGAGTCAATATCTATCAGTTATAAATATCAATGTTAAGAGTCTCAGTTCACCAATCAAAAGAAATAGAAGGGATAAGGAAGTAAAATCCAACAATATGCTGTATACAAGATACAAAACTAACTCAAAAAGAAATACATAGACCTAAAGTAAAAGGATGGAAAACAGTTCTTTATGCCACAGGAACCCAGAAAAAAAAGCAAGGGTAGCAATCTTATTTGCAGACCAAGTAGATTTCAAACCAAAATGAATTAAGAGAGACAAAGATGGTCACTACATCCTTGTAAAGGGAACAGTCCAAGAGGAAGAGATGATAATCATAAATATATATGCACCAAATATGAATGCCCATATATACAAAACAAATATAAATGGATATGAAAAACCAAATAAGCTCTAATACAATTTTAGTGGGGATCTCAATACCCCATTATCACAATTAGACAAATCATCTAGACAAAAATTAACAACAAAATTGTAGAACTAAACCAAGCTATTGAACAAATGGTCTTAATAGATATTTACAGAGTCTTCCAGCCCACAAAATCAGAATACACATTCTTTTTGGCTACAAATGGGTCATTCTCAAAAATAAACCACATGCTAGCTCATAGAACTTGTCTAAGTAAATGTAAAAGAATTGAAGTTACTCCCTGTATATTATCAAACCATAGTCCAATAAAATTGGAGATCAATGACATAAGAAACAGCAAGACTCCCACAAACACATGGAAATTAAATAACACCCTCCTGAACAACCAATGGGTCACAGAGGAAATTAAAGAAGAAATTAGACAGTTTCCACAAGTAAATGAATATGCCAGTACAACATATAGGAATCTGTGGGACACAATGAAAGCAGTTCTACATGGGAAATTCATAGCACTCAATGCCTATATTAGGAAAACAGAGAGAACTGACATAAATAACCCAATGCAGAACCTAAAGCTCCTAGAAAGAGAAGAGAATAACAAACCCAAAACTTGTACAAGAGAAAATTATAAAGATCAGAGCACAAATGAGTGCAATCAAGACTAAGAGAATGATAGAAAAAATTAATGAATCAAAGAGTTGGTTTTTTGAAAAAATAAATAAAATCGATAAGCCCTTAACCAAACTTATCAGAAAAAGGAAAGAAAAGGCTCAAATCCATGCAATCAAGAATAAAAAAGGTGAAGTCACAACAGATCCAACAGAAATCCAAAGCATCATCAATACCTACTTTGAGAACCTATACTCTAATGAAATGGAAAACACAGAAGAAATAGACAGATTCCTAGATACATATGAATTACCAAAGTTAAATGAAGAAGATATAGAAATTCTAAACACTCCAATTACAATGAGTGAAACTGAAAATGTAATAAAAAATTTACCAACAAAGAAAAGCCCAAGTCCTGAAGGCTTCACTGCTGAATTCTACAAGACATTTAAAGAAGAACTATCGCCATTACTCTTTAAACTCAAAAAGGAAATTGTAAAGGAAGCAAAGCTTCCAAATTCTTTCCTGGAAGCAAGTATTACTTTGTTTCCAAAACCAGGGAAAGACACAACACAAAAAGAGAACTACAGGCCAATCTCCCTAATGAATATTGATGCAAAAATCCTCAACAAGATACTAGCAAACAGAATATTGAGGTCAGCAGGAAGATCATACACCCTGACCAAGTCAGATTTATCCCAGGGACTCAAGGATGGTTCAACATTTGTAAATCAATAAATGTAATTCACTATATTAACAGAGTCAAGGACAAAAACCATATGATCATCTCAATCTATGCAGAAAGGGCATTCGACAAAATCCAGCACCCATTCATGATAAAAATGTTACAGAAAATTGGAATATAAGTTCTTCATCTCAACTTTATTGAACCTATGTATGAAAAACCTACAGCCAACATCATACTAAATGGTCAAAAAATGAAAACTTTCACGCTAAAATCAGGAAGAAGACAAGGATGTCCACTATCACCTCTCCTCTTCAACATAGTTTTGAAAACATTAGCCATGGCAATTAGGAAAGAGAAAGAAAAAAAAGAAATAAAAATAGGAAAGGAAGAAGTTAAACTGTCATTATTTGCAGATGATATGATGCTTTATACAGAAGACCCAAAATACTCTGCCAAAAGACTTCTGACTTAGTTGGCAGATTCATTAGAGTAGCTGGATATAAGGTCAACACTCAAAAAACAATACCTTTTTTATATACAAATAATAGACTCACTGAGAGAGAAATTAGGGAAACAATTCCTTTTAAAATAGCATCCAAAAAAATGAATATCTAGGAGACAATCTAACAAAGGAAGCAAAAGACCTCTACACTGAAAACTACAGCACTCTGAAAAACGAGATTGAGCAGGATATAAGAAAATGGAAAGGCATCCCTTGATCCTGGATAGGAAGAACCAATATAGTGAAAATGGCCATACATCCAAAACTATTATATAGGTTTAATGCAATCCTGATTGAAATTCCAACAATATATTTCACAGAACTAGAGAAAACAATCCAAAAATTCATTTGGAACCAGAAGAGACCTAGAATAGCAAAAGAAATTTTAGACAACAGAGATATAGTGGGGGGTATTTCAGTACCCAACTTGAAACTATGCTACAAAGCTAGAGTGATAAAAACAGAATGGTACTGGCAAAGAAACAGACCTGAGGATAAGTGGAATAGATCAGAAGATGCAGAAAAAACTACAGATATGCTCAGCCACCTCATCTTTGACAAAGGAGTCAATCATCCACATTAGAGGAAAGATAGCCTATTTAATAAATGGTGTTGGAAAAACTGGATTTCAACCTGCCAAATATTATAACTAGACCCATACCTATCACCATGCACTAAACTAAGATTAAAGTGGATTAAAGATTTAAATATCAAGACAGAAACACTAAATTTGCTAGAAGATAAGTTAGGTAGAACTCTTGAAGACACTGGCATAGGAAAAGACTTTATGAACAAAACCTCAGTGGCATGAGAACTTGCACAAAGAATCAGCAACTGGGATCTCATCTTATTAAAAAGCTTCTGCACTCAAGAGAAACCACCAACAGAGCTAAGAAACAACCTAAAATGTGGGAAAAAATTTTCAGCAACTGTACCTTAGACAAAGGACTACTATCTAGGATACATAAAGAACTGAAAAAATATCAGACCCCTCAAATTCAAAGACCCAATTCAAAAATGGGGATCTGAAGTGAACAGACATTTCTCAAAGAAGTAATAGCAGCAAATAAATATATGAAAAAATCTTCAACATCACTGGTTATTCCAGAGATGCAGATGATAACAACACTGAGATTCCACCTCACCCCAGAAAGAATGGCTGCTATCAAGAAATCAACCAATAACAAATGCTGGCAAGGGTCTGGGGAGAAAGGAACCCTTCTCCATTGTTGGTGGGAGTGCAGACTGGTGCAACCACTGTGGAAATCAGTGTGGAGATACCTCAAAGAACTAGTGCTAGAGGTCCCATTTGACCCTGGTATTCCTCTGCTGGGTATCTTCCCCAAAGAATTAAAAGAATCATACCACAGTGATATATATGCACCCATGTTTATAGCAGCACAGTTTGTAATAGCTAAAGCTTGGAAACAGCCCAAGTACCCATCAACTGGAAAGTGGATAAAGAAGATGTGATTTTTTTTTAAATGGAATACTACTCAACCATAAAGAACCAGAAACTATAGACATTTATAGCTAAATGGATGCATATTGAGGCCATCCTCTTAAGTGAAATAAATAGGACACAATTGTGTAAATACTGAATAGTTTCTCTAGTGTGAGAAACTGAAAGTGTAATTAAGGATACACATGGATGAAATTGCCTAATAACATATTTCTCGGATTGTGTTTCCATCGTGTGACACATAACTGTATCGCATTTTAAATTAGGGAGAAGCTTGGCTTATGTGGAGTCTGCTAGCTAACTGGGGTTTTTTTTCCAGACCACTATTTGTTCCATTTTGGTTTTGGGGATCTTTCTGAAACAAATCACATCCTCTGGTGTCTTGTTGTTACTTGGGGTGTTTTTTTAAGTTATATGGAAAAATATTTAAGTCCTTTTCAGTTTTGTTGTGGTTGAGTTCTACTATTTTTTTTTTTGATACCGGAGATCAAACTTGGGTCCTTGTGCTTGGGCAGTAGGCAGTGAAACCACTGAGCTAAATCCCCTGCCCAAGCTCTACTATATTTGAATATTATTATAATTTTTCCCTTGCATTGTTCTTCTTTGAATGGTTTTAATTTCTGTATGTGTGTGTGTTTGATAATAAACTTATTTTTAAATTCAAAAAAATTACAAATAAATTGCAGAAGAAACATTATGTGAACTATCACAGGAAAGGTTAGTACCCATAATGTGGAGGTTCTCTCACTGGTCATTTATAAAATAATATTAATGAAAAATGGGCAATATGAAAAATGATTATTCTCAAAAGGAAACAGAGGGATTTGAAAATCTTAAAAATTGAGACTTATTTTTAAGCAAAAATGCAACTAAAATATATAGCTAAAATTATATCGTTTTTATGATACAGTGCTTGAATATATATGCTGCGAGCATAAAATTTGATGTTAATTATGAGGAAAGATAATCTGGAAATATTTCAAAAACACACGAAGTGATAAAGCCAGGTTCACTACTATGTATACAGTGTATAATTCCATTTTTAAAAATAAACACTTTAGCATATTCCTTCACTTGAAAAATAAATATTGGGGAGGGAGTATTTTAAGACATTAAGAGATATTTTAAGTTATTTTTAATTAATTAATTAGACTTCCTATATTATTCAGGTTTGCTGATGCCAGGATATAATACCTGACACCCACAACTTAAAGGGAGAAGGGTTTAATTTCACTCTTTTGAGGATACTCAACTCACAATCAACTGGCTGCAAGTTATAAACATCATGGTCAAAGAGCCTGGCAGAGCAAGGTTGCACAGTTCATGGCAGCCAGGAGACATAACAAGAACAGTGTCAGAGAAGTAGGTGTGAGAGACCATATATAGCATCAAAGGCCATGTCTCTGTGATTCACCTAGACACACACAGAAATGTGATTTAACCTTGGCAGCTTCTAAGCTAGTCAAGTTGACATGATGAAGCTGTACCATCACAGTAAAAAGTTAGTAATTCCACCAATATATCCTATGTACAACACAGAATACAATATTCTCATTCCCAAAGTCTCAACACTTCTAGCATGTTAAAAAGTCCAAGTCAAAATCTCTTCTGAAACTCAAGGTTAACCTCTTAGCTCTGGAATGCTAAAAAAAGTAAAAATTAAAATAAAGCAAAATTAAAACTAATTATATAATCTCAAGATACAGATACAGTGGAATAGTAAACATTCCCATATTTTCATTTCAAAAAGTGAAGTATAGGTGGATGGAAAGGAATCATACGAAAGCAAGTTTAAAATCCAAAAGAGTTAATGCAAAATCCTGTAGCTCCATGTCCAGATCTGGGGCATATTATAATGAGATGTGTGTTCCAGAGAGCTTGGGAAGCCCTGCCTCTAAGGAGTTCCTTTTTGCAGCCCATGTGACCTCACTCAGGCTGGTTTCCCTCACTGCCTTCAGCTTCCCTGGGTAAATTCTCTAAAATTTCTGCATCTCAAACTTCCTGTATCCACTGCACTTTTGGCTTCATTGCTACAGTTTCATGAACTGTCCTTTCAGGGGCATATTTTTTTTTGCCTCTCAGGCCTTCCTTTGATAGAAGAGCAGAAGCCTTTAGAACTGGCACTATCTGCATGACATGAAGATGTAACATCTGCTTGAGAAGTAAGGTGGGTCCCTTTGGAGTGAATGGATCACTAAATTGGAAGAAACACTTCACTAGTTGGCATTGAATCAACAGGGAGGCCTGGAGTTCTCTTCTGAAAGCCAATTCTTTCAACGAGTTGGTCATTTTACACCCTTGAATCTGTGATGGGAAGGAGGTATCTGCATAACTCCTTGGATGTCCTGTAGTCAACATTCCTATTTTCCCCAAGCAAAGTATTTGTCTTTTTTTAAATAAAGCGAATCATTTTGGTGTACAAACCTCCCCTGGTCCTAACTTTACACATGGTTTCTTGTGGCCCAATATACGTTGTTCAGTTTTTTGTATTCTACTTTTGGCCTCCCCAATGCTTACTATAAATTTGTCTGAAAATAGCCAAGGGTATTCATATCAGAGTCTGAGTGTTAGTATGCCTTGAAACTTTCTCAGCTAGATCAGTTCATAGATCTTAGGAGCAAATTTTCTGCAAAGTCTCAGGTCATGAACAAAATATAGGCTTTGTTTTGACAGAATATAAATGGTATGGGTCAATCATATGATCATCTCAATAGATGCAGAAAAAGCATTCAACAAAATCTAACATGCATTTATGAAGAAACCCCTACAAAAAATCAGAATAGACGGTCTCTACCTCAATCTGATAAAAGCCATCTATGAAAAACCAACAGCCAGTATCACACTAAAAATGATCAAAAACTGAAATCCTTCACACTAAAATCAGGAACAAGATAAGGATGTCCAATATCACCTCCCTTTTCAATATAGTTTTGGAAACATTAGCCACAGCAATTAGACAAGAGAAAGAAATAAAAGGAATAAAGACAGGGAACGAAGAAGTCAAATTGTCATTATTTGCAGATGACATGGTACTGTATATAGAAGACCCCAATAACTCCACCAAAAGTCTTCTAGACTTAATAACCAAATTCAGTAAAGTAGCTGGGTACAAGGTCAACACACAAAAATCGATAGCTTTTCTGGACACAAAAAACAGACTCACTGAGAAAGAAATGGGGCAATCAATTCCTTTCACAATAGCATCCAAAAAATTGAAACACCTAGGAATCAACCTAACAAAAGAAATCAAAGACCTCTACTCTCAAAACTATAGCACTCTGAAAAAAGAGAATGAAGACAATATCAGAAAATGGAAAAACATCACTTGCTCCTGGGTAGGAAGAATTAACATAGTGAAAATGGCCATACTTCCCAAACTGCTATATAGATTCAATGCAATCCCAATTGAAATCCCAGCAGTATACTTCACAGACCTGGAGAAAACAATCCAAAAATTCATTTGGAACAAGATGAGACCTAGAATACCAAAAGCAATTCCAGGCAACAGAAACATGGCAGGGGGTATTACAATGCCCACCTGAAACTATGTTACAAAGCTACTGTGGAAAAAAAAATGGTACTGGCAAAGAAATAGACCTGAGGACCAGTGGAACAGATTAAAAGATGCAAAAATAACTCCAGACACACTCAGCCACCTCATCTTTGACAAAGGAGACAAACACCCTTACTGAATGAAAAATAGCCTCTTTAATAAATGGTGCTGGAAAAACTGGGTTTCAACTTGCCAAAGATTAAAACTAGACCTATTTCTCTCACCATGCACTAAACTAAAACCAAAATGGTTTAAAGATCTAACTACTAAAACAGAAACACTCAATTGGCTGGAAAAGAGGTTAGGTAGAACTCTTGAAGACATTAGTATAGGAAAAGATTTTATGAACAAAACCTCAGTTGTCTGTGAACTAGCACCAACAATCAACAAGTGGAATCTCTTCTTATTAAAAAGCTTCTGCACAGCAAGAGAAACCACCCACAGTGTGAAGAGACAAGCCACTTTATGGGGAAAAATTTTCACCAGCTGTCTCTCAGACAAAGGTCTACTATCTAGAATCTATAAAGAACTTTAAAAAAATCAGACCTCCCAAATTTAAAGACCCAATCCAAAAATGGGCATCTGAAATGAACAGACATTTCTCAGACAAAGAAGTAGAAATAGCAAATAAACATATGAAAATATGTTCAACATCACTGATCATTCGAGAGAGGCAAATAGATACATCCCTGAGATTCTACCTGACCCCAGAAAGAATGACTGCTATGATGAAATCAACCAGTAACAAATGCTGACAGGGCTATGGGGAAAGAGGAACCCTACTCCACTGCTGGTGGGAGTGTAGACTGGTGCAACCACTGTGGAAATTAATATGGAGATACCTCAAAGAACTAGGACTGGAAGTCCCATTTGACCCAGCTCTTCCCCTGCTGGGTGTCTTCCCCAAAGAATTAAAAGAATCACACCACAGTGATATATGTGCACTCATGTTCATAGCAGCACAGTTTGTGATAGCTAAAACTTGGAAGCAAACCAATTAGCCATCAATTGGAGACTGGATAAAGAAAATTTGTTATTTTTTTGTAAACTGGAGTATTAGTCATAAAGAATGAGAAACTAGAGACATTAATAGCTAAATGGATGCACACTGAGGTGATACTCAAGAGAAATAAATAGGACACAAGTGTAAATACCGAATAGTTTCTCTAGTGTGAGAAACTGAGAGTGTAAATAAGGACTAAGAGATATAATGGATAATGTGAAATAGGAAGAAAGGGTGCAAAGGGCAGGAGGTAGTGGGGGGAGTAGGGGAAGGAAAGAAGGGAATGGAATTAATATGAGAAAAAGAAAAAATGGAAACAAAGTCTTTGTAGATAGGGAGGGGTGAAGGAGTTGAAGGGAGAGCAGGGGAATGTAGAGAAAATAAGAACCAAAATGGGTTATGTGAAGGTGCAAATTTCCAATGATGAATGTCATTATATTGTATACCTTAAATGTACCAATAAAATTTATTCTTTTTTTTTTTTTGGTACTGGGGATCGAACTCAGGTCCTTGCACTTGGGAGGCAGAATGTGGAAATACTGAGCTAAATCCCTGGCCCTGTACCAATAAAATTTATTAAAAATAAAAAATAAAAGGGATGGCTCTTGGTGCAACTCTCAAAATATCCCTTGCACTCGGCTGAAAACTCTAGAGCCTGACCTTTTCTGTCAGCATTTTTCTTCTACCCTTCAACCAAAATTACTCCTCAGGATATTATAGCACCCCAAGGCTTCTCTTGACCACATCTTCAATCCTTTCCAAAATTCTCCTTCAAATAAATTCCAAAATCTTCTGAACTGCATGTTAGATACAGTCACTCCAATGACCCCACTTCTCCAGAATCAATTTTCTGTTTTAGTCACTTTTCTTTTACTGGGAAAAAAAATCCTACTCATCTTATACCCTCAAACTAAGGAGATAAAGTTTATTTTGATTCACTATTTCAGAGAGTTCAGGTCATATTCCTAGTCATCCACCTGTACCTAAGACCCAGCTCCTACTGGCATATTCAGCTAGAATCTCACTAATGAATCAACTCACTGGAGAGTATAGCACCTGTTAACCAACCACATTCCAAAAGGTGCATTTCTTAACAGATGAGAATTTGGGAGGACATTTTCAGTTTAAACCATAGCATTTTCTTCTTTTGTTTTACATTTTGAAATTTCTGTGTTACATTCACTAAATTCTGAAAACTAATCACACATTAAAAAAGCATTTAACGGCATTTTTCTTAAGCTGTTTGATGTATTTTTCATATTGTTACAACCACTTCTGACATTTAATGAATCAGTCTTTTAACTGTTTTAAACATTTTTATGAAAATCTGATAATTTGTCCTTTTCCCACATTAATTTAGTGCTTGCCAATTCTTTCTTATGTATTGAACTACAAATATTCACTTGTAAAACTACATAAATATTACATACTTCTCAATATTAGTTAAAATAATATATTGCTTAAATTTAATTTAATATCTTAAATTTTACTGAAAAATAGAAGAGGAAATAGTTATGTTAAGTATTTTAAAAAATAGTCCATAGTCTTATATATGAGTAAATACCTTAATTATAGTCATATAGCAGTAAGCTGAGTGGTTTAAAATAACAGGAAAAATAAAGAGGAATGCAAATTTACAGGTTCAGAGAAATAGACTATTTTGACCTCCCACATTACTTTATTCAGTCTTTGCCTCCTAGTTTTGCCTAGTTTATTACTATGTCATACAATTTCATCATAGTCCAAATGTGACCTTTGTCTTTCTCACAAGATAATCTTGTATTAGACAATCTAGTTATTGAATGTTTTCATTTAAAAAAATCTTTTAATTCCACCTCACCCCAGAAAGAATGTCTGCTATGAAGAATGCAACCAATTTGATCATAGTTTTGTCCCATCTCATACTCACCTTGTTATTTCCCTTGGATCAATAGTACCTAAGCAACTCTACTCGTAATCTTACTAGTTGACTATAGTTTTGTCCCACATTGACCTGCCTCACCTTGAGGCTTTGCTCCATAAAAATACCCTGGGAAACAGGGTTCTGGGTAACCTACTTTCTGGTCCCCCTTCTCTCTCTCTTAGACAGAAGCTATCTTTCCCTCAATAAATTTTTCTACTCTTAAAAAAAAAAGAATGCAACGAATAACAAATGCAAGGTTTTGGGGGAAAAGAAACCCTTCTCCACTATTGTTGGGAGTGTAGACTGGTGGAACCACTGTGGAAATCAGTGTGGAGATTCCTCAAAAAGTTAGGCCTAGAAGTCCCATTTGATCCAGCTATTCCCCTGCTGGGTATCTTCCCAAAAGAATTAACAGAATCCTACCACAGCAATATATGCATACCCATGTTTATAGCGGCACAGTTTGCAATAGCTAAAGCTTGGAAAAGCCCAAATGCCCATCAACTGGTGACTGGATAAAGAAGATATATTTTGTTTACTGAAATGAAGTACTCCTCAGCCATAAAGAATGATAAATTAGAGACATTTATAGCTAAATGGATGCACACTGAAGCCAGACTTTAAGTGAAATAAATAGGACACACGTGTAAATATCAAATAGTTTCTCTGGTGTGAGAAGTTGAAAGTGTAAATGAGGACCAAAATGTATACTAGATAATGTGAAATAGGAAGAAAATGTCCAAAGGGGAAGGGGAAGTGGAAGTGTAGGGGCAGGGTAGGGTAGGGGAAAGGAAAGAAGGGAAACGAAAAAATATGAAAAAAGGAAAAAAACAAAAACAAAATCCTTTAATCTGGAATATATATATATATATATATACATATATATATATATACACATTTTTTTCTTTTCTTAAACTGATGGTTACTAGTTTAGAAATCAGAGTATTTAATGAAAGAAAAATCTTGCTCAACTGATAAAGCTTTTTCTTTTCTGCTTTGTTTTTTTTTTTTTCTTTTACTTTTTCATTTTTTCTTACCTTCTCTGATGCTGGGGATTGAATCCAAGTTTTTGTGCACCCTATAATTTTTATAAAAAAAGGAAAGGGTTTGATTGACAGAGGATTTGTTTTGGCAACCCATGTCTTTTTTATTCAAAACATGCATAGACCATTTTCCGAGCATTTCTTGATCAGCGTTATCCTTTATATCAAACTGATGTGAGTAAGAAAGATTTTCACAACATTTACACATAAACTAAATGCTGCATCCTCTCATCCTGGCATCACTGTGATGTGTTTCCCACCGGAAATTAAAAGGTGCACTCTAAAGTTGCTCATCGAAAAACAACACCCATGCTTACTATGAAAAGCAAACTTAAATTTTGATCTTTCAGATAATCTAAAAGACAGATCGGAGTTCCACAAGGACTATTTCCCCAGCTAAGTTTACTTACTGTTAAGATAGGCCATGAAGGGAAAGATAATAGCAGGTATGAGAGTAGAAATTGTGAGCTCAGTTATTTGTCAGGGGGCCAGGGAGAAGGTCTACAGTTAGTACAAAACACAGGCAATTGGTTCATATTGTAGACAGTATGAAAGAGAACCACATAAGAAAACATTCTAATCAGTGGAGAATTTCAACAAAACCCTGCATGATGTGATCAATTTGTGCTCCCTGCTGTATTGTCTTTGGTGAAGGAAGAGGCTCATGTTGCTGACATCAATGGATGCTTTCTATTATGTATTCCTATAGGATTCTGACATGTGTGTGGGCTCTTGGTACTTACTACTTTCCTTGTGATTACCTGGAAAAAACAGACAGGAAAATTAACAATGTTGGCGAAATTATCTTTTCTTATATCTTTAATAGCAAGTAAGACAATCTAGTTCTCCATATTTTCTTCTTTAAATTTGTATTAATATAAGGAATATGTAAATTGAAATTCTTGAGATTTTTCCCCTATCTTTAATGAATGAGTAGACTGCTGTTGAAGATGGGAAGATTATGATCCCCATTTTTCTGTAAGGGAAGCAATTGGAAAAATTATTAGGTAGTACTGTATGGAAACACAGAAAAACCCTTTTGAAATTGCCATTTAACTTTCAAAGATATATTGTAATAAATAGATGATACAATCCTACAAATAAATACCAATTTATAGGTAAAGAAATTATGCTTAAAGAGATAAACTTGCTCAAGGTGGTTGCAATAACATTTCTTTTATGATATATTTGGCTATCTTGGTTTATATATTTCCATCATAGTCTGTGAACACCAAAGTGGAGTCTTCTTTATAATTTTGTAATGAAACAGTTATATGTAGTTGAGAATTTTATGAATCCTAAAATACTATGGTGGTCTGTTACTAAAATTTTAAGAAAATGTAAGTGTAAGAATTTTAACATTTCTCAGTTATTGTGAAATATATCTACCCTACACTCAATAGTATAATTGCTTTGCCTCACTCTTGCAATATTTTAAAAAATGTATTCCTGACACATAGAAATCAACAAGATGTAGTCTCACATACATTGCATTATATTTTCACTATTCTTTCATTCTATGAACACAAAGATCAGCGAGGGCCTTCTAAGTTGCCTTTACTCTGAACTACATATAGTATTTGCAATAAACACTCATATTTGAAAGTCTCCCTTCTGCTTACATCTTCCCTTGCTACTTCATTTTGTTGAATGTCTTCTAGAAATACTACTTTTTAGGTCATAATTATGCTTAAATATTTTTAATATTTTCTCTCTGTCCAAGTCGTGTATTTCCCACTTGTGTATTCCTTGTAGACTGTATTTTTCCCTAGCCTACCAGAAAATTTGTCCTCACTGTTTTAAACAATTCTGTTTGTCAAATTGATCTAGTCAAAATTCCCTGGACGCATCTCTCCTTTTCGTGCATATGTATATTGTATTCTCTCATCTTGAATGCCCTTCCATATCCTGCATTAAGCCTTATCAGTCATTATTACCGACTAACCGTCATAGGAATATCTGAGTTAACAAATTGGCTTTAACTAGAACACCATCTACATTCAACTGGTTGGGTCTTCCTGGGCCATGGCTTTGAAATTATTGCTATTGTCATACCCAGTGTGCCGGCAGCTGACCAAGAGACATGGCAATTTTCTGAAAGCCCAGAGGGAAAGACAGAATCACTGTCTTCGCAGTGTTCAGTCTGTGGACACATCCTGCTACAACATGTGAATTAAGTCAGATAAATGACAGTGAACTTTCACTCAACACTGCTGCAAAATAAATTTCCATTTTCCTAATATTTTAATGCTGAACACTACATAATCCAAACATGTCAGATTTTTTAATTGGCATTGATTATTTTCCATCATACATTATTTAGGATACTAAAATATATTAAATGAGTGAAGCTGGTTTAATAATGTAGTAGAATTAGTTGATACTTCTAGAGTCCTAGAGAAATTCAACTTTGCATGTTATAAACCTACCTCAACTAGAATAGAAGCTTGCTCAAGAGGAAACAGGAAAAATATTCCTAAAACATTTTCACATTAAAAAATAATTACTAAAAGTTTCAATACAACAGAGTTTGGGAAAGGTAAGTGTTTTTAGTAGCAAAATATTAATCGAAATTAATCAAATTTTATAGTCCAGAAATGGCATCTTTCAGTAATCCTGACAATTTGAGGTGACATCATTTTGAGGAGTAAATCATTTTTACACACAAGATAATTTTGATAATATATTTTTATTGTAATTGTCCTTTTATTTTTTTCAAAGCAATGGTAATGAGAAAAATCTACAGGTAATGATAGTAATGAATTTGGCTGCTTAATTACTGTCACAGGTATAAAATGATTTAAAATTAACAAATCTAGTTTTTGCTATTTTTAATGTCATTTTTAAAGAGGAAAGAAGAAAGAAAGGGAAAAGGAGTGAGATAAATGCAGGAGTCTAAAATGAAGGAAGATAATTTAAATACATACCATGCTTAAATATATTCTCTTAAGTGCGATGATCTAAAAATGTAAATAAACAATTGGTCAACTATTTGATTCATGCTGAGAGAGTATCTTAAATATAAATCAGTATTGAATAATTCACAGGTCTATGGAAGAATAAAAGTCTTCATGTGCCACATGAAAACAAGACCTCTGCTTCCTGCATATCTTTGGGCTTTGCACAGTGTTCAACTCAGAAGTAATGCACTCAAAACTGTTGTATGAATAAGGGAGCATTCCCACTATTTCATATAATATCTCATACAAATAAAAATGAGTAACTATGTTCAGATACTTAACAAAATTCCACAAATGTTTTTCTATAAAAATGATTAGTATTTTCCTTTCCTTTAATATTCACCAATATAGGAGACATGATCTTCATTTTTCTATCTATCTATCTATCTATCGATCGATCGATCGATCTATGTGTGTGTCTTTAAATACAAATGGCTTAATATTCAGAGAAGTCTTTCACAGTTTATCATATTTATATCACTTTTACTTTTGTCTCTCTTTGCAAGTATCCAAGAAAGAACACCTAGAAAGAAGACAGAAGATTGATAATTATGATTTCAATATGTAGTTACAAATACAATCGGAAATCTGCGATTTTTTTAATGTTAAACATTTCTGAGTTATTAACATAGGTGAAGAAGAGCTTCTGTGTACTAAGAGTTCTTATTGATTGAGATGCTGGAGATAGCAGGGAGTCAGAAAGGATGGGGAAAGTTTGATCAATGAGTTCTGAAATACAGTCATGTAAGAAAATAAATTCTTGCGTTATATTGCATACTAGTTTGACTACAAATAATAGTTAAATGTATATGTCCAAAAAAAGGGAAAGAAGGGTTTTGAAAGTTTTGATCACAAAAAATGCTGAATGTTTGAGAAGATAGATGTTTGTCCTTATGTGACCTTATGTATATGATTTTGTATATATAATCATATATATATATATATAATCATCACATGGTAGCCCATAAATAAATGCAATAATTACACACTCAATAAAAAAAAATTAACTCAGCAGACAAAAACATCTAACATGAAAAAGACACTTCTATAAAGAATCAGAACACTTCCAGAAATCACTCCCCATGGGTCATACTTATCCCAATTGGCTATGATTTGGATTATAAGCTTGTATGTAAACAGAATTGTTGAGCAAATGTATTTGTCAGTTTTACAATAATACATCAAAGTACCTGAGGCTGGTTAGTTTATAAATAAAAGACATTTATTGAATTTACAGTTTTAGTGGGTGTGGCGGTAATATTGGCTGGACTCAGGTGAGGAATTCATGACTGATGGCCTCATCAGGGAACATAAGGGACAGAAAGTGGCCCTGAGTGGGAGGGACAAGGGTTAGTGTTTGCATAACAACTCTCTTAGGAGAGCTAATTTGGGTTCACAAGAACTACCTTCATCAATTAGAAGGAAAATACCTCCAATGTCCTCTGGATCTCCCACGAAGCTCCTCTTCCTGAAGGGCACCCCAAATCTTAGCATCAGCATTCTGGGGACTGCGCTTCTACCATATGAACTCTGGAGGATGAATCACAGCCAGCCATAATGGTCTGAATATTTATGTACCTTGTATGGCTGCGGTTTCTTCACTTTCATTGATATATGGTATTCATTTGGAAGAATATGTCATGTAAATCATCTACTCAGTCCAGTGTTCATCAATGTTTGGGTTGTCTCATTTTATATTTAATAACACATACAATTATTCATATTTCATGTGTAATTTTGGGCTTTTATAAATGCCTGTTAATATTCTTTTCATCTTGTGGAGAACATACATCGGTGTGTCTTTGGGAGAGGAATTATTAAATCAGACAGTTCTATGTATGATCATCTTTAGTAGATTTAACCAAAAGCTTTCCAGACTGGTTTTGTCAAACTACATACTCACAGCAGAACAAGAGGGTTTGAGGCCCTTCAGAACTTGAACATTTTAATAAACTTTAATCTTGACCCTTAAACCTGCTATACCTAAAAATTGTTTAGCAAAATTTTAAGTTTATTCTCAAGTTATTTGGCTATCTGTGAGTTTTAAAATGTTTGATTAAAATGAAGCAGATATAATTATTTAAAATAGTAACAAAATGATTATCTTCATACTATTTATTTCTTCTCTGTGAAGTCTCTCTTTTCTCTTGCTATCTCTTACTCTCTCTGTTATACACACCACACACACGCACAAACATGCTCTTTTATCTAAATCTTGAGTATTCACCAAGAAAATAAGTCATTTTTAGTGTTCTACTAAAAACCCCCATGGTAGAACAGAAAACAATACATATTCATAAACAAACAAAATTAGAAGTCAGTGTTCTTAAAAAGGAGTGCTTGAAAAAATACCACAATTCTAAGCTTTACAGAACATATCATTGTACTCAGTGTAGGAGGTGAAGACAAGAGGCAATTTATTCTGCAGCTGGTTTCGAAATAAACACAGCAAAGAAAGATAAGGAGTGAAAGAGGGATAAATCCGCTGGTAGCAAACTTGATGGACAGACAGGCTGCCATTAACAATGCCGTTGCCTTTGTGAGTACAGAGTGATGTGGAGATACCCTGGCATTTATACTGTAGACATGGTCCTTAAAGATTTTACACCTCCAATTCCTCAGAATTATCAGCTATCTCCAGCCTGTCAGTCATCCAAGCAATCTTAGATTTTTAGCTTGCGGGCCAGGCAGATTATTGACAAAGCAATCCAGGGTGATGTAACACACCCTGACAAACAACAGTGAGGGGATTGTGTTTACCACTTTCTCTGCACCAATTCAGCTAAATTAATTCTTAACACTGCAAGTAAACTTTCTCTTGATAACCATTCACTCCCTACCAATGTTGTTTTGCTACACAGCACTGACTCTAGTAGAGGTGTAATAGAGCCTGATGCACCTAATTTAATCTGGTGGGGACTAATAGAAGCAAAGAAGATATCTGTCTACACAGCAAGAAGGCTAACAAGGGCATCTGTAAATAAAAAGCTCCGTGTTAGAACAGAGTTCAGGCTTTGATTTAAGTATACCAAAGTAGAAGATTTCTAAATTAGGTCTGCCATTGTGTCCTTAATTCACCTCTGGATATATAGAAATTGAGCTCCCACAACCCCTGGATTATGCCCTAAATCTAAAAATCAAAGATAACAAAACAATAGCCATGAAACAAATATAAAAACAAGAAAGATTAAACAAAATTTACCCTGAGTGCGTTTTTAGAAAATTGTATTTTTGTGCATAAGGAATTTTAGCTTTGATTACTAAATTCTCAAAACAGAAGCACAGAGATTTTGGAGAGAGTGAAAAATAATTTTTGAGGGGAAAACACTGATACACCCTTAATTTTCATTGTTATTTGTGGTTTTGGTCATGGCTAACCATCACAGCTAATGTGGGGGGCTATGTTAATTTTTAAAAGTATGCTGCATCTTAAATCACTTAGAGAACATAAGTGGCATGTGAGAGTCATTATGTTGAACTCATTTCTCTGGACTCACAGTTTGAATTTTTAAAGCTAATTTTCATACCATTAGACTAAAATTCACATGTTTTTCGTAGAGAATTCTAATGCTGTCATATTATGTGAAATGTATTTCAAGAGCTTTTGAAATATCCTTAGATGTATATTTATTTACAAAATTGCCTAAATTTCATAAAATAAGAACATTGGTTTATATCAAATCTAAAATTTAAGCATAAATTGTATAAATGGTGAATTCTGATAAAACACATTAACTTTTTCATTAAAATTTATATTTAATGCATAATTTCAACACAATGATTGATTTTTGTCAACTAAAATTCAAGATAAGTAAAAATACCAGACTCAAGGAAATAAAGTGACTCACTGAAATTTCATCCCTTTACATCCATCTCATCTTCTTTGCCATTCTGGTATTTTGTTTCTGTCTTAATTTTAGATCTGATTCATTCTTTTCATTTTAAAAGCAACCTAAACAAAACCCCACATGTTGAGTAATCTTCAATATTATGACCTCACTCTTTTTTTCATAAATACATGGTTCATTTCCACCTTGAGTATTTTATTTCTGTAGATCTGAACCCCAGATCATTGTATGATTAGGAACTTCATGGAAAGGAGATGGAATGTCATGTTTGATGAGAATTCTTTGATAATACCATAATTAAAATTTCTTTCACCAATCTTCTAGCCCCTAACCCAGGTTTATTTTCTTCATGCATCTATCACCATTAAAAAGCATCCCATGTATTTATTGGCTTGTGATTACATATTTCTTCCACTGGAATATAAGGCCCAAGATGACTGGGTCTTTGCTTTGTCTGGAATATGTTTACCATGGGTCAGCAAAACCTTGTTGCAACCTGAAAACACTGATTCTGGTGATGCTGGATTTCATAAGGGATAAATGGTAAGAATGTTTGAACTGTCTATTCAACATAATTTACCAGATTCACTAGGAAAAGCATGACCAAAAAGACAAAGTCTCTCTGCATTTTCCAACAAGCTTACTTAGGAATGTAGGTAGAACAACATGTAAAACTTGTCTGGGGAGAACATGGAAGGTTTGCCTTTGAATATACATTGAAGTGCCAAAGAGATGCATGTAAAATATCCTTAAACAGAAAGAGATTATAATAATATTTCTTACTAGGGAAAATTTGGGGCTTCAGAGGATATTTGGTAATATCTGAAGGTAATTTTTACTTTTGTGACTGGAGTTTGCTACTGGCATTAATGGGTAAAGACTAGAGATATTTTTAAATATGGATCCATAACAATGGAGAGAATAGCTTCCTAAAACAAAGAATTGTCCAGCTCCAAATGTCAGTAGTTGATATTGAGAAACTCTGGGTTAGAAATGAGGTTGGTAGTCTATCTAAAAGAATTCCTGAGATAGATACACATACTAACTGACATTTATGTAGCAAGTATTATCTTTTATTATCTCACAGGCATTGTTTTATTCATATAGTAGCTTACTCAATCTATTCAACAACTATATGACTCAGAGGTTGTTATCAGAATTTTACAAATAGAAATATTAAAGCACATTAAAGTTCAGCTTCAAAATCACAAAGCTAGAAAATGGTAAAGCTAATATTACAAACCAAGTAATTAGATTCAAGAGTCTAAGCACAATCTTATAAATTAATTTTATACCCAAAATAAAAAAGTAAACAAGTATAAAAAGGTAAAAGTTCAGAAAATACATCAGAACATCCTGAAATTTGGGAAGTCAAAACGATTTCTAAATGCAGTTATCCATGATGTCAGACTCTGAACAGAGCAAAGAGGTCATTGGAATTGTAAATTGTTCACTGATGTCCTTCTAGGAGACAATTTTAGTCAAGGCAGAGCATATCACTCCATAGGAACCTGAATAATTCTGAAGATATGCACCATCCAGTTATTTGAGGTAGTGTCAGGACTATAGGTACGTTTTAAACTCAAAATCTCAATCTTAGCTGAAAATACAATGAATGCTAAATATTTTTGAAAAAAAAGTTGGCCCTTGAATGTGTAAAAAGCTTGGAGCAAACATAAGGAGAAGGTAAATGGAATAAACGCAACATACATTTTTAACATATAAGTAGTCAGGTAAGTACAGAGATGAAATATAAAAGCATGGGATCATACAAATCCAAAGCATCTACTTTCCTTCCTTTTTTTCTAGAAGATTGGGCTTGACACAAGATCTGTTTAGGTGTAAATGCCATACATCTCAAGTGGATCCGTTTTCACTGGTGGAATGAGTGGTTATGAAATAGAATGCGAGCAGACAGTCTAGTGGAGTTGGCTGGGTAAGATCAAGATTTTGAGCTTATTATAATAAGAGTGAGAAGGGGAGGCTGAGGACTCAGGAATGGTCAACCAACTCAGTTTTCACAATTTTTCTAATAAAAATTAGCTAACTACAAAGAATTTTGACAGATCAGTATCAAAATTGGAAAGCCCATGAAAAGTAATGACAAACAAAAAATTTGAACTAGATTGCTGTTCTTTGACAAGAAACATAGACATCACCTGTCCCTGCATTGATTTTTAGAAATTCTGACTTTCTTTCACCCCAGATCTATCAAATTAGAGTCTGATTTCGACAGATCCCTTGTGATTCCTGTACTCATTCAAGTTTGATGAGCATTTATCTAGATTGCTGATTTTTATATCTATTTTTTTTTCTGATTTGTCCTAAGCTATGGATCTTTCTTTGAAAATAAACTATTACGTGAGTCTACAATAGTCTAGTAGATTTGAAGATGGGACATGGATATTTCCAGGTCTTCTACTGATTTGGACTGCCCTCTCAAACACTCTTCAAGTTCTTCAGAAAATAGTTCCAAACCTTAGGCCAAAGATGTTCCCATGTTGCAATCTTTGACACCATTCTTGCCATGGACGTTGACCAGGCTAGACAGGATGTTGAGTTTTCTCCGTTTTTTTTTTTAACTACACAGCTTATAATTGATTTTTTTATCAGAGAGCTTATAATTCATTAATTTGCTGTTGAAAAACATGGTTCCTCTTTTCTAATATAGTAAAAGCTTCTTCTTAGAACAGTCTTTATATGCATTTTGCCAGCCCTTAAAGGTCTATGTCACAGACCCAGAGTTGGACATTACATCATTATCACGACTCCTCTTCTGCTCTGTGAGACATTCTTGGTCTTCCTTTGGGTTTTATACCCTGGACAACATGGAGGGGTACATATTAAGTATCTTGTGTAACCAAATTAGATTTATTTAATGTTTAATGTTTTTCTCTCTCAGGTCTGAGAAGATAAACATTTGGAAAGAATACCACACAGATGAAGATCTTTTCTCAATATTTAATGTTAGGGGAAATTGAAATCCACATTATATTACATTACATTCTTGTCACTTTCTGAAGGCATATTGGAAATAATATTTTTACAAGGGTCTTTAGTTGCATTTTCTTAGCTGTCTTGGTCTCCTTAATTTCTTCAAGATGTTTATCTTTTAAGGTCATTTTGACTGTGGCGAAAAGCCAGAACTTGCATAATGCAAATCCAGTAAATAAGGTAGATGAAGACACACCCTAATGTTTTACATACCTACCCATCCATCAGAGTGCATTTGGTAGCAGCCATTCATTGTATTTTTTATTATATATCACAAAGATTCATGAAAGAGGATTTGTAGAACTGCTTCAGGAAGTGGCAAGAACGGTGAGGTAAATGTGCTTAAAATGAAGGAGTATTTTGAAGGGAATTAATAGAAATGCAACTTATTGTAATGTAATAAATTCATTAATTTAAACATTCACCAGACAGTTTGTACACATTTTGTACCTGGGTTGGAGTACACATTTCATAAACGCTGCCTTTTTTGTTGATTTTCTATAAAGTAAAAGTGTCATGGACCACACGGTGTTTCATTTTCTAAAATATTCATTCTCTCCATAAAAATTTCTCAATCTAAGAAAGAGATCAAACACTTGGTAATGAAATTTAGAGCTAAGAGACAATAATAGCAAAACAATAAATACCACATCTTATCACGATGCATCAGTTATGGCAGCACTGAGTTTTTCATGTTTGGTTTCCCCACAGCACATCTCAGTTCAGGCACTCCAGAGAAACACATAATAAGGTCAGAGAGAGAAGTTTGTCTTGTTTCAGATATGAATTCAATCCATCCTTTCTTTCATGTGAGACGATACTCACTGATGGAGCTTCTGCTAATGTGTTTTAACTTTACTGACACTGAAAATCTTTGCTCCTCTGTTGGTGCTCCTAGCCTCCACCTGAAATAATCCATGCAGAACAGTATTATCAGAGACGGCCACACATTAAGAAATCTGATTATGGGCCGGGGATTTAGCTCAGTGGTTTCGCCGCCTGCTGCGCAAGCACAAGGACCCGAGTTCCATCCCTGGTACAAAGAAAAAAAAAACTCATTATGTCTATTTATTCACCTTTCACTATGCTCCAAACATATTCAGCTACTTTTTACCTTGTGAAATATGACTAATGCAAATCAATGGTATTTCAGGGTACACTTTCTTAGACTGTCTTACAGTCTAGAGTCTTGTGGGGTCCAGGGATGTAGCTCAGTAGCACCGCACCTGCTTGCCAAATGCAAGGTCCTGAGTTTGATTCTCAGTATCGCCGGGGGTGGGGTGGGGGTGGCGTGGGGGACAATGCATATAAAATAAGAGCCATGAAAACATTTTTTAAAAAGTCTAGAATCTTGTAAACCTGGAGGGGGAAGAGATATAATGGTCAGAAAGGGAGGGAGATAAACAATAAAATAATGATGGTTTTATATCTTCAGAGCCACAACCTTGGCATTTAGCTCTCAGAAAGAGTCTTCATTTTAAAACTAGCCCCTTTATACACTGGGTGAGTGTATGGAGTCAGAACTCTGCGTCTCAAGGCCCACTTCCCATGATTTTCATGAAGCTATTTGAAAAAGATTTTAAAAATATTACCAGAATCAATTTAATTAAAATTACTCATTTTTAATCCTAATTCATTTTTTACATTAAATATGATGTTTTGCCTAATAATAAGGAAAACTAGAGCTACCTAAATCCAGTATTTGAGTTGATCATAAGAAAACACAGGAAGCACCTGATACAAAATAGTTTTGTTGAAAATAGCACAACATAGTATGCAAAGATAAAAGGCCAAAATATTAATTTTACTTTGAATATATATTCTCTGTATCAGAAGAGATCTGTGTAAAAAAAAAAAAAAATAAAGCACCTAATCATAGATTCCCCTTACGGGATTCCTACCTCATTTAGTTTTCCTGTGTTTTTCTTATTTTGTGAGGAACATGTTCATAAGGATGGAATAAAAATAAACAAAGGCTGGCAAATCAGTATGGTTCCTACATGCAACCTCAGATACCAGCGTTCCTGTACAACCTCAGGGAGCCAGTTTTTTCCCTTAAGAGACTTTACTGGGGGGGGGGGGGAGGGAGAGGGGGAGAGGGAGAGGGGGAGAGAGGGAGAATGTCTTGGTCAAATTTCTGTTGCTATAACAAAGTACCTGTGACTGGATACTTTATATAGTATAGAAGTATTTTCTTGGTTTTTGTTTAGAAGGCTGAGAAATTCAAGAGCATGGTGCTAGTATCTCATGAAAGCTTTCTTGCTACATCATAACCTAGTAGAAGGCATTGTGGCAAGGAAAAGTAAATGTACACCTAGGTTAGGTGCATCTTCCTTGTCTTAATAAAGCCACTAATACTATCATGGGGACTTTATCTTCATTACCGCCTCATATAAATTCTCACACAAATTGGGGTAATGTTTTTCTATTTCCATAAAAATTTGACTGGTATGTAAATAGGGATTGCATTGAATCTGTAAGTCATTTTGAGTAGGTATAGATTTTTGATATTATTTTGATCTCTGAACAAAGCACTCATGTGTCTTCAAGTTCTTTCATTAATGTTTTACAGATTTTTTTTACATGCTATTAAATTTATTCTTAAGTATTTTGGTACTTTTATGTTACAAAAATCAGGTTATTTTCTTAGTTGCTTTAACAGATAGTTCATTGTTAGTGTACAAAAGCTGACTTTTGTATGTTTATTTTAAACCCTGCAATTTTATTGGATTAATTTTTCTAATTTCACAACTTCTTGTAATTTACAAACTGAAACTTTTTTTCTTCTCCTTGCCTAGTTTGCTTGCCTTTATTTCCTTTTATTGTGTACTTGTTCTGATGAGGATTTCCAGAATCTTGTTAATAAGAAGAGATGAGAGTAATAGCCTTATCTTGTTCCTAATTTTAGTGAAAAATCCTTTCAACATTTTCTCCCAAATCTGATGTTATCAACTGGCTTATGACATATAGCTTTTGTAGTGTTGATACACATTCCATCTATACCTATTTTGGGGGAGTTTTTATATTTTTTAATAATAAAGAATGTTGAAGTTTGTCAAATGCATTTTCTGTGTCTATGGAGGATGTATAATATTTTTTCCTTTATTCTGAGATTATGATTGGGTTTTTGGTAGGGATTGCATTGAATTTGTAGATTTCTTAGGGTAGTATTAACATCTTAACAACACTGTCTTCAAATCTCTTCATGTGGCCATCTTCCCATTCATTTAGTTCTTTTTAATTTGTTCTCATTAATGCTTTTGTTGTTTTCTGTGTAAATATCTTTCATCTCCACTAAATTCATTCCAAGTTTAAACTTTTTAGATACTATCGTAACTGTGACTGATTGCTTAATTTCCATTTTGGACTTTTCATGTATGATGTATAGAAATACAATTGATTTTTTTATATTGATCTTGTAATTTACAATTTGCTGAATTGACTTATTAGCTTTGATAGTGTTCTTATTGATCCCTCATCTGTAGGATTATGTTATCTGTGAATACAGATAGTTTTACTTATTCTTTTCCAATATTTACAACTTTTTTATATTTTTCTTGTCTAAGTTGCTATGGCTACATCTTCCAGTACAATACTGAACAGCAGTGGTATGAGCAGGTATATTGGGCTTCTTCCCTTGCTTAGTGGAAAAGTTTGCAATTTTTCATTATTATGATGCCAGCTTTATGTTTTCCATAAATATCCTTTATGATGTTGAGAAATTTTTCTTCTATTTCTTGGTCTTGGAGGCCTTTTTAAAATCTTTACAAAGGTTGAATTTTCTCACGCATTTATTTCTGCATCATCAGTTAAAACAATAATAGATTTTCCCCTTTTGTACTCTTAATGTAGTGAGTGTACTATTTTGACTGATTTTCTTAAGTTAAAATACTCTTCTCTGCATAAGTTTAACTTGGTCATGATGTATAATCCTTTCAATATGCCTTTATAATTGCTTTGCTGGGATTTTATTGAGGATTTTTTCATTTATATTCATGAAGATTAATTTTCTATAAATATTGTTTCTTCTGCTTTCTTTATCTGGTTTTGGAATCAGGGTAATACTGGCCTCATAGAATGAATTAGGAAATGTTCCCTCCTCTTTCATTTATTACCAAAGTTTGAGAGGAATTCATATTAATTCTTCAAATATTTGATATAATGTATCAGGAAAGTCTTTTGGTCCAAGACCTTTTTTTGCTGAGAGGATTTTTTTATGTTTGACTCAGTCAGATTCCTTGCTACAAGTCTTTTCAGAATTTCTACTTTTTCTTCAGTTAATTTAGGTGGTTGTATGTTTTTTTAAGAAATTTCATCTTAGTTATTTATTAGTATATAGGTGTTCAGAGTAGTCTCTTACAGTCCTTTTTGTTTCTCTGAATTTATTAATAATGTCTTCAGTATGATCTGGATTTAGTTGTCATCTTTTCTTTTTTTCTTTGTCAATCTAGTTAAATATTTCTCATTTCTGAGGTATTTCTGAAGGAAAGTCTCTTAGTTTCATGTATCATTTTTGTCTTCAGAGAAAATATTTTATATGAGTTCAAATTTATTGATATTTGTTTTGTGACCCAAGATAAGATGAATTCTGGAGAATATCAAGCATGTAATTGAAAACAAATTGTATTTTTTCTGATGTTGTTTGGTGTGTCCTATATTTGTGTGCTGTTGAAGTGCTGTTTCCTCACTAAATTTTGTCACTGTGTCACATCCTTGAATAGGAGTGGTATATTCAAGTCTCCACCTATTAGTGTAGAAATGTCTGTTTTCCTTACTGCTATTTATTTTTGCATCATATATTTGGAGCTTTTTGTTTGTTGAATACACAATTATAGTTTTTATATTTTCTCAACAAATTGACCCTTATAACAGTATGTAATATCCCTCTTCTCCTTTGACACTTGTTGCATTAAAGTATATTTTGCTTATTATAAGTATAAGCACTGTAATACCTTTATCCATTTTTTTACTTTCAACGTGACCATATCTTAAAGCTAAATTGAGTATCTTGTAGACTTCATATAATTTGATCATTTGTTTAAAAATTTATCATCTATTATCTAAAAGTTACAAACTATTTTTAATTAGACTATTTCATTTACACCTAATGTAACTACTGTTGAAAGAATCATTTTTTGCATGTGCTTTCCTGCATGTTCTGTAAAGTTTTTCTTTATTTTCTCCATTACCAACTGCTTTGTGTCTAGTTGATTTTTTTTGGTAAAACATTATATCTACTGGGAGATAAACTTTAGTGAGAAATAAATCAAATCCTAAAGAAAAAAGTGAGATGAGAGAAGCAATTATAGACAATGGAGATATTAAACATTCCCTTAATCATTGATATTAAAATATTTCAAGTAATCTATGATAATAATGTACAATTTGGAGGACATTTAATAAGGTAGAACTTAAAATAGTATAAAACAATTACTAAAATAATGGGTTTAAGTTGACAAGTATTAAAGTATGTTATTGTGTTTGTATTTTTAGGATTAATATACAAATATATGATAAGATTTGACTTTTGTAATTATAAATTAATAATTAAAATGTAATGGCAATATATTGTCTAGTTTTCCTCTATTGAATAGGTGAAAAGTAGATAAATAAATTCATGGTAAAGAAAGCTAGAGAAAGGAAAAAAGAACAAAGTTTACCCCTACTAAAAAAGCAGCAAATAAAATTAGTAGACGAAGATCAAGCTATCTTTTATAAAAAAGAATGAAGGAGACTCGTTTTCTTGCATTTTTCCAGCTTTCAGGGGTTCTCATTTTCCTTGGCTTATGGCCTATTCCTTCTTGAAACTCAGCAAGTGAGTTAAATCTTCCTGATGCATCTGTCTGATCCTATTTCTATCACTGTATTTCTCTGACTAGAGAGAGCAAAGTGTTCTTGTTTTAAGGAGTCCTGTGTTTAGACTGTGGGCATCCATCAAATAATTCACAATCATTATCTGATCTGAAAGTCCATAATCTCAACATCATATCCTGGCATTAAAGGTAGCATATTCATAGGTTCTGGGGATTAGCTCATGGAAATGCTTGAGGTCATTATTCTGCCTCTAATAGCTTTTAACTGAATATGAGAAAATAACTAAAATACCATAATGAAAAATTGGAAGCAGCAAAAATGAAAAGATACATTGGTTCAATAGCTACCAAATTTATGTTAGTGTCACTATAACTTTATTAGATGAAATATATTTTAATACTGAAGCATTATTAGAGAAAATACATATTTTCTCCATTCAACTGAGGATACAGTTTAAGTAGAGGTCTTGGTTTCATCTGCTTACCTGCCTCTAAAGCCCAAGGGCTTCCTTCCTAATTTCTGTGACTATAAAACACAATAACAAGCCATTAATGCCCGTTTTAGGCAATAACGATTTTCAGGGATTTTCAAGCCTTGCCCATGTACTTGTTACATTTATGATCAAATTAAAGCCTTATAAAATAGTTTTACTCCTTGGCCTTCCAGTTTAGCCTAAGGCATGCTTATTTTAGGAATTGTGCTCCTTCAAAAGCATTTTATGTGTCATTACCACTATAATATCAAAATCCCTCTGTGTAGGGACTAGAATGATAATTGCAAATGTTATCAGAGCTATTCTAGAAAATAATGTGAAACAAGTTGAAAAACATGGGGTATTTTTCAGAAAACTCGTTTGAATTCAGTAACAACACCATGTGAGTGTTAGTTAGTTTCTCTGGAAATTTATCCTATTTTTCAGTTTGGTTAAAATTCCGAAGACTAATCAAATGACTAGCATCAGTGTTATAGATGTAAGAGGGAAAAACTATTAATAGTATACAAGGGATATACACCTATTATGGGAATATATGTGATGCATACTCTAACAAATGAGAGGATGATTTTTGTAGTCAGCCAGCTTATATTTCAATCATGACTCTTCTCCTTAAGGAGCAGGACATTGGATAAGTTACACAAGCTTTCTATGCCTCAGTTTGCACACTTCTAAAGCACTGCTTACAGTAAAATTGTAATATGAATCAATGCATTTCAGTATTGTCAGCCCGGTGGGGTGGTTTGCACCTATAATTCCACAACTTTGTGAGATTGAAGCAGAAGGATCACTAGTTTGAACTCAGTCTAGGCAATTTAGTGACATACTGAGACCTCATTTCAAAATAAATAAATAAAATTGGGCGTAGCTCAGTGTGACAGGATTGGGGTATTGCTTAAGGGAGAAGCTCTTTCTTAACTGGCATCACCCCAGATTTAAGTCCCCAGACCACTACCCCACACACATACATGCAGTGGCAGTCAAGCAATAAGTCTTTTCTTTCTTTCTTTCTTTCTTTCTTTCTTTCTTTCTTTCTTTTTTTGTTTTTTTGCTTCTTAGCATTGAGCTGGCTTAAGCAAATCACAAATACATTAAATTATTCCATATAAAACCTTTCCTCAGATTGATAGATATACATTATGGAAATCAGGAGTGTTCTTTTTGCCATACTATATGGCACTGGTTACAACAGAACACAGAAATGAAGAGATTATTTTATTTCATTGTTTTATAGAGAAAAGAACCATGCAGCACTAAGTCAAAGGGGTGCAAAAGGATGCATGGGCAGCTATCATAGATGTATGGTGCATGCCTTTCCTTCTCGTTTCTCAGGTGTCACAAATGTACATATAAGAAGTAGGAAAGTAAGTGCTGATAGAGTCATACTCTATTAAATAAACCACTTGCATTTAATGTAAGAACTGATATCTTTTAAAAATATAGGTAGCAACGTAGTCTCCATTCCATGGAGAAAATTATACTTCTTGCCTTTAGCATACACATGTAAACTCTATAATCAGTATCCAAGAATTTGATAAATCATACAGTAAAGACAAAAAAATACAAGGTCATGAAAGTTTAAAAAGAGTAACATCACAGACATAAAATATTGTTCAAGATATTCCAAAGAAACATTTGAGAAAATATAGAGGCAGAATCCAATGTTTAGACATGATAGTCTGGACCAAGATCAGTCATACTCAGCAACTTCATCAAAGCAACACAAACACCCATAGCATGAAAGAAACACTCAGCACTATACAATCCATTAAATTATTAAAAATCTATAATTTTTACCGGAAAAATATAAATTAGAAATCATTGCTATTTTTGTCACTTATTCATGGAATTAGTCCATAAGTATATTTACCCCAATACCCTAAGAGACATACTTCCTCACTAAATTCCCTAGCTGGAAAGAGTTCTCTACCTTAAGATTTAGTTGCTTGTAGTATAATTGGGGAAAAGGAAGGAAAAGGCAAGGTATGCACTGAAAGCCGAATGAACCTCTTTTCTTTACCATCATAGAATTTCTTTCATGTTGTGGAAATGTAATTTTGAAGATGAAATAAAACTCAAGAGCAACACACAATTAGAACGCCTGTGTGAAATGAAGAAAACAAGATGGCTGCCTCAGTGCCTCCCTGTGGAGGTAAATCCTATCTATTATTTTCTTTTGGAAACTCACGGGGGCTCCGTCAAGTGCCAAATATTGCTAGCATTTGCAAGCTCTGCTAAGTCACTGGAGAATATAGGCCTTTCTAGAGATGTGTAAGTCCATCTCTGTTTTTCCTTATGCCTGTTCATGAAGGCAAAATCTCCCTCTTCTTCCCTCTCCCTTTAGCCTTCCCAGTCCTCTGTCTGTATGTGTGTATAAACATATTTAGCTACATTTACATATATAAACAAATATACAGACCAAACATACAGATTTGAGAATATTTCTGCTAAAATATGTGACACAATTATAAAGTTTATAGTGCAAATTTTTAGATCTTTCTTAGAATCATTAAGATGTTAGAATCTCCAAGAATCACCTTGATATTGAAAATAGAACGTGGAAAATAAATCCTTTGCATATGACTCCTCTTTTAACATTTTAAAAATGATACTTTACCCTACTCTTTAAGAAACTATTTGACCATATAAATGCTGTACTTTCAAAGAAAATTAAAATTCTAAACCATCTCTTCTTCTAAGAATTTATATAATAAAGCAAAATTGGAAGATAAAGTGCAGACCTAGGATTTAAAAAGAAATTCTGAAATATCACAAGTTAGTTTAATATATATTATTTTACAAAACTGTAAACTTTAGCGAAAAATGCTACATTTTTGTGATAACTGAGATATGTTCTTGCCCACTTATTGTCAGCCCTTCAAAACCACTGTGTAGGATTTCTCTAATATCTACAAAAAGGATGTGACAGGGTTCAGAGAACATTTATGAGGAATATTTTTGTAGTGAACAGCTGAATGAGTGTGAGTCCGACCTTCTCAAGTGAGGAGTGGTAGAAGGAGTCGCTGTCCCTTAGATCAGGAATATCCAAGGATCTTAGGTGAAGATCCCTACAGTTGCTTGGTTACAGAATAGCCTGGGCTCTGACTGCCTCCTTCCAGGAAATATGTAGACATCAAGTGCCATGGTGCTTTGGTGACAGAGCAGGACTTGTGGGGTAGGTGCTGGATAGGCATGGACCTGTGCCCGTGAATATGCAGGAACATGCGATGTTTCAGTGTCTCCCACGACTGTGGGTGTACCATTGCACAGGAGAGCCCGGCTGTGCTCTTCTGGGCATTTGAATAACAGCCATCTTCAGGGACCGAACGGCTTCAGTAGCAATTTCTGGAGAAGATTAAAAGGTTCAAGCAACATTTGGAACAGAGAAGTATTCACCACAGGTAATTAAAACTACAAGCAGATGTTTTTGAGGAATCCACGAAAGCCCCACCAGAGGTCGATTTGAATCTGCTCCCTACTCTGGTAAGAATATACTCATCCGTCTGTGGCTCATGTCTTAAAAGCCTGACATGGGAAGGCAGATATCTCAGTGTCTGGTGATAGACATGGAATGAGAGAAGAATGGATTCCATCCCATGGCTAGCGTGTTAGGTAGGCATGATTTAGGGCTAAATCATGTTGGTAATTTGCATTATTACT